>NW_024962262.1:37588737-37623567 GCF_019238085.1 Lagopus leucura
AAAAAAAAAAAAAAAAAAAAAAAAAAAAAAAAACTAGGAGAGGTCACTCACAGTACTATCTATAAGGACAGCATGCAAATACCTTGCCAAGTATGGATATATGGATAAAGATAAAACTATCCTTTGTATGCACCCCAAGCAATGATAATTCAAGAATTTAGATTTAGAAAAAACAGCAAAAATATATGGTTTAAAGTTTGACTTGTTTTCCAGAAAGATAAGATATAAATATATAAGAAAACAGAGAATGCCCTGAATAATTTATTCTAACAATTAACCACTTTCACCATTAAAAAAATGATGCCCAGTGACATGACTTTGGTTTCAGCCAACAGTCTTCGAGTCCATCTTTTCCTTCCCTTGCCTCCCCTGTAAATTTGTTTTGGTAGACAGACCTTCTCAGCAAGCCAAGCTGCACTATCACTCTGCATAGAACATGTAAGTCTCCAGTTTAAAATCTTTCTTTTTGTTTGTTTTAAATCAACAGTGGCTTCTACATTCAGTTTTGAAATTTTATGATTAAAAAAAAAAAAAACAGGTCCTAAAATCCTCAAAGCTAGAATGACATAGAACTAAACTGACAGCTTTATGAATCTGAATTTTACCTATGCAGTTTTCTTTCAGTCTAATTTATAATCCTTCCAAAATGAAACAAGGTTTGTTTGATAACACTTATTTTGCATAAATTCATGTTGACCAGCATTAATGAACTTCCTATCCTTTAGAAGTTTAATAATTGCATCCTTTTCTAATGGTGGAACAATATCAATCTGTGATAGTTCTCTCAAATTGCAATATCTTCCTGATATTTATTAAAGATTAACATTAAGAAGGTAGATACCTTCCCAATCGACTACATACAAGTAATTCTGATTTAAAACTGCTTACCCTGGCAGACTTTGTTTAACGTACTAGTTGTTTATAAACCAAGATCAGAACGAATAATTTATTAAGAAACTGTATGATTTTCAATAGGAACAAGATGGGTCCTGCATTTGGTCACAGCAACCCTAGGCAACTCTACAGGCTTGGGAGGAGTGGCTGGAAAGCAACCTGATGGAAAGAGACCTTGGTGTACTGATGGAAAGTCAGCTGAATATCAGCCAGCAGTGTGCCCAGGTGGCCAAGAAGGCCAATGGCATCCTGCCTTGTATCACGAATGGTGTGGTGAGCAGGACAAGGGAAGAAATCCTGCCCCTGTTAGGAGTACTGTGTTCAGTTTTGGGCATCTCAGTACAGAAGGAATACCGAGGTGCTGGAACAGGTCCAAAGAAGGGCAACAAGCCTTGTGAAGGTCTTGGAGAATATGCCCTACGGGGACAGACTGAAGGAACTGGGGCTGTTCAGTCTGGGGAAAAGGCTGAGGGGAGATTTATTGTTCTCTTCCAATATCTGAAAGGTGCTTACAGCAAGAGCAGGGTTGGTCTCTTCTCACTGGTGACAGGATGAGGGGAAATGGCCTCAAGTTGCACCAGGGTAAGTTTAGGTTGGATATCAGGAGAAACTTCTTTACAGAAAGGGTTGTTAAGCACTGGAACAGGCTCTCCAGCGAGGTGATTGAGTCACCATCCCTGGATGTGTTTAAAATCCATTTGGATGTGGTGCTCAGAGACATGATTTAGAGGAGGGTTGTTAGAGTTTGGGAAGTATGGTTAGGTTGTGGTTGGACTTGATGATCTTGAAGGTCTTTTTCAACCTGAGTAATTCTATGATTTTCATGTAATAGGAACATATAACCCTATTTCTTATTATTATTTTTATTTTATTTTTCCTATTTTTTATTACATTGAAAAAGACATTTATTGAGTAGTTTTGTTTTCTGTGAATCATAGTTACAATGTAATCATTTCCGTTCTATACTGGACTGACAGAAATATTTACTTGCTCTCACAGGTTTCTTAGCTTTGAGTATTTAACTCTTTTGAGACACAAAATAAGTTATCATTGAGATTTTCTCGTTTTACTTGTAATGAACGTAATTATATTGTGATTGCTAGTCCCTGGTCCCCAGATAGTCAGTATACTTGGAGGTGTTGGCTAATTGATTCATCATTCCAATAAAAAATTTGTTCTGGAAGCAACATACTGCAGCTCAGATAAAGCTTCTTGCCTTTTACCAAAACTCTTTTATTATCAGATGTGGGAAACGGAGGACATCATCCAAAATCAGCATCTCTTTCCTCACATTACACACAACTCTGTATCTGGGTAAGATGAGAATTCCTAATATGCACTGAAAGCATGACAGCAAAGCATCTGAAATAAATTCTGAGAAATAGCACACTGTGATACAGCGGGGGTTTTATTCATGTAATTGAAGCACCTATAATAAAAAAAAGATAGATGCCAGCATGCAGTGGGAGAATCTGAGAAACAAAACTAGGTGATTTAATCTGCCTGGTAATGATATAAGGTCACAGAAGCATAGAAAACAACTACAAATGCAGCTAGGTGTGAATTCTGTCCCAAAAGCACACGGGAAAGACAGTTTTTGTAGAGGGTAGAATGAGCATTATATATGAAAAATAGGATAAGGAATAAAGATATATCTACAACTATATATGATTGAACAGTAATCCTGTATTATAAATATATAACATAGTACATCTACTTCAAAAGCCATTTGACCAAGAGAAGGAAATCACTTGCAAAAACTTAAGAAATACAAAAGGGAACCAAATGTCAAGTGATTATGGAGATTTCAGCTAGATGTGCAGAATATATCACGTGTTTAACCCTTAAGTCTATACCTCCTCAGAAAAAGCTTGTTTTACAGTGTGTGGGACTAAAAGATACACTCAGCTTCCTCCTTTTTATCATATTGGAATCAGTGCACAAACTAAGTACAAATGAGCTGCTCATTAACAATACAGTTAAGTCTAATTTCATCTAGGGAGAGATCATACCATAAAATAATGTGAGACTAATTTTCAGAGATGGATATTTAAGTAAATATATGGAGAAACTTATAAAAATGATACAAAAGTAAAGAGTGAGTACAGTAAAATTTTTAACCAAAGCATGAAGAAAACTCATGAGATATTAACTGTTTTAATAGCTCATGAAACTCTGCTTCTCAAGGTCTTAGACTCCAGGTTAAAATTTAATTACATGTCAGAGAAAATGATCCACAGAGGCAGGCATTGAACTTATAAAGCAGTCCTTAGGACAATGGAAGAATGTGGCCTTTTAAAATTCAGCTGATCTTCTGTAGCACAGCCATGTGAGGCAGTCATTCACAGGGGCTTGCACACTGACTAAAATAGTTCAGCAAGTTAGAGCTACTCAGACTTAATTACTTAAAGAGGATCTCTTGAGAAATAGTCACTTCACACAGTGAAATCTCATGAAATGGCCTACTGGATCATTACAGAACATTTTTCTCTGAATGTTTTCTGATTGGACTGGATGGAAACTACTTCCTTTGCTAGTGACCTTTCTTCTCTTTGTCTCCCAGTGCTGTCTTCTTTGGTGAGGAAACAATCTGACTTTGAAAATGAGATAGGTAAACATTGACTACTCTTCATGCAATAGCTGCAGATGTATTAGAACCTGGATATCAGGATAAAAAACTCTTCTTGACCAAGTCTTGGTCACAATGTCCTGTGCTAAGCAACCTAGGCATTCTGCATTAAATAGGAAGCTGGTGAATCCAGAGAGCAATGCACCCAGCACAAACAAAATGTCTAAAAAGGTCAGATGAAATAATTTCTGAAATTGCCTTTATCATCTAAAAAATGAAATTAGGATTACCAAATCAGATTTAGAGATTTAATGCTAAGGCATATGCAGCAAAACAAGAACAAAGCCTCCTTCTCATCTTCATATGTCTATCCACAATACTAGAACATATATTTATCTAGTATATATAAAGGTCCCTTCCAGCCGCTACAGTTCTATGATTCACATTCTTCATTCCCTTCACCTTCTAAAGGGTGCTTGTCATTCTGGTACAAATCAGTTGCCATAAGATTGGTCCAAGCTAAGCAAAGAAGTGGAAAGGGAAAACACTGCAAATCCATCTGCTTATCCTTCAGTGCTCTCTGCTGAATGACCCGCTCCCACAAAAGCCAAGTAGTCATCCCGTTCTATTTCCTCACTGTGGAATACAAGAGACTTCTTGCTAAGCTCTCAAGGCAAGATATCTGATTCATCACGCCTAAGAAATTTAATTCTGATCAATTCTTCCCCCTTCTTCCTCAACTACAAATTCTGTTGCAAGAAATTACAGAAATATGCTAGTTCAAAAAGGTGAAAATGGTATAAAGAGCTCATGTGATTATAATGAAATTATGTATAATTGCTAAAAGTCTAGTAGAAACTGTGTAATGTATCTCTCAAAAAGAGAACTAGAGCTTTTTGAATTCCCACATAATTTACATTAAAAAAAATCACATAATAGCAGCTGCTATACAAATAGATTTTTGTGTAAGATTACTTAGCATCATTACTACTATATAAAAATATTTGAATATAAAATTATTATTAATTTTCAAATGAGTTAGTTTGCTGTCAACACATTTAAATTTAGGGACATTTCAAAAGTTACTTCAACTAAGACAATTAAATCTCTATTATGCATTAGCTGCATGTGGTACAATATTCCTGAGCCATATATATCTTTGTGCGTTTGTGACATCACCTGTAATATAAGCAAACCAATAAAAATGCCCATGATTTTCTGCTCTATTGACCCTAGAAAATGGGAAGTCAGAAAAAAAATTGTCAAGGAATCACTCTACTCTTACGGCTTCAAGGAAAAAATCTTGTATTGCTTATAGAACAAAACTTTTGATAGCTTACAGTGAACATTATGAATTACATCCTTCGAGTACTGAAACCGTTAAGTCTGCGTAATGCTGGATCAATCTCTCTCTCTTATTACAAATGCTAGAAAATGTCCATAACTGCAATTTTAATTTCACTGCCTACATCTCTGAAAATTAAAAAATAATGAGAAACTGTGATGGTCAAGTTAAATGTCTACTTCTTAGTTCATGAATTATTATAAAGTTGAATAGCTGAATCCAATTTCTAAGTATTCCTGTTTAAATTAACAGAAGTAAAAGTATAGTCTAAGAATTCCATGAAACTTGAGAATTTTATAGCCAGATAAAATAGCATTGGTCTCTATTGGATCTTAGTATGAAATTTCACTCCCATGAACAGAAGAAAGTATAGGGTTGAGAGGGAAAACTATCCTTAAAAGGGATGAAAGTATTTCTTTAACTTTCTTCTTTTGTTTAAAATAAATAAATAAATAAAGCGCTAAAATTATAAAACATTTATATTAAACAAACAGTGACATCACAATGCATTAAGTCATTTTTTGGCTCTGAATTTCTTTTCAGATTGACAGCCTTGTGGGGTTTTTTTGTTTGTTTGTTTGTTTTTTGAAAAGAAAAAAAAAAAACAAAACCATCTTCACCATGATTGTTATTCCAAATTATTCAAAATTCAGTTTTAGCAGAAAGAGCTTCATGAACTTTTGTACTGACAGAGGCTGCATTACTTCAAGAGCATCAAAAATGATTTGAGCTTTCTGGAAAACATTTTCCTATGGATAGTTGCCTTTTCTATCATTTCTGTGTTGCTCACATTGCCAGAGTTGTCCCTCTTTCAGAGATACCTGGTACAGTCACTGCATTTAACAAGATGCAGCTTCCTTTTGAAATCTGTGAAGTACACAATACAGTGAACAGTGAATCTACCAAAAGAGAACCTGTCTGGAATTAACTATTCCTAGTAGACTTACTCGTATTTGACAAGATGAGAATAGCATACAATGAAATAAGCCGGAGCCATAGATAGCAGTGTGCCTGCTTTGGAATAACAGGAGATCTCTTCTCCTAAGCAACTTCTATTAAACACATCTGTACGTTTGTGCAGTATGTGCAGTCGCTCACTGCTGTCAGATACTGGAAAATACTCTCAAAGTAATTTTAATTTTGCAAATAACAAACTGTTGAGAAGCTTAAGCTCTGAAGAGACTACTAATGAAACTCCATATTAAAAGTCCTGCTTTGTGGCTATCTGACATCGTAATTTAATCTTGCAAATATTCATCAGGCCTGAAAATTGCTAGATAGAGAACAGCAATAATATTCCCTAAAAACCTGAAGAACATTTAAACTTAATTAGGCGCTACAAATAAATTACTTATATTTGCAATGCTAATCAGATGACCACAATACTAAATCTTGCAATTACCAAGAAGCAAACATTATATACAAGGCAGCTTGCCGTTACCCATTCAAAGCTACCAGATGTCAATCTTTCTGAGAAGTCAGCCATTACTTATATTTAATCAAGGTTAATAACAATTTGTATTGTGGCCAGCATTGCAGCCGAACTCTGCTGCCAATTCCTTCTGTAAGTTTTTTATCCCAAGTGACAGTTGCCAGGTTTTCCAACTGGTGACTTCAGCAGGATGAGGATTCTGCAGCATATCCTGTGTGTGGTCTTCTTTCTGACTAGCTACATCTCCTGAAGAGATTTAGACTCTTTGAATTTTTTTTTACCAGAGATCTTGGTCATTTTTTTTTTTCCCTCCAGTGTTTTTGCAGTGTAACCTTTCTTTAATAGGAGAGGAAGGTTCTGGAGTTCAGAAAAACCTGACCAAGATCTCTGGTTTCAAAGCTTTATTCATATGGAATTGCTAGGGAGTGAGAAAAGCAGCTAACCATTAAAATCCCAAAAGTCAGACTACTGTCAGGCTAGTTTTAGTTTATTACAGAATCACAGGGGTTGCAAGGAACTTCAAGAGATCATGGAGTCCAACTCCACTGCTGAAGCAGGTAGCCTACAGTAGGTTGTACAGGTACAAAATCTAAAGGTGATATGCCTAGTACTTGTGCTTACTGCTCTACTGTTATCAGTCTCTACAAAATTGTGCTATAAACCCACAATCTGACCTGAGAATTCATAGGACTACCAAAAGAAAGCATTGTCCTCAGGATGGGTGTCTTTGATGTTCTTCCCCTTCCACACAGAATGAAGGTGGAATACAGGTGTTTTCCCTGCCACCACTAGCTCATTCATAAATATAACTGAATTTGGTATCAATTTGCAAGATGTTTTACCAATTCACCCTAAAAGAAAGTATAGGCTTAATTTTGTACACGAATTAATTATTTTAGAAATTTTAGAAAGTAGATAAACTCACTGAGTATAAAAATAACTGACATTCACCATCAAAAGACAAAAAAAACTCACAGTAGAAAAGGTCATCTGGTCAGTTCAGCTTTTTTATTTCTGTCACTCAGTATACAAGTCTGCACATATGTCACTTCAACACTGTCTGGTGAGACACTTGATTGACTTGATCTTTTTTGATATTAATAGTTTTAGAACATACAGTCCTAATTTAAAGGAAACAGTGTATGATCAGGTCTCAAGGATATACTCCAAAGCATAAATCCATACAGAAGAAAAGGTCACATTCTTACGAAAAACAATGACTAGACACACTTTGCCTAATATTTAACTTTCCCATGATAAACACATTAATTATTCTACTGCTAATCACCTTACCCTCTCCTTTAAAACATTGGCTTCCAAAGGGGAAGTCTTGATGCCATCAGGCCCCTAGCCTCAGAGCATGGCAGGTAGGAAAGGTAGCACTCCTCACAGGCAGCCCCCAGTAGGCATCCCAACCTACTCCTTCCCTTCCCTCCTGCTGCTGCTCCAGTGTCAGACTGACCACAGCCCAGGGGCATAAAGCAAAGGGCTGTCCTACCTGCCCCATGGGGACCCACCTACAGAACTGTTTTGTGGAGTATTGTAGAAGATGAACTGAGTTCTCTCAGAAGGATCAGATTCCACTGCATCATGTTAAGGAGATGTCTGTGTGTGTCTTTCTGTATGTTGACAGTTCCACAAATATTTTTTCTTGGAGATGGAGTCATTTTTAAGAGACTCCTACTCTCTCTTCTGGTCCCTGTGCATCTGCCATAGTTCTCAGATGCATAATTTTCTGGAAAGATATTTATATCTCAAATTATTTCCCAGACTTAGCATGCAGAACTCATCTGCAGACCACTTGTAAAATCACAGAGCTGGAGAGCTGAGGTGGGAATGCGGGGATGAGCACCCAAAACTTGAGATTTCCTCAGCAGCCTTCATATGTGCAAATACATTCCGAGAACACACAAGTGTGCCATCTTCAGACTGTTTTTTTTACTCATACTGTAAGAAAAGAATTATTAAGAAATGAGATCAACCCTACCAGTGACACACTGCTCATTGCTTCATCTTCTCACCTTCCAGTAACACCATTAGATCCACAGCTGCTGTGTAAAAATAAGGGTGGCTATGTCTATACAATACAAAAAATAAAGGTTAGAACAAAGAAAGAGAGTGCAGAAAGTATGAAAAGAAAAAGTGAAAAATCCAACCTATGGAAACAATAAAAAAAAAAAAAAAAATTGAAGCCAAGAATGTGGTCCCATTTCAAATCTGTTTTCTTTCTAACATACCACAATGGACTTCTTCATGAAAATAAGTACAGCGTGCACAGCTACAAAGGTATATTTTGGTATGAAACAAAAAGGAAGGTGGTTGTCTTCAGTGCTCTTTTCTCCATGAGTTGCAGTTCCTGTATTTGTTGCTTTGCCTTTTTAAATTAATAAATTGATCTTTTCTCCACATGACACACACAGCTATGTGGTGAACTTTCTCAGCATTTCTATGTAGTGCTGAGTAGAAAATGAAGAGGAGGTGCCACGAGAGCCATGCTGTATTACACAGAGAATGTCTCCAGAACAGTGGAAATGGAGAGTAGGCAGTGATCTGTTTTAATCACCCACTCTTGCCCTGTTCCCAGCTCACACAGCACTGGCACTCTGCACCCAGGGAGGTGGATGAGTTCATTTGCATGACTGTAGCAGAAAAAGAAAAAAAAAAAGCACTAGTGTTTGGCATGACAAGATTAAAGTCATCATTTGTGATTCATTTGCCAGTAAATTTTTACTCATCCCTGGGCCACTCATTTAAGGACCTCTGATGTTCACTGTCAGTTTTCCAGGTCAACAATATTTTCATTAACACTTCTACCAACAGTGTATTTCCATCAGCTAACATGCAACAAGCACATTTGGTCCATCCTGATTTAGCAGAGGATGGGAAAGACCTGGATCCTCCCTGTCCTCCAGCCCAGCTCTATTCGTTCAGCTAAGAGCAGTACCTGTGGCCCTGAACACACTGCACTAATCATTTTGTTGCCTTGTGCAGCAAGCATATCATTACAAAGCCTGACAGATATCAAGATGCACACCCTGCCTAGCACACATATATCACAGATGTAGACAGATCGTCTAGGGAACCTATAACTCCACAACTGCTCTGCTATATCAGGCAGAGTGCCAGGCAAAGGCTTTCAAAATATCCCTCACCATGCAGTGCAGGCATCTCTGAGCTAAGCAACCAGTGACCAGCGATGCCCTCTGCACGCTCTGCTGACAGACTTCCCCCTTCAGTTCACTGCCACACATCCTCACAGCATTTCAGACCTATGAAAGTGAGTATGCTTGTGGATAGAGAAGCACTATTCTACCATATATCATAAATTACGGACGAGAAAAGATGAAATGTATAGTTTGCTTTGCATACATTCATGTGCCAT
The DNA here is from genome assembly GCF_019238085.1 of Lagopus leucura. Classification (NCBI taxonomy): domain Eukaryota; kingdom Metazoa; phylum Chordata; class Aves; order Galliformes; family Phasianidae; genus Lagopus; species Lagopus leucura. The sequence continues at coordinate 37,598,360 of NW_024962262.1, forward strand.
ATGCAGGCTTGATAAAGCACGCCTTTGTGATTACACAATACCAGATGCTAAACTGATAAAACAAGGAAAACATCCAAGGATTCCTCATTTTTAACTCATCCAAAGAGTGGGACAAACAACATAATTTGACATAATTTTTCCATCTGAGTGACACTTCATTTTGTTTATCCATATGAAAAACAAAAGGCTAAGTTAATAGTGCATATTACAGCAACCAGCCTTTTCTCCGAGACCTGTCTGCTTTGAGCCCTGAAGTTCTTTCACCATTCAGACATGTGTTAGAGGAGAAATAGCACATCGCCCCCCTCAAGCCTATCAGTCTTCCTTCTTTTCATTCCCCCAGCAGAAGGCATGTAGAAAATCTGGCCTCATTTGCAAATACTGTAAGGAATATCCACAATGCTGCTTCCAGAGGATGCATTCTCAGTTCCAGAGCAGCAAATGCAGTAGAGCTGTGGCTATGTATTGGGCGGCAATACACTAGAAACAATTTTAGTTGAAAAGCAGTGTTTCTTTTGTGAAAAGCATTGGCCTTTGCTGTCCCAAAGAGTAGGACAGACAGCACCTGTCACTACGTATGTACATTCTGCCCCCTTCTTCATGCGCGGTATCGTGGCCTTGATAATTAACAAGAAATCTGTCTTGGGGCTTAGGAAATGAGTCTTCCACATGAACACCAATAAGCTGGCCTCCATTAGAGGAAAGAGCATGAGACAAACAGTCATGGACAGGAGAACCAGCTCCCCATCTTCTATTGCAGAGCAGCACAGTTAAGACAGAGCTCTCTACAGCATCTTATATGAAAAGTCAAGCCCTAAAGCATAACATTCCTCATACATGGGCTAGTTCCCTATTTTCATGTTTGAACAAACCTAAAAAAGGAAATTTCCACTGTTGCACTTAGTTTACTGCTTAAAATGCTTTATTTACTAATTTCTACTTTTAAAAAATAAGATATAATAAATCAAAATCTTTGAAACTACAGCCTCTTCCCATCAGAAATTAATTACATCTTGTCCTTCCCCCAAGCACCATGTTGATATGCTAGATAGCCTATAATGTCCTCAGCAGCAGCAAACCAAGGTCAGTCATCAGCAATCACATTAAGCAGACCTACTGTTTGTTGCAGGCTACCTTGTCTTTACTTTCAACATACTCTGGCAGTTCTCACCACTCAGACTCATCTGATATTTCAAAAGTTCTGTACCCACACCTTCTTCTGTGAACTTGGCACAGCCCTTTGATCTGCTACAGCACCGGGAACCTACATAACTACCATTTGCAAGAAGGAGCTTAGAAAAGCCAAGAAAAACATTTTTTAGTCTAACTAGTAGTTTCCAAGAACTCTGGACCAACAGATTGCTGCCAAATCTTGATATTTCTCATGAACTGCTAAATACTTTGCCAGTAAGCAACATGCCTACTACCACTTAAGGGACAAATTGTATTGCAGGCAGAAGAGAAATAAAAGTTTTCACCGAATGAGTTCCAGACTGAAATGAATTATTCCACAAGACTTATTTGAGAAGAGTATTACTTATAATGCTAATTAAAGAACATGACAAACAAATCAAAGTTAGTACAGTCATTGTGGGAAGGAAAGGCATAAGTAAATCATAGAATCATAGAATCACAAGGTTGGAAATGACCTACAAGATCATCTAGTTCAACCATCTCCTCATCACCATTGCCACCACAAGCACTAAACCACATCTTGCAGCTCCTCATCCAGACGCCTCTTGAGCACTGCCAGGGACGGCGACTCCACCACCTCCTTGGGCAGCCATTCCAGTGCCTGACCACTCTCTGAGAGAAAAAGTTCTTCCTTATGTCTAATCTAAACCTCCTCTGATACAACCTGTGGCCATTACTCCTTGTCCAGCTCGTTGCCTGGGAGAAGAGGCCAAACCCCTCTCCACCACAGCCTCCCTTCAGGAAGTTGTAGAGTGCAATGAGGTCTCCCCTGAGCCTCCTCTTCTCCAGACAGAACAATCCCAGCTCCCTCAGCCGCTCCTCATAAGACTTGTGCCCCAGACCCCTCACCAGTTTTCTTGCCCTTCTCTGGACATGCTCCAGGACCTTTCCTGTAGTGAGGAGCCCAAAACTGAACACAGTAGTCGAGGTACGGCCTCACCAGTGCTGAATACAGGGGGATGATCACCTCCCTGCTCCTGCTGGCCACACCATTTCTAATGCAGGCCAGGATGCCGTTGGCTCTTGGCCACCTGGGCACACTGTCGGCTTGTGTTCAGCCGAGCATCAACCAACACCCCCAGGTCCTTCTCTTCTTCACACTCATCCAGCCACTCATCCCCAAGCCTGTAGCGCTGCATGGGGTTGTTGTGCCCAAAGTGCAGAACCCGGCACTTGGCCTTGTTGAACCTCATCCCACTCACCTCAGCCCAGTGGTCCAGCCTGTCTAAATCCCTCTGAAAGTCCACCCTACCCTCAGGAAGATCAACACCACCGCCCAGCTTGGTGTCATCTGCAAATAGAAGATGGAACCAGCATCTGATTCTAACAGGCAGGAGCAGTTAAGAGTTACTAAGCACACAGCTAATTACTGGGTGTGTAATAAATTAACCGCCAAATTTAATTAGCTTATTGAAGAGTCTTAAAGCTGCTCTTAAGTAGGATGAAAGATATGAATGAACACTAACTGCCTATGGTTAAATAAATCATAACCTTCTTTGGTACCTACCACACTTATGCAGACAAAATGTTTATAACTTCTACTATATCTTACCAGCAATTATTTTCACTTTTCTTCCCTCGATATCTCTTTCTTTGCTTGTCTAAGTAAAACACTAAGACAATAACTTGGTCAGCATACTATAAAAAGTACCCAAAAGTCATTGCTGTACCCCTTTACTATGTTAGAAACTTACCTGCAATTGTTTACCTCCATATCCTAATTTATATCTACTGTGAAATTTCAAGGCTCTGAGATATCATTTAAGCCTAAACTCCCTGTTGTGCTATCTTAGTGCTGATAGAGATACCAGCAAACACTACCAGCTGTTTGCTTCCATGGAACAGCTGAGTACTGTTTAGTGTGGCCTTGAAGACTCCAGTGATCTGCTGAGAACAATTAGGAAACTACTAGATCTAAGCCAACCAGTATGTGCTAATTATCACCTAAAAAGTCAGTGAGTAAAATTCTTCATATTTTTTCTGAAGCCCAATTCAGAATTGCAGACTACCTAAATCCTTCAACCTCTCCCTAACTTCTTTGTCCCAGATAATCTTACTCATATTTCCAATCTGCATTCAGCTGCTGAGATTTCCCACTTTAAAACTGTGTCAAGGCGCTGATGATGTTTTGACAGCACAGGCTGTAATGCAGAAGATTTGACATTGCTTAGAGAGAGGTAGATAAAATGTATTTCAAATAAAGGAATAACCAGATTTAGAATGTTTCATCAGGAAGAGCTAGGCCATCGTGGCAGCAAACCATTCATAGACTTAGAAAAACTGATTGGTAGATTATTTTAAGATAGTCTTCCTAATACAGAAACTCTGTAATACATATTATTATGCATTCAGCCTCAATTTTTTAAAAAAATATTGCCTAATGTCAGCTTCCTCAATCATAGTGCAATATTATGAAAAATTCTGAATGCCAGCAAGTCCTGCTGCAGTGCTTTCTACTTCTGTGTCATGTTGGCTTTAATATGATAAGTACATTGATAAAACTACTCCATTTGCCTAGATGTCTAAATAAGGTATGAGCTGGCATTCCAAATCTCATACTGATGAAAATGTTTTCCTATTAAACCAGGAAACGTTTCTACAGTGAAAATGCTGACACATTCTTAACAATAACAGCAAATCAATATCCCAAAATAGACTGTACTTTTACTTGTTCTCAGAAAAACAGTTAATTTCATTAAACCTATTAAGCCCACTATTTAATTCCCCATTACACGTGTCCTTGATGGAACTTGGCAAGCAGGGTTGTTTTGTTGGGATTTTTGTTAAAGCAAACGTATAGTTCCTGAGTAAATTAGTAGATAATGGTTTTTCTAGAAGGAAAATCATGGCCAGAGGGTGTCCTTACAGCAGTAATATCACATATCTGTATGCCTCCACAGAAAAAGTCAGGATTTCTGACATTTATTAAAAAACATCCATGTCTCTAGCATATGAGTGCCAACATGGGTTGGAGAGCAGAGAGACAAAGAAACGGAACTGAGCACTTTGAGAGTTGTCAAGTCACAGATTAGTGTATCTACAGCCAGTCAGGGCCTACCACCTTTGCCTCTTTTTTATTTTAAGACACAAAAAAAGATACAAAACCTGTATTTTTACAAAACAAAATATGGTGTAGAATTAGGACATATTTTATGCATAAGCAATATGGGTATGGTTTTGACTAGCTACTTAAGTTTAACTCCAAGTCCAGCCCTCAATTTTTCTCCTGCTGTTGATGCTTGGACACTTGCTGTGCTCAGCTGAATTTTTTTTTTGTATTCCAGTGAGCAACAGGACTGTACAAACAAAATGTTAAGGGTGAACCCTCAGCAAACAATTTTATTTCAAAATAACAAGGCACTGTACCACCTGTGCCATTTACAAAATCTTGCATCACATCTTCATTAATTAACCATAGTATCTCTCTGTGACTCAGCTGAATTCTTAGTTGCAACATACTCTCTGAGCCAGTGGTATAGAAGTAATGAAGAGAGTGCAGGAGTCTAATGGATTTGTTGTTTTCTGGTTTTTGGTTTTTGGTTTGTTTTTTTTTTTTTTAATCAGACTAGGCACAATGGCTAGAAAATATAACGGTAAAGCTGTTGCAGCTACTGCTACTTTCTCTGGTAAAGCAAGCATGCCAAGGCCATGAGAGGAATCAGATGGATGATGAACAAATTCAGAATTCTTATTTCTACCAACTTTGTCATATTTGTGATCACTTCACATGCTCTTAAATTTCTTGCTGCTCCACAGTATTGCTTAAATGCATCACACTGCATTCTTTGTCTATCCACAAAAGGAAACAAGTAACCTTTCACTGTACAGTCCAGTAGCCATGAAGTTGGTGCAACCAGCTTCTGAATTACCATGTCCTGGAGCCTTCGGTGTAGAAAAGGCATGACAAATCTGTCAAATTAAGAGATTTACAGTATGTGCTGCATGTGCTGCATTGCAGATCAGAGGCTATCACTGACTGGAAGAGATAAAAAACTGTCAGCTCCTTCACTAAACCAAAATATATTCCCCTATCAAGAATAATACCAAAAACATTAGATCCCTAAAGGTATTTTTTTTCTCTTCCTGATCATCCACATGGAAAGAAAGAGGATAGTACACTGCAAACCAGTTCAGGATTATGATGTTCACATTCCAACTGGAAACTCTTGCATTTACAGTGCTGAGAATACCAAATCTCTTGACGTTATAAAGTACTGTACTTCCAGCAAGTATATGTGCCTAAAGCATATCATAATCCAACCAGTATGATTGTCACAGTAACCTCAGAGTCCCCTTGTGAATGTACTTTGCATTGCTAGTTGAATCTCCTAGGGAGTCCAGCAGAGTTTCTTCCCCATTCTCCAGGGTATCTACCCATAGAGTAACAGGAAAAAGCAGATGTGCCTAAGATAATTACTCCCATTTTATTGGCCACATGAAACACAATAGATCCTCAGCAACTGAGACAAACAACTGGCTGAAGAATCAAATGCTACAAGAACTAAATGAGTGCCGGTGAGGAGAAAAGAGGATGGAAATACACACATTATTCTATAATAACACATTACAGGGTGAATGCCTGTCCTGAGATCACTGAAACCAGGGTATTCACCTGGATTTATGACTTCTGCATATCTGTAGCCACTGCTATGAAAACATCTTCCACTTCTCAGAACTTAACGAAGGATGGACCTCATCTTAGCAAATGGTGACTGAGCTATAATACCTCATATGTAAAGACTCTTTATTTACATAGCTACAAATCTAAGTGGTCTCCACAATTCACCTCTCTCTTTATGACATTACTAATCTCTAAAGGACCTAATTCAGTCAAAACAGAGAAATCAATAGCATGTGATTAAGTGCATCACTAGCTGTCTGCCCTGTTAAATGAGTCAAATTCAATATAAAGAACTCCTCTTTTAAAGCTTATTGTCGTGCAACTATGTTCATGTGATCCACCAGAACTACTATATCACTCTACATCAATAGGACTTCCATCTTCATTAGTGAAATTCATAGAACTATCAGAGCTTTTTCCTTACATCCCACTCAGAGCTGGAATTAATTCTGTGAAGCAACTCTCAGCCCTTGGAGAAAATTGCAAAATTCAGTGTCCATCAGGAAACGTATTATCTTGGAATTTGAAAAGAGAGAGCAATTGTTACTGTTTTGGGATGTACCTAAGTAACAGAAATGAACAGACAAGCAAAGTTACAACTTTGTTCTTATTGTGGAGTACCAGTGTATAACAGCAAGTTACTTGAATGGACTATAAAAGAGTTAAGTGAGAAGTGCATGAAATGATGGCTATAGATAGACATGGACAGAAACCAATGCCAGTAGAAAGTAGCCTGTTTTGGCTTTATTGATACTGATGGACACAGCCAAGGCAGTCAGTTATTTAGCTCAAACCACATTGGTGATTTGACTCTCTCTTCCTTCCTGTGCAAGATACAAATAACATCTATCCATCACATTTCTTGCCAGAGTCTGAACTACGAAAATAGTTATGAGTTTTCACTCTTTTTCTGTGGGGATGATTCTGTTTTACTGTACAAATCCAACATTTGCTCAAAGCCACTAAAAGACCCATTAACATAGCATTGCTTTGAACTAAAGCGGTTCCTACTGTTGCCATTCACAAACTCTGTTTAAACTCTAACACAGATTTATGGCTCCTCAGTTCTACAGCTTTCTGTGAAGAGATTACAACACTTATTCTTGCTACTATCAGATTTTTATGGAATTTTCTTTTCATTCATTGGAAACCAATGAAAGATTCATGGTACATCCACAAGCAAATTTTTGGTTAACCAGATATATTCACCTTTTTTCTGTAAGAAATATAGCCCACATGTGGAAGACTCTATTCTAAAGGAGAAAGTGTAAACAAAGTATTATGCTACCTGCATCTTTTTCTGCCTCCATGGCACTGCCGTCACATTTTGGAACATAACAATCAGAAGCTGAGGTTTTAGTGTGACTGTCACCACTGGGGAGAGCCTCTCTGTGCCCAAATTTTCACAGGTAAAGATGTATGGAGCACAGCCCAAGTTCTGCCAGTGCTGAGCTATTTGCCCTTATTTGGTTCTAGGTTGCCTCTGCATGGAAATTGATGCTCATGCACCTGGCTAATTAATGGTCTTTTTCTCAGCAGTATTACTGACTGAGCAGATACATGGTTGATCTTCCTCTCCAATCACTAAAGAAAATGGAAACATATGATGAGAACCAGACTTCAGCCTTTTTCAAAGGAATAGGAATGAATGATAGACACGGTGGATGAAGGAAAGGGACAGCATTTTTCACTAATAATCAAATAATGAATAACTGAGGGATACTATTTATATCATACAGGTGCAAACAGAAACCATAATTGCTAGTGATAAAGCCTGGATTTAAAAGGCAGCACAAGAAAAATGATGCTTTTTTATAAAAAAGCAGCAGCGGTTACAGCAATAGGAAAGAAGAAGATCAGAAAAGCCTCTTTTTCTAGAGGAAATTGTGATTGCAACTAAATAAGAATCAGGATAATACACATGCTTTGCTTAGCAGCCTGCTGTGTAAGACACTGCTTTCACGACGTGTAATTGTTAACATAAAGACTTGCTTTGACATTGTTTATCTGTGTGTGAGAATACAATATCTAGCAGTATTTCAAGTGCTAACAATTCAATTTAAAGGAAAGAACTAAAATGAAGAATGCATAATAGTATGAGTGATCAGAGGGACATAGATCAACAAGAAGCAAAGCTTGTATTAAATTCAAAGCGCTGGTTATTGAACATAAAGCACCAGTAATAGGAAATGTATTTGTTGTTGATAACTCTTAAGTACCTTAAAAACATATTAAAGAATAGTCTGTAGTAAGCACTATGCCATTCTCATAAAACAGTGGGTATTATGCCCCCTCTACCATTTTTTATTATTTTATAAAATGCTATAAAAGAATTGAACTATTGGAATTCTGATCATATGGCTACTGCCATTATAATAGATTACTGGTATGATTTTTTAAAACATATGCAATATGTATGCAATTAAATTTATTCTGACATTTACAGCATTGTGTGACCTTAAAGCAATGCAGACAAAGTACCTTCAATGTACTTGAAAGCTGCTGTACCTGTCAGTAAATTGTAAGATTGCCTGAGCTTTGAAAAGAAAAAGAGATATCTAGAGCCTGCAACAACTGGAATACGGTACAAAAAGCATGTATACAAAACATAAACACTAGTTTTCACTCTGTCCTTCTTATTCCTATAAAGGCTGTTGGCAATGTTTACTTTTATTATATTCTTTAAATAAGTCAGTAATAGATGTAACACTAAAAAATAACAATACTTGCAATGCTTTGGCTCTAAGTTTATCCTATATAAACAAAGTGCATGCAAACCAATTTCATTTCTTTGGAGATCATGACATTTATAAATTACTCTCCTACAAAATGAGATTAAAGTTGCTAAATGACCCATGTAGGTACATTTTACTCCAAAATGAGATACATAACTCATAATATGATGTCAGTGCACAGATAACCATACAATGTATAAAAATCCATTTTATCATAATGGGTTTCCAATAATAGTGCTGACTTCTGTCATGTTATTCTTTTGACACTTCTTAAGTCACAGAAACACAGCATGGCAGTATTTCCAGAAACAGGTTTCACAAAACACACAAGCAATGCAAAGAAGTCCTGGAAGCATTGCTCCTATGCTTCAAGCAATGAACATGGCTTCCAGACACAAGTTATTTCGTAGCTGATGCAAATAAATATATACATATATATGCTCACTGTGGTGTGAAGGTAAGAAAAGTCCTTAAGACAATGTATTGAAAAACATGTATGTTGATAAATCATAAGCATTTGTCTCTATTAGAATAACACTCTTTTATCCAAGCAAATCCACAGGCTTTGCTAGGACCATATTGTAAAGATCATTTGCCTTCTGAGCACATCATCTAGTTCATACTTATCCATAAGTATGGGGTAAAGATCTGCATTTTTTAGATGGAGATCTAGAAGAATCTACAGAATAAAATTAACTAATTTGACCTCTATGACGCCAGCTAGCATCTTTCCTATAACATCCAATATCACTTCTGGCATTTAAAGTTGAAAATTCAGTCTGAAGCACACAGCAGTCTGCATAAGCATAATTGTGTTGATGCTATTAATTCACTTTTTTTTATGTGAAGACGCTGTGTGCACTTAATGTCCGAATGTCTTTTCATCTGTGCCTGCAGGTTAGATTTTAGTGTTATCAGAAGGTACTTTGATGGGAGGAGGCTGTGGTTTGCATTTATTTTGATTTTGAAATTTGTTGAATTTGTTGAATTTGCTAAAATCAACGTGGTAGCAGAACTTAAAGCATTCAAAATTCTTTTAGTTGATTCGTAAAATACTCTGCCTTTGCTTAATTGCAGCATACTTACATTGAGAAATACCAACAGACTTCAAGACATTGTTAAGACATCCCTTTAAGATACTCTAAATACTGTCTACATACAGACATATGTACCAGTTTTCAGTATGCAATAAATCACATTGTAATTACACTTATCTAAAACCATACACTTCTCCTGTATTTTGCATTTCCAACTCTGGCTTTCTCTTTATAATTTGCCCTTGTGAAAAAAAAAGCATACCAGTTCTTTAAAATATGCTTGCTGATTCTATAAGGCAAACAGGCTTGCCTTATGTATCAATGACCCTGAAATCAACACTTATAATTTCTCACTCTTATAATGAAGATCAGTAGATAACCTACTCACTGTAACAGTAAGTCTTTGATGAACAGTCAAGTACTTTCTGGTGAGAACTATAATGCTTTGGACAGCTCTATCATCAGAACTACAAAGCACTGTTCTTAAAATCAAGCTTTGGCTTCATTACACAAATCTTTGCTCTCTATCCCTTTTTACAGCACAAGAACTGGTAATGACATGCGCAGTTTAAATCCCCTTTAGTGCATCCTTTATTCCAGTCATACTTTATTCCAACAACAAAAACAGTGATACTGCAAGATATTGAGTGTTATAAAGTAATGAGTGACTTTTACTTCCATGAATGTCAATCCAAGTTCAGTTTCTTACAAAATTGAGATGATATTCCTCCTGTGAATAAATATCCCATGAATAGAAAAAAAAAAAAAAAAAAAAAAAAAAAAAATCTAGTCTGCTGCATGCATTCAGTATATTTCCATGGGAAAATATCAAAGTCTTCTAGAAGATACTGGCAAATTCTGAAAATACTTTGTCAACAATAAAGCAACATTTACAAATAAGAGTAGATATCTGCAGTTCAACGTGCAAACCTCCAGATCTAGTTGAAATGAAGTCAAAGTTGAAATGAAGCCCACAGAATTTTTAAGAATCACTTGCAAAGATTAGGAGACTTTTTATGAGGTTCTGCACTGACTGAGCCTTACTCATATCACTCCCTTCTGATGTTCACTCTATGAACATTTTACTTAAGATGTCAATTAGCTTGCAATTGATCTTCATCCTTTATGAACTCTGCCCATCTTCTTAACCTGTGTTGAAATAGGCATAGACACAAACCTGTCATTATCTACATGTCCCAATACTTCATGATTTCTGGCCCTTAAATAATAGAGCTACTGCCATTTCTTCTGAACATTCAGATGGAGTATTCAGCAAATCTTAAGCGGGTATGCAATCAGTTCTCTTTATGTTCAGTCTAGACACTGAAACAATTTAATGTGTTATTTTCAAATATATCTGAGTCTCCTATGAGTATATGATCAGTGCCTAGAGTCACTTAATTGTTGTTATCAATAGCAATAATATATAGATGCTGACCTGGAATATTTTCACTTACAGCTATGCTTTGAATCTAATCTATACAAAGGCTGGTTACCCACACATTCAAGAAAAGCAATTATGCTGAGGAATAAAAACTAAAACAGTATTTATAAAACTTTAAATGTTGAAGGATGCTATTAAGTGATAAGAAAGGTTTCATACAAACTTTTTGGCATTCAAGTACATGCAAGTGAAACTTTCAGTCAATTAAATTATTCTGAATTACTCAGAAAAATACACAGATCAGCTGTTACGGATAACTGTTTCATAGACCCTGATTCATTTATGATGCTTTTAAGCAATTCAAAGCATTTAATTCAAATTTAACTGAACTTAGCTACTCTTGGAAAAGTGAAAAAGGGAAATTTCACTGGCATGTATATAGAAGAGAATCCTAAGTGCCACCTGATACCTCAGCATAAAGAAAAAATATTATTCCTGAGTCCATAATACTTCCATTTAAATTGAAAAAAAAAAAAAAAAAGAAAAAAAAAATTGATTGAATTTTCTTATAACAGTAAAATTATAGATCTGGGGCCTGAAACAAAGAATCCTTTGGAATAGGGCCATCTTTATATTCATCTGAAATCCATATGAAGAAACCACTTCTAACTTGTTATTTCAAATAAGTTACAATTTAAATCAACCAAATGAGGAAATAATAACAAATAGAAGTGCTTGTTGTACTAAAAAAAAATAATAAATCTAAATATCACAGTGCAACCAGTTAGCTTTGGCTAACTTAATGTAACAATTTGAGACTAATTGTCAATATGTGAGTTTTCCAACTGTAATATAGAATGAATCATGTTCCACTGCTTCCAGTTACTCAGAATGGGATTTAAAAAAGAAGAAATAAAAAAGGTAGGAAGAAATATTAGTCCATTAGCATCAGTTGCCAAAACAGACTGATCAGGTCTGTGACAGCCTGATAACATTTTGAACAACCCTGAGATTTTCCAAGTTATGCTAAGATCCAGTTCACCCTCATCGGCACAGTACCAACAGAATGTGCACCTATACCAGACACTTACTATCAGAGAGAGGCTATTTTTTTAGCATAACATTTTCATTTCACTGCTCATGTGCCCTACCCTTCTAGCAGCCCCACAGCTGAAGCTGTGTGCGTGGTGCCTTTGGGGCACTCCGCTTGTTATATGGACAGAGTCTTCCAGCGTCTGCTGCTTCCTGTAGGATGAAGGTGCTAGTTACACCAAGACAGTGCTGGGTAGCTGAACAGCAATCTGTTTCCGACTACCTAACAGTATCATAAGAGAGGAGGTTTCAGTCCATCTTTCTGCTCAGACCAAGATCAGCTCTGAGACTACACACAGAACTGCACAAAATTAAGAGTTGGAAGAAATCTCAAGAGGTCACAGACTCCAACTCCCCTGCTAAAGTAGGTTCCCAATAAAAATATTAGACTAGGTTACTCCAGTGTTTGACCAGTTTGCTCTAGAAAACCTCCAAGGATGGAGCCTGCACAACATCCTCCTGCAGCCTGTGAGTATAGGCACACGATGGGTACCTACAGCTGGCAGCTGTCATGAACTTCATTACTAGTATACTTTTTGTGTGCACTTTGAGCCCTCAAAATGAAATGCATTGGTCTTAACCTTACCACTCTGTGCTGCACCAGTCAGTAATGGAGAAGCACATGCTGTGTGCCTGATGAATCAAGATGTATGAATCCCACCTCTCCTTCTGATTTGGTAAGTGGATCTCTGCTGTGGCACTAAAACTGACTTTTGACAAAAGTATCTTATTAACTGTAACTTCAGGAGAAAGGGAAATCTTGAACTCATATGAACCATGTGTTCATATACTGAGAAAATCAATCACATCTTTGCACCTATTGTCTAGAGAGTGCTTTAAAAAGAAGCGCCCATGGATGATTTCATGTGTGCAGGAGTGACATCACTATTGTTACCATTCTCAGGGCCTGATTATTTTCACTGTTTCTTAGGGAACTAAACCAAAAAGAAACAACTGGATACTTACTCACAAACTGAACCCTACAGTCCTTGGCTCCCATAAAAGAAAACAAGACCTTCTGTAAATTTAACTTTGCAGTTTAACAGTATTTTCTAAAGAATAAAGCAGAAGAAATACATGAATATACTTTCACAAAGCAGCTAAAGTATTAGTGTGTTATCTGTTTGTATAAGACAATCTCAAATGTAACAAGTTAAGGCCTTAAAAAAGGACTAGCATATAATCTGAAAGTTCTCTTTGCTCATGTCAGTTGCACATTGATGCAGTGCCAGTGGCTCTCCTATGATTTAGAGCAGTTATTAAATCAAACCCAGTAACTACACTGCCTAATGAGATCCCTGCACTTTAAGAAAGGCACAGGCTTTGAAGCCCAAAATTAGTGTTTCAGTCTTTTTGATGACTACTTATTCTATTATTCTATTCTGTTATTCAGTATTATGCAGTACTGTCTCAGCTATGGATGGATGCGGCTCTATTTTACAACTTTGCACTTATCTACAAAGAAAAGATATCTTTCCCAAAATTTACTGGGGGAGGAAAAAAATGATTAAGAAGGTGAGGGGACACAAAAAGTAGAAGTTAGACATGTAGGCTCCATGCAACTGTAATTATGCCTGGGAATAAAAATAGGGATCGCAGTTTCTCCCCAAGAAAAGCACTTCTGAAGAAAGCCTTATATAAAGGTTGCCCTTCTTCTAATTACATGAACAAAGAACACTGCAGAAAGACCGTTTTAACTCCACTCATTTCTGTCAAGACTTCAGGTGTGTATACATGCAGATGCAAATGAAGTAAGACTCACCCTATTCTTATCAGGTACAAATAGCTACTCTGAAAACTCACCTTTTAATTGCATCCCTTGACACATCGAACAGCATACAGGTATTGTATTCAGGGCCAGCAGCACATAGTCAGACTGCGTGTAACCACAGAAGTCTACCTTCTGGCATAGAACTCAAGATGTGCACATGTGGTGGCATGAATAGTGCAAGAAATACTTTCAATTGCTTTCCAGATTGGGTTTGAAATGATGTTGCATATGTAAATGCAAACGTGTCTGCGCGCAGGCATGTATATACATACAAACCAGTGGCACGAAAAACTAGTGCATATTTATTTGTCTGGAATCTACTTGATTTTCTTTGTTGTAGTGAAACTGCATTTCGTTTACATTTTAGCTGGAGAGTTCTGCACTTCCCTAGGGTGTTTTTATGTTCAACACCACTCAGCTGCATATCAGCCACTTAATCTATACAGAACAGCAAATACCAAGCGACACAGCCTAACAGAGCACATCTTCATACCCATTTCAATTATATCAGACTTTCCTTTGGACTGCATGCATTTTCCACTGAATATCAGGTTCAAGGCCCTTGTCCCTATTTTCAAAGCACTGAAAGGTTGAGTATCAGGATATCTAATAATTCATAAGCAGTGAGGATCTGGTAAATAATTTCAACCTTCTGACACAATGGAAATTTCTATAGTAATATTTTCTAAGTCTGCAACATTACAGCCTATACATGCCCATTCACATGTACTCACACCCACAACCCAAAAGCCTGGTACAACAGTTAGTTAAAGATGTATTCACCAATCAGACATAGTGTACTTTTTTTACAATATCAGTCTAAGGTTAAGGTGTACAGGGTTCTATAGCCAAGAGAGCAATCCAGGAGAGCAATGTAGTTCCTGTATTTTCTATAGCACCTGATTTCCTTTACTTCTCAGATACCAATGATCCACTGTGCAGGTAGAACTGGATCAGATCAGGTCTTTGGCACAAACTCAGAGCAGGACTCAAACTCTCACAACTGGCTTCACACCCTGACTGCTCTGATCCACATGACTTCATGCCATTACAATATGTTAAAGTCACTCTGTTTATTAAAGATTTACCAAGTTACTTTAAATTCACCTTATTTTTATAAAGTGCATTAGAATGCATTTCTTGGTAAACAATAGAATAAATCATCCTTGCTAATTCACTTTCTTTTTACTTAATCCCTAATTCAAAAAATTGGGTCATTTTCAATGGCTTTACCACATTAAACAGTGAGAAATAATAGTAGCCAGCAATTAAGTCAAATTTAGTGCTTATTTCTCAACAAGAATTGCCTAAAAACATAACATGTTTTCCATAAATGCATCCATCATTCAAAAACCTTTGAGCAAATTTTAATGCATGAATCTCCTCTCCTACAGACTTTAATAATCTGCTCGTTCACCCTGTAAAAAACTAGCTCAGAGAGTGGTGGTGAATGGAGTTAAATCCAGCTGGCAAGCAATCACAAGTGGTGTTTCTCAGGGGTCAGTACTGTGGCCTGTCCTGTTCATTATCTTTATTGATGATCTGGATGAGAGAGTTGAGCGCACCCTCATTAAGTTTGCAGATGACATAAAGTTAGGAGAAAGTGCCGATCTGCCAGGGGGGTAGGAAGGCTGTACAAAGAGATCTCTACAGGCTGGATAGCTGGGCTGAGGCCAATTGTATGAACTTCAACAAGACAAAGTACCAGATCCTGTACTTTGGTCACAGCAACCCCATGCAATAGTAAAGGCTTGGGTCAGAATGACTGGAAGATTATGGAGAAGAAATGGACGTGGGTGTGTGGGTCAGTGCTCAGCTAAACATGAGACAGAAATGTGCCCGGTGGCCAAAAAGTCCAATGGCATTCTGGCTTGTATCAAAAATAGTGTTACCAGCAGGAGTAGGGAAGTGATTGTTCCTCTGTATTCAGATCTGGTGAGGCAGCACCTCAAGGACTGAGTTTAGTTTTGGGGCTCACACTACAACAAAGATGTTGAAGTGCTGGAGTGTGCCCAAAGGACAGTGAAGCTGAGAAGAGGCTGGAGCATAAGTCTTATGAGGAGCAGCTAAGGAAACTGGGATTGGTTAACCTAGAGAAGGCTTAGGGGAGACCTTGTCACTCTATAAAACTAATGGAATGGAGAATATGGAGAGGAGGGTGTTGGCCTCTTATCCCATGTAACCAGTGATAAGACAAGAGAGAATGGTCTCAAGTTGCACCAGATGTTCAGATTGGATATTAAAAAAAATTTCTTCTCAGAAGAAGTGGTAAGGCATTGGAACAGGCTATCCCAGGGAGGTGGTGGAATCACTGTCCCTGGAGGTGTTCAAGAATCCCATAGATGTGGTGCTGAGGGACATGGTTTAGTGGGCAAGGTGGTGATGCATTGACAGTTGGACTAGATGATCTTAGTGGTCTTTTCCAACCTTAAAGATTCTATGATTCTAGGATTGCAACAGGGCATCATGAACTAGATACTCACAATTCAAAACTTCAGCAAAGTAGACATATCTCAAGTCAAGTGTCTTTCGCTGATTACACAGCGTAACTCATCTAATTTGCAGTATATCCATTCATAAGCCTGAATGCCATATTTATTTTTCATTAATTCCACAATAATTAATAAAAAACACTGTTTTGTAGCTGTTCCTATGAGTAACCATTTTGTCCTGAGAAAAGTCAAACTACATACAGAGAGAAATCAAATGAAACAGCTTCACTTAGCTCCGTTCCTCCTCTTCAGCACAAATCGAAGGAGCTGACTACAAAGTCCTAGAGAGAGAAACATTTTGTATTTGTCTTGAAACTAAGATCATTCTGCTCCTCTTGCATTTGTATAAAAGAAGAAAACATCAGATATTCTCTCTCTGTAAATGCCAAACACTTAGTATTAATTGTTAGTAATTTCACAGCGAACACCTAAGCCAGCCATTTGATATTCATCAGCTTTGATATGCTGCCTCCCCACAAAAAGCTTTTTAAAATATGTACCAAGTCCACAGCACCAGACACGGATTTTAGGACCTTTTTTTTTTTTTTGACCCATAGTATAACCACAGTTTAACAACAAAATTACAGCTTGCCTTCTCTCTCTTTTTAATTTCAATTCTAACTTGTAAAAAAGTCAACATTCCCTTACATTAGGAATCGCTCAGGTTGAATACTCATTACATGATCAAAATAGAGAGAAAGGAGTTAGAATAGGCATACTGTATTTATAACGCCTTTTGAATATATCCCAGTTTTAGTTTCCCAGCACAGAGATTCAAGCCTTTAAGTTAAAAATAGTCCTTCAGTCTTTGGTCTTTAAGTTAAAATTAGCACTCGAAAACATTCACACTGAAGGAATTATAGCTCCAGCAACAAATCTCACCATTTCAGTTACAACATGTGACAACATTCTCCTGCAGTACCCAAAATGCTAGCTTAATTGTATGTTCCCTGTCAGGCAGAAGCTCGGGAAGTGCTGCAGCTCCCAGCAAGGGTGAAGGGGGGACTCTGAGCCAGAAGCCAGAGAGAGCTTGATGCTGCAGCCTACACTCAGGACTTAGGAGAACAGCACAGAGCTGGTGGCAAAAGCGCCATGAGGTGTTGAAGTCAATCCGCTTTGGATCTATGTGGCACATCTCCACCTTCTGCTGGAGTATGAACTCGATGAGGTGAAAGAGCCTGTTCCTTGGTCTTTGTTTTTATTATTTCCCCGATGAACTGGTATTCAGCATGTGTTTTACCAACAGATACAGCTACGGTGATGCAACCTTTTTTCAAATTCTGCTGATTTTTGAAAGCTTCAGCATGACATGTACGCAATGCAATCACCGATAAGTCATCATCCTTCATCCTCTAAGTAGTGCAGCTCACAACTATGCAGAATTGGAGCGCAATAAACAGACAGGCCAGATTTCGTTGCATCTTTGTGCTTTGCACAAGTATAGGAGGCCTCACACCGTGCACAGCAGTGAAGAAGACCGCCTAACATTTCTCCAAGTTGTTTACCAGCTAGCTCTCACTCCCACGTATTTGCAGACTGCTAAAGATGACAATTTTTCTTCATTCCAGCTTGCTCCTACTTACTGTCTTCTATGGTTTGAAATTTCCAATCTGACCACAGAAAAAAATGGGAGCTTGTAATGAGACGAATGAGGTGGTGAAGCTCTGTTTCCCAACCAACATTTGGCATAAGCCAAAGCACCTGGCCAATTTTCTAAAGCAACTTATTTTAATGGGTTGTCTTGGACATTCATTCAGCAGGACTCGCTACAGATAATAAAATTGGCTAATATTTATTAATGTCTTTAGAAAAACAAAAGCATATGGAATATAAGAAAAAAATTAACTATACTGTATCCATCTTTTAAATGCTTCTGTATAGGATTGTTAACATCAATTGACTAATTCCTTACAGATGTAACTAGGTATTTTGTCAAAAAGCCAAATAAAGAAGGCACTAAATTAATAAAGTAATAGCTACCTCCTCAGTATTTAAATAACACAGTAATAGATAAATGTTCTAAAATACTTTAATGCTTCCTGATTTTGTTCACTGAAAATATTATAATATTGTACAGAACTATACATAAAATAACCAACTTCACAAGATTATAACCCACAAGCAAAGCCAAACACAGTTACAGTGTTGAGCAGAGCACTTCCAGCTTGTGCTTGGCCAGAATTTGGAAGGAGTCATCTGTTTTCCATGCAAACTATTTTAGAGACCCTTCCATAGGGACCTTCACTTTTTGCTTTTGCTGGAATGCTTCCCCTAGCTCCTTGCTCCACATACCTCTCTCTGTGACCCTCCACCTCAGTGGGCAATCTCCTAGCCTTATATCTTCATGAATTCTAGCACCAGGCTGGCTCTGCTCCTGCCCAGTCTCCCATCTTTTGTACAATTACTGCTTTCCTTTTTCTCCATACAGTGTGACTAATTAATGGACCAGGTGATCAGTTCTCTTAGTCTCTGGATATTTACGTCCTAATATCTCTTACCCTCTCTCTGCTCACATTTTCCCTCTTGGGATCTGATTATAAGATCGAGAAACACAGATCCAGGTCACCTGCTATGCAACCTCTTTTCCTTTTCCCTCTCCCTTTTCAACCCAAGAAATTGGAGAAGGTATGCAAGGGGATAGAGCAGACTTCTCAGTTTGCCCCACAGATCAGAACTTCCAGGGCAGCAGAAACACACACAAGCTATGCAACAGCTGCCTCAACTGGAAGCATGCTGCACCTCTGTCCAAAGCCCTCATCCACCCTTCGCTTTGGCAGCTGTCCCACCCTCTGCAGCCAGCACTGAAGCAGAACTGCTGAGCTGTCAGCAACTTCTCACAAGAGGCCAATTTTTACACCGCATAATTGTAGCAAAAAAAAAAAAAAAAAAAAAAAAAAAATTCATGAGAGTTGGCAAGCCATGTTAAATCTGCATGCATATCTGATTAGCTGAGTCTTTAGAATACAGTCTTACAAAATATTGCAAAAGTATTGCATTTAATTTTTCAGAAGTCTGCATTAAATTCTGTCAAAGTACAAAGCCTGCTTTCTTCTTTTTACCCTTCCTCCAAGAGAATATAATCCAATTTTCCTTTGAAACTCTATCATTTTATTTTGGATTGTTTGGGAGTTATGAACAAAAAGAGAGAAACAGTAATAGGAATGAAAAATGAATTTACTAGCTTCATCTTTATTTAAGCAGCCAGAGGATGAAACTAGAGATTTTCCTCCAATTCATTCTCCTTCTTCCATCCATTTCCTCCCAAAGATATCCAGAAGAAAAAGCTACAGGCTAGTTATTTACAGCTTAGAGAAGAGAGTCTCAAGGGCAGTTTTGTATACCTCTTACATGGCCTTAGCCTAAGAGTTCAAACTACTGATCTTGGAGTTCCGGAAAGGAGCCAGAATGTTACTGATCTAGGCATTGATGTCGGAGCTGCTCTGGCGTGCCTAGACAGCTGGCATCAGAAGGTCAAAAATACAATTGCTATCCAAGCTGGACTGTAAAGCCTGGAGAGCACCACCAAGTTTGCCAAACTGACTAGGACTAATTGTATAAGACTGGAAACCAAGTGTTAAAGAAATGTTTAGAGAAGGACATTTCTGGACCTCAAGAAGACATTGTTCATGAGATGCTATTGTTTCACCTTTGCTTCTGAAGTCTCAGATGCTTAATGCTGCACTTCATGATGTGACAAGGGCTGCCAAGCATCCATTTTTCTGGCAGATTCATCATATAATCTCAGCCTGCAGCCTGCCCTTCTGCAACCAGCAGAGCTGCCTGGGCAGGCAGCTGGCAGCCTTACTATTGTTCATCATGACATATGAGACTACTTTAACACATCCCATCTCATGCAGTAAAACTAAGAGCAACCACCTTCTTCCCAAGAAAAAGGGTCCAGTCTTAAATCCTGCTTCTTTTTCCATCAGGTTACTGCATCCAAAAGTCCCCTTCAAACCTTCCTCTCATCTCAGAGCTGCCTCAAATCTTCCTTCCCATGAAAACAGCAGGAAGCCTACTGGAGTCGTCTTCCCACTCACTAGGTCTTCAGAACAACCAGAAGCTTCCAGCAGGACAGAGCCTCCTATCTTCATCCCACCTTCCCCAGCACCCCCACCCCATCTTCATCAGCAGCTTCCTAACTCCCATGGCCCTATATATATATATAAGGCTCATATATATGGCCTTATATATGGCCTTATATATATATAAAAGTAGACTGACTCTCCACCTACTGTCAAGATTACAGTTACATGCAAAAAACAATCAAATACTTAAATTGGCATGACCATTGATATTACATGTCACTCAAACAAAATCCAAAAATCTGCAATAAGCGCAAAACTAAATATGTACGTCTGTGTGCATGAGTCCAAAATAAAGTCTTCCTTTATTTTCCCTTGTGGCTCCAAAGGTATACATCTTTTATTCCATAAATATGCATTGTGCCAACTGCTACAGATAAACTAAGAATATATTTTTTTAAACTATAGTCTCACTTGACTTAAATTATCTTTAAAATATTTCAAGCAGCATTTTTAATGCTGCATTTTTTGCCGTGTAACTATGTGAGCACTGAAGCTACTTTCTCAAAACAACATTTAACAATTTTTTAGGCCTCCTTTCAAGACTTCCATACAATATTCTAGATCTAGCAAGTTGTATAATACTTGCTTAGAAAAACAACACTGCAGAATTCAGGCTGCTACAGAAAATACACAAAGGAAAAATGTGTAGTGTCTATGCTGGTTTTGCTTCAATTCTTTGGTACGTAGGTGCTCACATACACTTGAAAAACATAAGCCTTCCATAAACACTTCCTACTAGGGGCTTAGAAAGTCCAGTGTATTGAATCATTCCATTTTGGTGGTGAAACACTGTTTTTCATTTTTTCATTATCTCTTATAACTTTAAATAATGTGTTCATGCAACTTCATAAAAATAGAGCATAAAGTTACACCACAAATAAAATACTTAGTGCCTAGTCATGTTGACACATAAGGGAAGAAGAAGGAAATGTGCTAATTACAACCTAGTAGCAAATAAAACTATAAATCCTGCATACTTTCATCAGTTCATATAGTTGTCAACTTGAATAACAACTACAATAATTTCTCTATCAAAGTCACAGAATCACAGAATCACCAAGGTTGGAAAAAATCTTCAAGATCATCCAGTCCAACCATCCACCAATCACGAATAGTATTCACTAAATCATGTCCCTCAACACAAAATCCAACGGTTCCTTGAACACGTAGACTTCCTGCATGGAAATCTCAGTACTGGCACTTTCATGACATATTTCTCTGCATGGAAGAGATACCTCTTCTCCCCAGTCAGGCTCACACCAACAACAAGATGCACCAGTGTCATGTTTGGTTTTTTTCAACCTGACATCAGTTCGTATTCATTGGGGTTTTTATGCTGCAGATGAGTACCTGTTTCAGATGGATCTAGATTGCTTTGCGTGGATCCACTTGGCCATCCTCACATCACACTTCTCAACACAGCAGGTGGTTTGAGCATGGTACAACACAAGTATGCACATACAGCTCAGTTTCTAATCACACCTGAACTAATAAGCCCTCCTGAGACTTATTAGTGTCAGCTTGAGCTGTCTGGAAATGTCTTCCCATACATAAAAAAAAAGTCTCCATCATTGCTGTGAAAAGGTCTACTGATCAATGAAACAGAGCAGACGGCTGAAAAAGCCCCACAGAAAACCTTAGAGTGTGTATTTATAACAGACATATGAGAATTTAGCAGCTTCAGTCTCTGAAATGCTGGCTGTGTTGAGCATACTTCAGCCCAGGGTTTTCATCAGTGGGCAGGGATGGCTGTCTCCAGTTGCTTTGCTGCCTGGGAGGTGCCCCCTCCTGTGCTCCTGCAGTGCTCAGGCAGTGAAGATGAAAAACAAATAGCAACAGGCAATCATGTAATTAAAGCCCAAATCTATCATAATTAATGTGTATAATGGAGATCAGTTAAGTACAAATTTAAGAGTTACACCAAGAGGAGGTTGCTTTATACTAGGGAACCTTATTCTTTCCTGTTACAACTAACTGCCTACAAACTAAAAGATTTAATCTCACTGCTATAGTTAAAGAAATATAGGTGTCTAAAGTCACTTAAACTTAACATGAATGATGGGATTTGGCAGCTCCTTTTACTGTATCTTAAATTAGCTTTTTGTTTTTAACAATGTATTGACAAATATTGTTAACCCGCAATGAAAGCAAGTTGAAAACAAGCATTACAACTACATGCAGCAGGTTTAGCTGCCTCACATCTGCAGCAGCAATTTGCTTTCTTTGAGATATCTGGATGCCAGCTCATGAAGGCTAGCGAGCAAATAACAGTTTTATGATTAATGAAAAATAGGGTTGTGTTCTTAGGAAGAGTATCATAGAAAAACATTAAGTCATTAGACTTTTGTATTCCTTATTTTGCTATCTCTAGATAGAGGTTAGTAAGTCTGCCTTAGACCACAGAAATTTTGAAATTATAATTAACATTTGCAGAATAATACATGATCGTAGGTGGATGCAATCACT
Source organism: Lagopus leucura (assembly GCF_019238085.1). Taxonomy (NCBI): domain Eukaryota; kingdom Metazoa; phylum Chordata; class Aves; order Galliformes; family Phasianidae; genus Lagopus; species Lagopus leucura. Next base: position 37,621,240 of record NW_024962262.1, read on the forward strand.
TTAACAATTCACTTTTATTGTCTCTCTCTTCTATAGTGGATCTGAGAAGGTCTCTATGCTGCAAACTGGAATTTCTGTCTACTCTAAGGAACACAGAAAAATCAGAGCTCCTTGACATGACCTGATATTGGGGAGTGGTAGGGGAGGGGAGGGGAGGGGAGGTATAACTACTAGCAGTAGAGTTTCTGTAGCACTATTATTTGCACTACTTTCCCCAAAAAGAAAATTAAAAAATAAAAATAAAAATGTTTATCAGCATCAATAAAAACAGCCAACAAGGTTTACCCTTCTCCTTAAAACCACTACAGATATAAAATATACTAGAGCAGTTTTAATTAATTCTTTTCATACTGGATAAAAAGTAATGCCCTTGTTTCAGATATTGCATTATACAGCAGTCTATTATACAGAAGAGAGTGTTGTGACAGCAACAAATCTCCACAGCATCATTGATGTGAAAGCAACTCGTTCAGTTTTCATCAGCTGAGACGTTGCTCTATGGTGAAATTTTGGCTAATTCCTCTCCTGAGGCTGCTGGCATCTTGCTGTAGATCCAATTGCTTAAACATAGAATTGTCAACATTGCCTCCACATCATATGGAGAAATGCTTGTGGCTCCTGGCTGATTTTCTTTCATTTCTTCATAGAGGGAAGGTTAAGGCCGGAGGAACTGGGGCATTGCTTCTTTTCTTTGCTTCCTCTCTGTCATCTGAGCCCCTTGGGATCAGTACTAAGCGTCGTTTCTAAATTGAACCAGAAAACTGGAAACTCAGTCTGATGCAAGGATGTTTATTTACATCATATGCCTGTGCACAAACTTTGTGCCACAGCCATAGTTAAGGATCTGATCTTAAAAAGCAAATCCCAGGAATATCAGAAAATTGAATGATCTCAATCCTGCAGCAAACAGGAGGTGGTTCTCTTTTTCCCCAGTTTGTTGACTGCTGAAGTCACTCTCACTCAAGCACAAACAACTGAAAATACACCCCAGTCTTGATGTCTGCATTTCATGGGTACTGTTAGAGTCATCCGGATACCAGGCACATCCAGCCCTGAACAGATGCTCAGAAAGCAGCGGAACATGTAATATTGCATTTCCTCTTGTAAATACTGAGTGTTGGCAACCATATCTGAGTCACAACTCGAATTCTGAGATGAAAGATTCTCTAAGCCTTCGTCATTCAGCTACCTGCTCACACCCACAAGCAGTCGCCATTAGAAGTCAGCATTTGTCAAATATTTGAAGTAACATCCTGTAACTTGTTATTCTTAATTTCCACAGTATATGACAGTAGCATACATTAATCAGAGAAAACGTGGAAAAACAGAGATTTTAATTACAGCTTAAGCAGAACTACACCTTACTGCAAACATTTGAGGAATGAGAAGCTCAAGTTCTGCCAAACAACAGTGATTTGAAAAGATACTATGAGCAACTGAGGCAAACTTTGTCAATTTGAATTGCTAGCTATGCTGACTTTGTGGCTGTGTCCCACACATCTCTGGGAAGCAGGGAGTCAGGAGCTTGTTCAACCACAGAATCACACAAGCATAGTGGTTGGAAGGGACCTCTGGAGATCATCAAGTCCTACACAGTGCTAAAACAGTTCCCTAGAGTAGGTTGCAGAGGAGAGCATCCAGGCGGGTCTTGAATATCTTCAGAGAAGCAGACTTCACAACCTCTCTGTGCAATTTGTTCTGGTGTCACCCTTGCATTAAAGAAGTTTTTCTTTGTGTTGCTTGTTCCTGTGTCACTTGTTCTACCACTAGGCATCCACTTGACTCCCTCCATTTAGACATCTACAAGCATTTATAAGATTCCCTCTCAGCCCTCTCTTCTCCAGGCTGTACATTCCCAGGTTTCTCAGCCTTATCTCATAAGGGAGATGCTCCAGGCCTCCAATCATCTCCGTGGCACTCCACTGAACTCTCTCCAGAAGTTCCCTATCTTTCTTGGAATGGGGAGCCCAGCACTGGAAGCAGTAGCATTGCTGAAACCAGCTAGTGATGTCAGAGTCAGATTTGTTGAGACGAGAAATGGGTGATTATTGCACATCCTACAGCCCACCGGGTTAGCTCTAGCTTTTCAGCTGTCGCAGAGCTGTGACTTTTCTCACCTTGTCAAGCAGCAACCTCTTGGACATCTTTCTATGCTCAGAATAGAAGAAATAAGCCTGCCACACTGCTAGAAAACAAGGGAGGAAAGAAAGTAGGCATTGTCTCATCTTTGGTATGGCAATGACAGGCCATGTGAATGGCACTGTTAAAATGAGTGTGTACAGGAAAATTTTAATTTTTTTTTTTTTTTTTTTTTTTTTTTTTTTTTTT
>NW_024962262.1:37623667-37696423 GCF_019238085.1 Lagopus leucura
TTTTTTAAAAAAATTTTTTTTTTTTTTTTTTTTTTTTTTTTTTTTTTGAGATGCATCTGGAAGAATCAGCTCATATTTTTAGTACTTTTTTTTGTCATAATAATGGCAATACTATGCAGACAAAGCAGAGGCAGCCAGTAATAAAATCCTTTCCTTTGCTGCTGCCCACTGCAGTGCTGAATCTGGACAGACAGCAGTAATCATTGTGTGATCTTCACATGAAGAGCAGAGACTGTCCAAAACTCTATTTTAACCATATGATGACGTTATTCCTATTTTTTTTTCTTTGTCCCTGAAAAGGTATTTCAGGCAACATAGGTTTCCAATCTCAGTTCTAAAAGAGAAGATGTACACGAGCAAGTCTTCAGTGCCTCTACTCCTATAGCTTCTGTGACCTATTTAGCTCTAAGGGAGGGCAAGTCACTGGTAAGACAAATGAAGCATTATCTTCCTTGTATCTCTGGAATATTTTCCTAGACAAACATTCACACAGAAATTTCTTTAGGATCAAGGCTAAACAGAATAAACAAAGAGTAGTCACTAAGTTATAAAGCACATTCTTTAGATACCAGTAGTGTGTTTTCGTATTTATATAAGTAAAATCACCTTAGGCTAAAATAGAATTAAATAAAAAAATGTAAATGGAATTCATTTTTTATTTGTTTTCATGCTTCTTACTAAATACAAACATTATTCTTACTCTGAGCTATAAAAATACCCTAAATATCTTTCATTTTATTTCTTAACTATTTTGCTGTATGTTTACCACCTCAATTAATAAGGTCCCATAAGTGACTGTGTTCCGCTGTTTGTTTATCGCATTAGGCCTCCAGGCTACTCCTAGACCAGGTCTTTTAGGAAAGCTATGTACCATGATGAGTGACAGTTTACAAAGAGATGTCAGTATGGTTTCATCTGTTTACCAAAGTGACAACTTTGGCACAGCAACTTCAGTTGTTCTTGCATCAGCTCAGCCTTTAGTGTAGGCATTATTTTTCCTTTGTGCTCAGGATATAAATGAAAAGCACCAGTTCAGTCACAAGGAATGTACAAATTGCAATCTTTGCACAGACACCTCTTCAGAGCTACAGCCTGAGATTTGATTCAGTGGCACAGAACATACAGTGTGAAGCTCATTGCGAACACACTATTTTGAGAACCAGTTAATGCAGTAAAATGCAGACCTTATTTAAGCCTCATGAGGGATAATATAAGACAGAAAGTGTTCAAACCTTCAGAGAGGGAGCAAAAACAGTGTGCAGTGCTTTTTGTCCAATCTCCAGGAGCAAAGAGAAAGCAAAAAAAACCCAAAAGATAGGAGGAAAGATACTCAAAAAGAATAAGTTCCTGGTGTTTAAAGGATAAGCACAACATTTATGTTATTTTCAGGAATATCTAATCTTAATCATAGTAAATTTGTACATTTTTTTTGCTACTAATCCTTGTAACACAGTCAGATGGTAGCAGCTTCACCAGGAGAGACTGAGACAGGCCTGTGAGCCAAAGGGATATAGCTTTGGGAAGACTGAGCTCTTCATCGAACCTATTACAATGCTGAAATGCACTGGTAAAACTATTCCTCTGGGAAAGACTGGTTAAGAAACTGAATGTTGTTACCTCTAAACCAGAAACAGGCCAACTGCACCTTCCGCCCATAAGTTATACCAGCATAACACAAATTTCTCTTAAAAATTCATTGAAGACAATGGTCCTGACCACATTTAGTGAAAAGGACTTTGGTCTGGGCCTCAGATGCTCCAAGTGAAAAAGCTTTTTTTGTGAATCACTTGATATTCTCAGACATTAAAGCTAAACCACCAGCCCAGTCCTTCCATTGACATTTGCACTCCACCTTCAAGAAAATTCTGTGATCTGTTAACAGTAGAAAGGGCATTTGTACAATGTGTGTTAACTTGCTTACCTCTCACAAGACTTTTTAAACTAAAATTTATCCACGAAGAAACAAAATGTGGTAGAATTATCACCCACTGAAAAATCTGTTGTGCTTCTTTGTGCCCACCAAACTTCGAGACATCAGGACACCAATACTAAAGTTGGCCTTTGAGTGGTCTTTCATGTCCTTGTATACCCATCACAAATACGATTATTTGACTCTAATTTAGATCTCTTTCTAAATCTTCATTACAGTATGCTCAGAGATGGAGTGAAGTTGAGAGGGCACAACTGAAATGGCTGCAGCATGTAGAAGAATCAAAATAAAGGTAATTTGATAAGCATTAACAGACGTTGTACCCATGAGCCTGGAAGAGAAGGAAGGGAGAGGAGCACACAGCGAGGATAGTAGATGGAAGAGCAGGAAGGCTCTTTGATTTTTTTTTTTTTTTTTCAGCTTCTGTGGAACAGGAAAACTTTTAGTAGTAATAGTGAAATATTTTGAGACCTCAAGATCAAAACCAAAGCTCATGTGCAGGAGGACATCTGGGTATAAATGGATTTAGCAGCCTTTGTTCTTCCCTCCCTTGTCTCCACACATGCAAATCCTACTACATACAGGCTAGCTGCCACAGCTAGCCAGGCTTATGCTCTTCAGAGCAATTTTAGAAGCCTTCTCCCTTTCCATCTGTTGTTCATACCCAGCTCTACTTATTCTGAGCAGAGCTTGCTTTCAGAAGGGCACAATTTGCCCCACAGGAAAATCAACTCAAAGTTCAAAATCTCTTCACTCCTACATTACAGAACAGCTTTGCCACATTTAAATCTTCCTGGCAGCATGGCCAAGCAGAAATTGTCACTCTGGTGCCAAAAGAAGGCTCCATGTTCTTTCTCCCTCTGCTGGAGGGATGGGAAGAAGGAAGACCAGGAGATCTGTCATGTAGAACAGCAGAGATGTCCTCGCTCTCTGGCTTTTTAAAATCTGCCAGGATTTAAAATGCATAGAAACATGCAGTGCTCCAGAGACCCTGCTCCACAGCAAAGGATGTGAACTACTTTGTAGGGCATCTGCAGGAATGGGGAGAGTGGTGAGGAAGCCTTGCTCCAGAACCCACTCCCAGGTGGAAAAATGTACCAGCTGGTTGTTCTAAAGGAGGATTTTCACCCCGTTTCTAACAAATTTGTCTGAAATGAAGATAAAAAGTGAGAGCTGAAGCAGGAAGGAAGAGAATAAGCAGATGGACTATGGTAGAAACCACAGTACTGATAAAATTAATTTCCTGTGTCTTCTGTGGGCAAAGGAGAGGAAATACAGGTTAAAGTACTCTGTAATTGGATAACAAATTAAAGCACTGCCTAATCTCTAACTAGGTTACTGTGCATCCAGGGGCAACAGCAGTCCACCTAGTCATCTGCAATGGAATACTAAAGCTAAAATGTTGTCTTTTCACAAGGCTGTGACAGGAAATGTAGAAGCAATGGCTAATTCCTGACCTTGAAAAGAGTGTGCTAGCAGTTTGCCTGGTTATGAACAAAAGAAGAAAAAAGAAGAAAGCAAACACATACTGATGTAAAAAGAGATTGTAAAAATATCTGAGCAAGAAAGCTTCGGTGCAGCTCTTTCTGTAAGAAAGCATTGGGAGTGGCAAAAGATCTGGCTCCTCTTGAAACACAGATTGAATTTGAGCACATAAAGTACTACACTCTGGGCACTCCTCCTTATTGTCACTAAGACAATTGTTAATGCAGCACCACTCACCACTAATTTAAACAAATTACATGTAACTGGTTCCTCCAGAAAATACTGCTTCACAACCTCAGCTGCCTGACTGATTCCGTGCAACCTCAGATCAAAAGGCAGAAGACACAAAGAACAGTGCATTCAGCACTGCAGAGCCCTCTGCTTCAGCTGCATTCCTAAGTCAAACAGCACTGAACATCAAGCAAGAATCTTCATGTTTTGTTTCAGTGATGGACCCCCGTTTTGAAGTCAGTTGAACAGTTAATTGGGCAGGATGTTACCTACTGGCCCGTAATGTGAGTTGGTACACTCCAGGGCAGCCATTCCACCAGTGCTCTTTCACAAATTTCATAAGGTCAGCATTAAATCTAATCCTCAAGGAATTAGTATTCTTAGTGCTACCCTTTGAAAAATACTGTTAATAGCAACAGATGCCACATCTTTCTGCACTAGCCAGAATTTTCTGTACTGGATTTAAAAAAAAAAAAAAAAAAAAAAAAAAAAAAAAAAAAGACTATATCAGGGACTTGGGGTACTGTTTTTGCACATCTCTCTCAGGGAGAAAAAATCAGTGCTGAGTATCAGTGGAAATGACTACCAGGCAGCTTGCTCACTGTCTGCATACTTCAATGTTAGTAATTTGAAATTACATTCTTTTATATTCTTGTTTTGGGGAAGGATTTTTCAAAAGGATTAAAAATTCCTGCTAACTCGGGCAAGCCCTTCATTTTAAAAATTTGCTTTGAGGTCCTTCATGGGAGATCATCAACACAAATATCCCTAAGTCAACATCAGCTCTTGCTGATCAATGAAAGGGCTGATATAAACAACAAGGCCACAGAAGATCTTCACCATCCTCCTGTCTCTGCTCAGATTGGATATCAGTAAAAGATCCTTCACCAGAGGGCAGTGGGCATGGAGCAGGCTCACAGCCCCAACCTGAAGGAGTTCAAGGGGTGTTTAAACTGTGCTCTTAGATACTGGGTTTGAATTTTGGGTGGTCTTCTGCAGAGACAGGAGTTGGACTCAATGATCCTTCCGTGTCCTTTCCAACTCAGGATAATCTATGGTTCTGTCCAGACAAATGCAAATTCTCTTCCCTTCATCATGTCTGAAAATATGAGACTTCTGCTTGTTAATATCTGGTTTGTTCTGGTTTCCTCCATTGCCTGCTAACAGGATGAAAGAAAAATGCAAAATGGTAAAAACAAGAACTTACAGATTCTGTGGAAAAAAAAACAACCTCAATTCTCTTTAGAAGGAAAATCCAAGAGGACTATGTGCATGAGAGTGGAGAGTTGTTCTTCATTCAGGTCTTCATTTGCTGCTTGCTCTACTTGGTTTCTGTAGATCTAGATTACTTTCATTATGTGTTAATTCCCTTGGATGCAAACTAGAGAAGACACACTTGTTCTGCAAATTAGCCACTGTAAGTTAAAATAGACAAGATGGAGGAGGCTTAGAATGGTGCTGTAGGAATTATTGAAATAAGAGTAGCTTAGACACAGAACCACTTAATCTGTACAATAAAATTATTGTCTTCTACAGAAAATAAAGGGTCTTTTCCTTATGGAAACTAAAGGGAGGTGCACTAGTCAGAAACAATCTGAATATTTAAAGTTAGCAAGAAAAAGAAAACAAAAATTCAAAGCAAAGGTGAAAAACTCTCCCTTTCCCTCCTCGAGCAAAAGCTACTTCTGTCACACGAATGGCCTCACGGCCAAAAATCCCACCTCAGTGACAAGTCCACATACTGAATACTGCCCTGAATACTGCCACTGTGCTCTGTTTTAAGGCAACACAAAACTATATCCTATATCGGAGCGTTTCACAGTTGGCTTTACTATAGGCAATGTAAACACACAATTTCTTTTTGTGTTAAATATTCACCTTTCTTTATCCCAGATTAAGTTGTGATCCTTGGGTTTCTTCAGATTTATGTTTTGCAAAGAAGCAGTACAAGTAAGTACTACACTAAGGTTTTTAGGGAGTTCATAGAAGGAGGAAAATCCACTGCTTAAATTCAAGCTTCTTATATTTAGCAGTTAATGCAAGAGTAAACATACCTTTTGAATCCTCAGAAGACAGAATTAGGTGATCCCAATTGGTACAAACTGATTTTCCCTCAAAGTACATATATACAACTGGTTTACAATCTCTAATTCTCACTAATATAGGTAAAATGCACGTATATATACTGAAGCATACTATCAGACTATAAGCCAGACCCTTTCAATTATCAGACCATGATCCAGATTTAGCCTGCTAAAATACACATCAATAATCAGTAGCAATTTCTTTACTCGTGCTCCTCACAACTATATAAGAAAAGAGGGGACCTGTAGCCATGTCGGAAGAAATAGATATCTTTTAATTAAAAGGAATATCAAGAAGCATGTGCAGCAGCAGCTCAGATTGATTTCAGAGAGCTCAGCAAGTGAAACATGTTACTTAGTTGGTCAACCAGCTTTGCTGCACATACACACACAGGCGAAGGGGTGATCCCTAATAAGATCAGTGTGAAAGAAAGTGAGTGCAAGTCTGTGAAGTTGAAGAGAAAGGCTTAATTTAGAAATGGAGGAAAAATCCTGTCCTTCAGCTCTTCTTTACCCTGGAAAAATACATTCTATTTAATAGGAAGAGGCTCAAACTTGCCTTAGCAAAGTTGAAAGAGGCTTTCTGGTCATCTTTGACTTTGCTTATACTGTTAAATAAAAGTGGTAGACCCTTGGTCATCCACACTTGTTACTTAGGTCCAGGATAGTTTTGGACCACATCAGCTAGTTCTCTCTACCCAAATCAGCTAAAGATGCTGGTAACTATTAGTAATGAGGACACAGAATCATAGAATATCTTGAGTTGGAAAGGGCCCATCAGGATCATTGAGTCCAACTCCTGAATCATTCCCAAACTTTTTAAATAATAAGAATCCCCAGTTAACCTCAAAAATATCTAACAGTGTTCAGTCTGTTATACTCTGCATTTACTTCTAAACGTTTGGCTTAAGGACTGAAGAGCTGCTCTGAATATATCAAGCATCTCCATCTAGAATGAGCTCCATTTCTTTGAGTTGTGTTGGTTCACACAGCTAAATTCAAGAAGGCATTTTCTTGCAACAAAACTCTTATTTGTTGGGTCAATTAAAAAAAAAAAAAAAAAGGTCCAAGAGCAAATAAGCAACTTAAGTAAGCAGAGTAATCAGGAAATACTACAGCCTGTTAACCACTAGGGGAAATCTATAAATGATTTCAGTAAGAATGTTTTTATATTGATCACAAGGAAAGAAGCAAGGCTAATTTCAGGACTTCCCATTTGCATACTTGGGCTTCCAGTTCTGAGTCGAACCTCATGTCCTTTTGTATAAGCAACACAAAATAAGAAATTCCAGTTTCATTTTCTGAACACTCAGACTATGTAATGCAGTGATTTAACCTGTTCCTAAAGATTAGAGAACATCCCACATCTGAGCCACCATACAATTTCTACAATATGGAAAAAATATAGAATCACAGAAATGCTCAGGTTGGAAGGAGACTGTCAGAGCCATTTGGCCATGGATCAATCCCTCTCCCTCTTTAATCAAATAGTATGAACTCAGGCTTCAGTTTCCCAGCTAGTAAAAGGAGTTTAAGGTGGGGGAAGGATATCAAAGCCCAGCTGAAGTACAATCCTTACTTGTCAACTGTTAACAAGAAAAGACTGTATCTCCCTTCAACATTACTTTAAGATCTCCAGAGTAAGCTTATTGCTGGAGCTTTATGGTGATCTGTTTGGTCTCAATATCACCTAATGTTCTTGACCTATTTGGCTGTGGACGTAAAAAATTAAGGGAAGAAAAACTCAAATTAACATGAAACCTGCACTAATGCAGGTAGAGTGTAGAAATGCCTTTGAGACCTCTTGGTAAAGAAAAAAAGCTACGTAAATGCTTCCAGTGTTGGATGCATCTATATTTCCCAGTTGATGGTATCTGATGAGAAGATTCACCAAGCCAAAGATCCAAAGAACCATAGATGCTGCATTTTAATAGTTGTATTCTAAATCAAATTTCTGGGGGGAAGAATATATTTCTTCTCAGCAGCAGATACACCGACAGTTTAAGGTTAGCTTGACGTCCTCCCTCACAGGCAGATTCAAGTGCCAATCTTCTGGTGAGCCTGCAGGTGTTAACCAGGGCAGCTGGGGCACATGGAGAGCATTTCATGCCCATGCAGGTTCAGAGCAGCAAGGGCTGCTAGGCATGCTCATGCAGATGGATGGCAGACATCCACATGCCAGCAAGGAGGCAAGAGGCACAGGATACTCAGCAAAGGTCACTCTGGAGGCCGCTGCTTCAGAGCTGTGCAACAATGAACAATAGACTCATGAGAATACCTGCATTTGTGAAAGCAAAGCAACATTGACAAGGGTATCTCACCTTTAGCAAGATAGCTATAAATGGAATACATTCAGAGAAACTAGACTCTTATCAAATATAACTCTTATGTGTCCTTGCTAAAGGAACACTTCTAGAAATAGATGTTTTCCATGAAAATGTCCTTACATTTCAGGTCTGTTTGCTCTTCAGTTGATAAGTAGACTAAAAAATTTCTAAATTCTGTTTGCCTGCAGGACTTTCTATTGCCAACCTTTCTAAATGACTACAGATTCCTTTAATCCCTTTATTATTTACTTTATAATTTCTTTTGTCATTCTGGTTTTTCATCTCCCTCTGAGAATAAGTGGGAGAGAGTGCATCCCACACTATTCAAGTATCATCTACATAGCACTTTAAAAAAAATCTCACCTAATGTACTAACATCACATTCTGACTTACTTTTGTTCTAACTTCATCAAGTTCCACCCCCAAATTCTTTACCTATATATATGACTACAAGGGTTTAGTATTTATCTTTTTTCCAATCCTCAATCTGAAATTTATTAGCATGTATTCTTTTTGGCAGCCAACTTAAGCCAAATCATTGCAGTTAGTCATTGAAAGCTAAAGCAAATTGGTCTCAGAAAATGTAATAAACTTTCATTTTGCCATTTCTCCTGACATTTTATTAAAAGGTTTTAACCTAGCCTGCACAACTTACAGTTTACTTCTGCTCTGGTTATAAGGTCCTAAGCTGCCACCTCTTTTGTCTTCTTATAGGCATCTGGCCTGGCTGGGATAAAATAATTCTGATCCACCATCTAAGAGGTCACAGAGTTAAGTAGATAAACATTAAAATGACATGTTTTTCATCTGCCTATCCTTAGATTATTTTTTTCTTCTCATTGTGTTTAACAGTTTGGGGTTTTTTTAAGAGCAAGCACCATGCCTAACTCAGCACTTTGGGGAAGTCCCTGGATGGCATTTTTCCTCATTGGTGTATGGCAATGCTCAAAATCGACGTGTTCTGTCATAGTACTAAGAAAGCCAGTGTCTTCTAAAGTACACTTCCATTGAAAACATTCAGCGAAGAGGGAATACCTTGTGTGCCCACAAATCACAGGATTCATCTCCACTTCATGTCAGTAACACCCCAGAAATATCATCTTTTATAAACTGCAAAGACAAACTGAAATGAGGAAAGACAGCTGAACACAAAATCACAATGAATCCATTCCTACTTCCTTGGCACCCATTCCTCCCACCACGATTAAACTCATTGATTTTACCCAGACAGCTATTGCTGAGGAAGCTACAACCACTTTTTTTCTCCTATTACATTTCTACGACTCCACCATTGTCAGCATTTAAAACAAAATAAGGCCTTTCTCAGAAAATGCTGGTCTTCAACACTATCACTACGTAATGACATATTTGCTGTAAAACTATCCTATACTCTTTTTAGGTGCTGTTCCACAGAAGAAGTTTCAAAGGTGAATCTTCAGCATGTTTCAAATTCTTTTGCATGCAAGCAGAGCTCAGTATTTCAGAACACAGGGAGATATAATGCATACAGTCACCTGTTTTGTCACAAATGTTCCCAGCCAACAGGACCCCAAGAGTATGTTGCATTACAATGGCAAGTTATAATCTTCTCATACAATAATGTCTCCGAATCACAATATGAAATGTGAAGTCCAGTGAATAGCAAAAAAGGTTAATCAAAGCTTAATGAAAGGTTAATCAGAGGTAAAGAAAATGCTGACTACACGTAAGGACATATGTGAAGTTCTCTGACAATTCCTGGGAGCAGCTTTGAGGAGTCACATGGCACCTCTGTTAGCAGACAATGCCAGAACCCACAGTCTGTTCTGTTCCAGGTCAAGGAAGAAAAGATCAGAATTTTTTTCCTGGAAGTTGAGTTGCCCTTCTTTAACTGCAGAATCCCACGTAAATTATTTTACCCTCAAACAAGAAATGTGTTCAAGCAATAATCAAGACAATAAAAGGGGTAGCATTTATTCTTGGGCCTTCTGAGTCCTCTTGCTGACTTTACTGCCTTTTCCTAACAGGCTGTTGCTTTGCTGCCTCTACATTTATGTTCTTCTGTGACTGTTCTGCTACTGTAAATTAGAAGAAAGTGGGAAACTAATCACTCATACAGTTCATGCCCCATAAAACAGATAACAATTCATCATCCATCGTAAGTATCAGTTACTTAGTAATAACCTGTGAGGTAGCTCTGTTCACTGTCACTAGCTAATTACTCAAAGCATAGAGAACTTAAAAACATCAGAAAGAAACAGAATTAAGGCTAATTTTCCTCACAGATCCTAATCCAAAGGAAAAAAAGCAAGGTGTCTGCACAAAGCAGCAGGTGATGAAACAGAGATGTAAAAGTCGACAGTGGAGTTTGCAGTGTCTTGGATGGGTCAAGATCATATTATTCATGGAGATGCAACAAGTCTGAGTAAAGCCAGGAGATTACCAAATATTGGTACTGAAAATGTGTATAACCTTGTTTTTTGAGCCAGAAAGTCACTACTGTGTGGGGACAAAGTATCAGGTCTAGGAGAAAATTGCAGGGGGACACAAGTCTTCACAAGTTTTAATCCATCTGTTAATGCCATTTAAAAGCATAGATTTTAGTGCAAGCTTAAAGACTTCAAGACACAAAATCACATTTGGCCTGAAGTTAATTCGCATCTGAAATGTTGGGTTGATCTCTTAGTGGGATAATCCATCAAAACCAAGTTGGGTTCTGATTCTTGGGGGCCAATAGCAGTATGTGTATCCACACACACTTTTTGTTGCAAGAACATCTAGACTGTAAACTGTTTTATTCATGCCATGAGCCCTATGAATTAATAAGCATTACTACTATTTTAACTTTCGTTGAGACATTCCTGATAGGACAATTTATTTTATAAGATACTGTTATGCTAATGAGTTCTGGAAATTTTTTTGAAGGAACTCCCTACTTTATAATTTTTCCACATCTTTTCCTATATTTTCCTCTACATTTTGTTTTTATTTCCTGTTCATGTCATTTAATGTCTGTAAATTTACCTATCTTAGCAATGAGTGATAAGTGTTGAAACTACAAGGCAGAAGCAGTACCCCACAAAGCACTTTTCTGCTGAGAAGTGTGAACTGGGAGCTGTTATCTGGGCAGCTTGTTTAAATGTAGCAAGACACGCTTAGAAATACATTTACTGAAAAAGTAACAAGTCTGGCAAACTTGTTTTCTTTAAATTAACATTTTCAACTCAAAACCTCATTAAGGGACAATAAAATTCTTCTAGATTTCCTGCTGAGAACCAAGAGGTTCATATGTAAACAGAAGACTTTGATTTTATATGCAAGCTCTCTCTCTTCTGTTCCTACTGTTCAACAGTAGTATAAATTCTAGTTTTCAGTGACACTAGAGCTTAATTCCTTAAAAGCTTGTTCAAGGAGTAATATCCACATTTTCCCTCAAGAAGGACATTGTGGAAACGTGCTTTGTGGAAGGTGCTTCTATACCTCATGGGCCTAGAAGATCTGTTGGCTGCAGCAGGACCACAATAACAGATTCCCCATGCAAAGAAATGTGTCAGCTGTCACCACATCTATGTTCTCAGAAGTCAGAGACATCCCACATCCTCAGCAAAGGCAAATTATCTGCATGGGAATAGAGACTATAGAAATGCTGCTTGTGTTCTGACAGTTCAAGGAAGAAGTCACTGCAAAGGAATTGACCTTCACCTTATAGATAAGATTCCCCTGAAAAATTCCTCATGAGTAAACACAAAAGCAAACTGGGAATAGCAGAGTCCACCTCTTTTTTTTCAAAGAAGACAAAAGGAGCACAACTCCTCCATGCCCTTTCACAGCACAGCACACAGTTACATGGAGCCCACAAGGAGACATGCAAAGGTTTTGAAGGCTGAAATAGAAATGCTCTTTGACAAGTAGAGGTATATAGCTCTTTCAGAGCCTGATAAACACAGGCCTGAAGAAAGATTTATGAAAGTCTCGTAATTATTAAAAAAAATGGCAGGATATATTAGGGGAAGGATCAAATCTAGATTTAGCTTTTTTATTATATATATTTTTTACTTCAGCTACTGCCCAGTGCTGGAGACAGGAGATGTTCAACAGCTGAGGCACCAGTTCTACACATTCTTCATCCTCATCCTGTTCTTATCTTTCTAAATTACAAAGCAACATTAGAAAACATGGATGATGTGATGAATTCTCAGACAACAGCAAAGTCTATTTCCATATCATACCTCCCTGAAATCTCCTCAAAACAAATCTTTCAAGGATTACAGTTTATTTTGTGTCACATTCTGATAGAAAAGCCTGAACAATTCCAATGGAATTAAAATGTTTAACTTCAGTACAATTCTACTGTCCTATGGGACCTGGCTAATTTCAGTGCCACTAAATGATCAGGCCAAGTAATTTCCAGGCTACTACCTTCTGCATACAAACAGTAAAGTTTCAGTGCAATTCCTCATGCTGTTCCAAGTTAGAAGTTAAAAGTAAAATAAGCAGGTATCAGATTCCAAACACAGAATATGGACACTAAAATTACATCATCAATTTCTATCACCAATGGAGCACCACTTAATCCAGTTTACCATGCACAACCATCCGGTATTAACACTCTCACTATTAAAATACTGGTTATGCTCAACACAATATTGAACTTCAGTACAGAAGATGTTATTATTCTGCCTTACACAATGACTTTTACTCTGGATATAATCATTCTGACATCTCAACACTGTCTCATCGGCAACTGTTTACTTCCCTTTATACTATTTAATGTGAGTGCTTTAATAGAGTAGGTTGCAGACACACAAAGTCTGCATTCTATTTATCCATTAGAAGTCTGCCACTTAATAATTTTGAGGCTTCACCCTCAAAAAGATTCTCTTCAAAGACAGTGTGTTCCTGATTTGAATAGCAGCTTTGTCTGCTATTTACCTTTAGTGTACAGTATATTCAAAAGGACACATTGCATGCATACGTTCTGCTCGCTCTGAGTTCAACCCATCAAGGAGACAAGCACCATCTCTTTGCAATTATAATTGTCAGTTCATCTGAGTGGCTTATAACATGTCAGGATCCACTTCAAGAACATGATAAATAATTCTTTTAATATCCAGTCTGAAGATGAATGTACTCCTTTGAGCATTTCATCACATCGCCTGCAAAAAGAAGACTTTCCTCCCAGCTCCCAGTGTATCCTGTCAGCTGAAACACACTGCATGAAGTGTGCTCTGTCTGAACTAACATATGGTTTCAGTCCTGCAAAGTCTATTTCCAGGTACTCTGTCTGTTGTATGCAGCCTTTCCATGCAGTGGCAGATAGCTCCTGGTACGTTAATTGTTCAAGCCTCTGCTACACAGCAACAGGTTTTGTCACAACAGAGATTTTAGCATTTAAAAGCAATGTTTTATTACTGAGTAAGTTGTTCAGTAGACTTGTGTAGTAATTTGTCTCTAAAAAGCTATTATTCACTGAAATGCAATGAGAAAAACAAAGCCATCAGCAGCACGTTTGTGCCGTGTTAGAAACTGTCTGCAGTTTTTAACAAGCAGAAAAGCCAGGCAAAGGGCAGGAATGGTGTGTCCAAAATCATAAGGGAGTTCTTCATCTGAATGAGGTATAGAAATGAGCCACTGCTCCCGAAGAAACAGGATCACCCTGGCCATAAGCAGCCCGCTCCAGCAGGATGCAGTGCTACAGGCACACTGCAGCCTGACGTCTATGAGTACTCAGCACAGCTCGGTCTGCACACAGTCACTTCATCTGGCCAATCACCTTCTAGAAGTACAGCATCTCATTCTGCAGTTACACAGAAATCTCAGTAGTGACCCCACAAACTACCACTAAGCAGTTGCTGCAATGCTCTACTGCTTTGCTGCTGCTTTTTTTAATGTCACGAAGTCCTCTTGAAGAACTGATTTCCAGTTTCAAGCTCATTCTCCTCTTCGGATGATGTTTTTATAGACCAGGCAGAAAACCTTTGCACGGGGACTAATTCTGAATGTCTAAATCATTCCTTCCTGAATTTGCAGTCAATGCGTATTTTAGCTCAAAATTAATACACTTAGCATAATCTAAGCAGGTAAGAAGAATAAATATCACTCTCAAAGGAAAACTGCGTATACATAAATATTTAAACAAATGATATCTGTAAATACATTTATCATATTTTCTCTAAGGGTAAGTCATCCTTTGTATATTTGAACTCAATTATAAACGGTCCATCATTAGCAGACATTGAGCTGGGTGTGAGCATTTCACAACAGGAGGGGGATTCATGAGCAGGCATAAATTTCACCCCTTAACAAGGAGAATATGCAATTTAATTTGATCAACAATAATCAAATTTGTATAAATTTAGAAAATGTATTCCACAGAGGACAGAACTTCAGTAGGGGAGATATACATAAATAGGCAGTTTTACATCCAAGGCAAAGAAACACACCATGGATCTCATAACAGTGTAGGAATGGTGGGGTTAGGCAGTCAGAGATGCATTCAAATCTGCTTGAAAGACACTCCAAGGGCCCAATCCTGCAGCTCCTGCTGAGGCCCTTAGTCTTTCAGTGTGAGGTTTGTTTTCCATGAGTTTGAAATGCGGGGTGGCCTGGGTTTACTTCAGATAGGGATAACGATTGTCACAGTAGATCTTATGAGCAGAACCCAAGCTTCTGTTTTCATTTTGCATGACTATGCTTAGAAACTTTTTCAAACAATGAGCAGCCATGAAAGAGCAGCCTGACTGCTTTATGGGGATGACACAGAGATCCCAGTTTAGGCACAGCCCACACGTCAGAAGTTCTTTTTAAATAGGTTTTGTGCCTGAGATTGATCTGAGATTGATAATACCAGAAACTAAACTCCTTTATCAGCAACATATTAATAGCAATGCCAATTTCCATCCACTCTCCTGTCAGCACCCCTGACTGAGTTGGAGAGATGCCTCCCCTTGGAGGTAAATGGAGAGGAAATGTGATACATCCTCTGTCTGCTGGATGCCACCAAGAGGGAAATGTGATCCATGGGGACATGTCCCGCTCCAGCCAACCAACCTATCACCCATGGGCAGCTGGCTTTGGGTGAAAAATGTTTGGCTCTTCCTCTGTTGGCTTTAAAAACCACCCAGAGGTACTCTCTTTCCCCATATCCTCTTAAGCCCAACAAAAAAAGAATCAGAGCAAGCAAAACCACACTTCATCCTCAAAGTTTTCTCCTAATGGAGGTGAGTAGTTATAGGAAACAAAAGACACTTTCCAGGATCTCTAATTTGAAACAAAGAAACAAAGCATTCCAACAGATAACCCACAGCTGTTGCCGCCCCATCAGAGCCCCAGGCACCATCCACTGCGTTCCCCTAGCTCCAGCCTTACTCTGCTCTGTGCCAGGAGACACAGCAGAGCCCTCGGAGTAGCCTCTGAGCCCTGGAGGACATGGGCACATAGGGAGGGCACCGTACAGAGCACCTGGACAAGTGCCACCCACTGCTGTAAAGAAAGTAACTACCACAAGGGGTTAAAAAAAAAAAAAAAAAATGCATCAGGCCAAAAATATCTGAGCAACCTGCGGTCACAGCTGCCCAACCTGCCCGATTTTCTGCCAGATTAGCTCAGTAGTAGCTGCGCCTCGGGAGACCCAAGAGCTCTCGAAAAGTTTGGTGGGTGAAGACGGGGTGAGGGGACGGGGGACAGGGAGGAGCCACCGGCAAAGGGAGAGTCGCCGCTGTCTTGTGGGCACCGTGGAGCTGGCGCAGGGGAAGCGCCGCGGAGCAGCAGCGCCTGTTGCCCAAATACCGGCGGCCCGGCCGAGCCTTCCCCAGCAGCCGCGGGGCCGAGATTTCGCATCCCTCCGCTCAGAGCGGAGCGGCCGGAGAGGGATCTCTGACCCTTGCCTGCGGTCTGCTCCCAGGGATGCGGGCTGGAAGGGCTGCAGACCACCTCGATCCTGAACCCTTTCCCGGAGCATCGCCCCTCAGCTCCGCTCCGCGCTGCGCTCACAGCCCTGCAGGAGCCGCTTCTCCCCCCCCCCCGGCTGCCCTGCCCCGGCCGCCCCAGGGGGAAGCTGCCTCCCCCCACCCCCCTAGGCTCGCTGCAGCGCCAAAGGGGAGAGGAGCCCGCGGGAGCTGAGCGCTGCGGCCGCTCTCCAGCACCCAGCGGGGCATTTCGGCCTCTTTGGTATTCTGAGTGGTGGCCGCTCGCTGCTGCAGAGCCGGGAGAGAACAGAAGAACTTGGGGAGGTGGGGGGGGCAATAAATCCGCCGAGACGCCCACCACAGCTCCGCAGCGGCACCGAGCTGGGCAAAGCGAGAGCCGGGGGCGGAGAGGGGTGCGGGCTACCAGGGCTGCTGCTTGTTGGTGTTGGGGTGTCAGAGAGCCAACGAAAGCCTATGATCTACTACACTGCAGTGCCGGCGTCAGGAGCCTCCTGCTCGGGAGCTGCCGCTGCAGGGCAGCCGGCACACACCCGCACCACGCACGCACACGCAGCATCCCTCACCTCCCCCCGCCCGCAGGTGCTTGCGGACATCCCGCTGGCCTGGGGGAGCAGGCAGGCGCCAGGGGGACCGGGGCCCGGGGGAGGCGGGTGGGAGGGCCGTATTTCCCTGAAAAGCCGCCGGCTCCCCCGCCCGCCGCATCCCGGCCGCCCCGAGCGGGAGGGAAAGATGCAACAGCAGCAGCGTGACCCACCGGGCCAAGCGGCCCGGGGCAGCCGCATTTGCATTTCTTATGTAATGCACCGCAAGTTTCCCCAGTCGGAGCCGGCCCGGAGCGAAGCTCATGATGTTGCAGGCAGTCATGGGGCCGGGAGCAGAGCGGAGGGGTCAGCCCGGCAGCGGGTGACGGAGGGGGGGGGCACAGCGCCTCAGTCTCTGTCCAGGCAGCGGCCCAAGGAAAGTGACCCTTTCCTCAACGCCCCACTCTGGCCCGAGGTCCCAGGGGGGATTGCTAAGTTGGGGGGGCCTGACTTCAGAGAGCTGTGGGAGGTGGGTGAGTGCGGAGTGGGGAACGCGCTGTAAATCGAGCACAAAGTGAGGTACATGGCCGGCTGGCAGCAGCATGCACGAGGCCGGGCCCCCTCCCAGACGGCAGCCCCGGGGATGGGCTCTGGGGACAGTGGGCAAAATGCACCGGCTGCCCCTCCGATATAAAAGTTTCGTCCTCAGAAATAGACCACGAAACTAGGAGATGCAGCCCGGCCTGGGGTCGCCTTTGGTCATAGATATCAATACATTTTCTCCGTGGTGACAGTGGCTGAAGCTAATCTGTACCGCTTCTTGCTTATTCATACACATACATGCATGTCCATGCCGGCCTCACTCTATCCCCCCTTCTCGGTAGGATTGCAGATCTAGCTCGGCGAGCAACAGACAGGGCAGCATAAAGGAAAACAACGCGGTGCAATGCATTGCTTACCAGTTTGGTTCTTGTTTTTCTTAAGACTCTTGCCACAAAGACACTGCAGCATATGCGATCCTTTGCTGAAAATGTTCCAAAGAAACCACATTGATTTGGGCGAAAAGCAATCCAGCAGCTTATACACCCTGAGAAAGAAGAGATCCTTGCGGTTGCATAATAATAAATTGAGACCAGTTCTCCTGAAGAGGGGCACCAGTTTTATCATAGAAAAGGCGGTTATATTCCGATCTTCTCACAGTTTTTGTTGGTTTTTATTTTGTTGGTTTTTGTTGGTTTTTTTTTTGTTGTTGTTGTTGGTTTTTTTTTTTTTTTTTTTTTTTTCTTCACGTGGTATATTTCTTTGAGACTTTTCAATGGATGCTTTTTTTTTTTTTTTTTTCAGCCGGCTCAATGGTTATTCCCCTTAGATCAACATTGGATTATAACCAAAAGCGTGAAGAGACACACGCACAAAAAAAAAAAAAAAAAAAAAAAAAAAAAAAAAAAAAGAGGGAGAGAGAGAAGAACAAAAAGAAAAAAACAAAAATCCCTTTTTCAGCGCGAAGCCAAACGAAAAGTAAGGTAGCGAAATCCCGGCCGAGGCCAAAACCTCATCGGAGACACCGGCAGAACGCGGCAGAAGGATCCCCAAAGAGACAACCATAGCCTGGCACTTGACTGCTAGGAGGATGGGTGGATCTGCAGAACAAAAGCCACGGCAGGATCCATCCTACTGAACGACTGCCATTGTGCAGCCCCGCGGCGGGAGAGCGCACCACCGCACCCGGCGAAGCCCGGCTCGAGGCGGAGAGACCGGCTGCCGGCCGCGGGGCGGACCCCGCCCGCAGCCCCCGCCGCTGCCCTGCAGTCCCCGCCGCCCCGCGACGCCTCCCGCCCTCGCCCGTGCGGGCCGCTCGCCTCCGGCCCCGGCTGCCGCTGCGCCCCGCTCCGCCGCGCAGGAGGCAACAATCCCCCGCTCCACGTCGCCCGCCCGCCCGCCCGCCGCAGCCTCGGCGCCCAGTCGCCGGCGGGCGCCGGGGGAGGAGGAGCCGCGCTGCCCCGCCGGCCCGGCTCGCCGTCACGTACCCACGTGCGGCAATGCTCGGAGCGGATCGGCACCGCTCGGCTCGGCCGGCCCCGCAGGGAGAGCGGGCGGCTGCGGATCGCCACCCCCCCTCCTGCAGCTCCCCCCTTTCCCCTCCCCCCCCCCCCTCCGAGGGTCCCGACCCTTGGAGTCTCACCCTCCCCCAAAACAGACTTCTGTCCGTAAAGTGGTCTCAGTGGTAGGAACGGCCAACGCAGCCGTGGGCCACATAAATCAATCCCCAAACGGTGTTTCTGGATGCTGTCCCTGCTCGTGTCATGCTTGTACAGAGTTCTGGTCAGGCTTGAGTTTGCTCCAGTGGGGGCAAAAGCTGAAGAGCAGCCCTGCAGAAAGGGATCTGGGCATTCCAGCTGATGGCAGGATGAATCCCAACCAGCAAGTATGCACTGGCAACCAAAAGGGCCAACCCTGCCCTGGGGTACATCAAGCCCAGCACTGCTACCGAGAAGGGAAGAGGTTGTCCTGGTCTGCTTTGTGCTGTGTGACCTCACATCCTGCATTGGGCACAGATTTGGAGCCACGGTATGAGAGGGACCTATAGCATCCGAAGGAGGGTTGTGATGATGGTGGAGGATCTGGAGAGCACAGTGTGTTGGAAGCAGATGAAGTCCCTTGATCTGCTCAGCGCAGAGCAGAGGAGCTGAGGGGAGGCCTGATGGCAGCTCCATCTCCTCACAGGGAGCGGAGGGGCAGCTCTGAGCTCTGCTCCCTGAGACAGACAGGGCCTGAGGGAACGGCATGGAGCTGTCAGGGGAGGGGAGCTGGGGGTTAGGGAAAGGGTCTGCATCACAGAGCGGCGGCCGTGGAGCCCTCCCCAGACATGGATCACAGCCCCATGTGCCAGAGTTCATGGAGTGTTTAGACACTGCTCTCAGACCTTGGGTTTGGATTTCAAGTGGTGGTGTGTGAAGCCAGCAGTAGGGCACAATGATCCTTGTGGGTTCCTTCCAACTCCGGATATTCTATGACTCTATGACCCTATGATTCTGTGGTATTTGCATGGTGGAGTCCTGGGCCATGACTGAGATTCCCAAGCACTGCAGCGCAAAAATAACCCCACAGAGTTCCCATTCCTGTGCAGTCCTAAACTTGGAGCTCCACCCTTGCACCAGGGCGGCACCTTCTGGGCTCACTGCACAGGCTCAGCTCTGCAGCAAGGCAATGGTACTCACGCATGGCAGTTGTGGCACTGGAAAAGGTGGAAGCTGATGCACATGTTCTCCCTCTCTGTGTGCTCTGCTGGACTGTATGAGTACTGGAAGGTGCTGGAAGTGATGGGGCATAGATCATAAAGAAATGAGGGAAAAGATGATGAAGTAGAAGTAGAAAGGTGCTGCTGGGGAAAAAAATAAAAATAAAAAAAAAAAGGAAGGTGCAAGGAAAAATAGGTGAAAGAAGTGGGACAGTGAACAGTTCTCTCTCCTTTCCTGCCCTTCTCCTATTGCTGAAGTTGCCTTTATCCACCATGGATAGAAGATGATCCACATCTGGATCATCTTTACCTCTCTAGGCAAAGGTCCAGTTGTTGACAATTAATTTTTTCCCAAATTAAAAAATAGAAGTACTAGGATACTATTTCCACCTATGACATTTTTAACAATATAGTTAAAAATGTTTTCATTCAGCTATGGTCAAAGTTTGGTGTTTTCTTCTGGAGCACCTGCATGATAGAATAGAGTCCACCCTCAGCAAGTTTGCTTATGATACAAAGCTGTGAGGAGTGGCTGACACTGCAGAAGGCTGTGCTGCCATTCAATAGGACCTGGGAAGATTGGAGAGTTGGGCAGAGATGAAGTTCAACAAGAGCAAGTGTAGAGTTCCTACACCTGGGACTACACCTGGGGAGGAATAACTGCACACATCAGTACAGGTTAGGGGCTGACCTGCTGAAGATGAGCTTTGCATAGAAGGGCTTGATTGCCCTGATGAGCAACAGGTTGGCCATTAGCCAGCATTGTGCCCTGGTGTCCAAGAAGGCCAATGGGATCCTGAGGTACATTAAAAAGGGAGTGGTCAGGAGCAGGTCAAGGGAGTTGATCCTCCCCCTCTTCTCTGCTCTGGTGAGGCCACATTTGTAGTACTGAGTCCAGTTCTGGGCTTCTCTGTTCAAAAAAAAGTCACAGATCTCCTGTAAAGAGTCCAGCAAAGGACGACAAAGATGATTACAGGCCTGAAGCATCTTCCTTATGAGAAAAGGCAGAGAGACCCAGGGCAGTTCAGCCTTGAGAAGAGAAGACTGAGAGGGGATGTGATCAATGTTTATAAATATCCAAAGTGCAGGAGGCAATTGGATGAGGCCAGATTCTTTTCAATGGGGTGTAGTTACAGGACAAGGAGCAATGGCCAAAACCTGGAACACAGGAAGATCCACACAAGTAAATATAAGAATTTCTTTACTGTGAGGATGATAGAGAACTGGAACAGGTTGTCCAGAGTGGTTGTGGAGTTTCCTTCTTTGGGGATTTTCATAATCCCTCTGGATACCTACGTGTGCAACCTGCTGTAGGGTACCTGCTTTAGCAGAGGTGTTGAGCTCAATGATCTCTTGAAGTCTCTTCCAACCCCTGTGATTCTGTGATTTTGTGAAACTGTCATTGCTCCAGGAAGTATAAGACTTAAGTATGTAAAGACACAGGGGCTTCTGTATGTGTTTTTCCTCCCCCATGTAGGTATCTGGTCACCAATGTTTGGAAATTCTGATTGTTGGCATCAACGAAAGTGATGGGAGATGAAATTTTCCAGTAGTTATAATTTTTAGTGAGATTCTGGATTTATGCATACTGCTTGATTGCCAAATCTCTATCTATGTAATACTTAAACATCATTATGCTGTTTTATGGAGATGAAGAATAGTGAACAGAAATAGAGATTTATATTGCAAGAAGTGGCCCATGGAGTTTGCAAACACCATAAACCAAGTGTCCCTTCCTGTGTGCCAGTGTTGCACAGGCTGCTGGGAAGTCGAGCTGGCTTGGCCACCTTGCAGCCAGCTGGCTGGGAGTGTGCAGCAGCCCTGGTGCTTTTCATGGGAGCTCATATGTCACTGCCCCCCTACAAACATAAAATTGATCTAGAGCCTTCTCAAAATATCAGAGATCCCCGTCTATCTTTCAATGACCACAAGAGCCAGTGTTATGTAGCTGGGAACAGTCTGTGATCTGCAGAAAACAATAAGTCATTGACAAGCCTTCCACCCCAGTAATCGCTTTATAACCCTCCTTCAGGCCAGAATGTAACTCCTATTTCTAAATCAAAGTAGAACTTCTCCTTAGCATCTCACTATCATTCAGATGTCAGCAGCTGTGACTCCAGAGCCGAAGGGGTCTGGTTCTAGAGATGATAGGTTATTTAAGGTTTACTGTAGTTATAGCAGAAGCAGAAACTCTGTGTATCTCCCGAGGAAAACATCCTTTATCTTGTGTGCCTGGTAATTTAGTACCTGCAGGGAGGACCCTAAAACACAACAAGCCTGAAGTGGAATGCCTGAGCAGGACAGAAAATTTGTTCTGATTTCCTCTTTATGCAAAGTGAAAGTCACAGAAAGATCAGCCTCTTGAAAGAACAGTTGACCTAATATGAGAAAAAAAAAGAGGGAGTCTTTTGTTCTCAGGTGAAATATGTGAAATATTCTTAAAAACTCTAAAACATGCTCAGACCTATTTCACCTAAGCATAAATTATCCTTTTCAACACTTTAATTAATTTATAAATGGCCTATCATTAACTGACACTGAACCGGGTGTAAGCATTTCATCACAGCAGGGAGTTTCATGAGCAAAAATAAATTTAATACTTTACTGTGTACTATGCACAAGTGATCCAATAATAATGATAATGATAATGATGATTATGATGTTAAAATAATAATAATAATAATAATAATAATAATAATAAAGGAGCAAGAAAAGAGATGGAAACATCGAAGTATTCCCTCTGGGATTCTTATCTGCCTTAAGGACCACAAAATAACAGACTTTGCACGAAAAGAGATCTATGCATAAAAGATGGTTGGACCTGAGGAAGAAAATATAATTTATGTAGTCCTTTCAAATCAAAAGAAGAGAAAATTAACTTGGGATATGTGCTCAGATCTTTTTCCAAGGATTTCACATTTCCTCCTAGGGGAAAGGGAGAAAGCAGGAATGAAGTATTCTGGTCACTCAGGCTATAATAGGGTAATATCTAACTGATATAAATTGTTGCAGATTGAAGAGAGACAAAAAACGTGACAAAATGAAAGACATCCTGCTTTTACACATACAATCAAGAGTCTCCATCTTCTGGATAAGAGAAAAGTTCTTACCTAGGGATTCCACAGTAACAGCGATGGAGGAACTAAATGCCAGGTAACCCATCTTCACGGTGTGGTGGCTTTGGAGAGCTCAGTTTTATGCAAGGGAAATTAAGTGAAGTCTTGTTTCTGAAGCCTTTTTGAGAAGAGAGACAGTTTTTCCAAGGTGCCAAAGCACACCTACCATATATGATGTGCTTATATATTAGTAAGACTTGAAAATGGAATAATCGCCTCAATCCAAAGTCAGTGTGTATGTTAATTCCAACAATGTTAGTCAAAATTAGCTTTTTGCACATCGGCTGTAAACTTTCTTCAGAACTGCAGATCCTGCATCATTTTCACGTAGTTCAGAAAATACTGTGACAGAAGTGATCATTTAGGGAATTTGAGCCTGTAGAATAAAGTATCTAGGTATTTGCCTGTGAGCTAGATATCTGTAGACTGTTGGAGTCCATGGACATCTAGAACTTGATTTGGCTGCTGAAACTTAGACATCTAGAGCCATCTGAGACTTCCTAGAATATCTAGCAACATTGGGTATGGTAGTTATGATGCTGGATCTGTTGCAGACCAGTATCCTTTGGGAGTTGCAGGTTGAGGCCACACAGTACAACTTAAAGCACCTCAAATGCATGGTGATGGTTATCCATGCTTAGCCAACTGCACAGAATTCCTAAATCTCTGTTGATCATAACGGAGCTTAGATACTCAACTCACAGATTCATACATATACAAGTACTTCATTTGAGGTGTCTTACCCACAAACTGTCTCCCAAACTAAGTGTTTAGAACTCTGGGCTGTTATCATCCTTGAAAACAGCTGATTCTTAAAATCTTATCCATATTTTCCATTCCTATGCTGGCGGTAGTGTCTAGAGGAGTAAATGAGGCTGAACTCTTCATCATACTTCCTGGTAGGTTTTCACCCTATTCGATGAAAAAATAATAGAAAGAAGTGTTCAAGTATTAAGAGCAACAGCACCTTATTTTGAAATTGTCACTTTGCTCCTAGTAGTAAAGGGAAGAGGGAGGGATTGTCATTCTCTGACAATTCAGCATATGGACACATACACTGAGAGAACAAGGAAATAAGCTTGAACATCTGATGATCTTACAAATTAGTACATATTCATTCACCATTTATAGTCCAGTGCCAAATTCTACGAGATTATAAGGGTGATAAAGGAGGGGAGGCAATGGAGATCATATTGACGTAATTAGATTTTAGTCAAATCGATTGTTGCTTATGTACAAAATGAGGTTAGCAAATATCACAATTTACCTTTCTCTGTTCCAAGGTGCTGAAAGAATAGCAGAGTGTTCCTGAGCCAGCTCATGTGATTAGTGTCCTCAACTAGTGCTGTGCTGGTGTCTTATAGTGGTGGTGCCTGGTTGAGTTGCGTGAGTAAGGGTGAACATATGTTGAGTTCCTGGGATTGTTTTAGGTTGCTTAGTTAAGAGGATATTTTCATGTACATGAGTGATGTCCTTCATCATCTGTTTCAGTCCTACCAGCCTGGTGCCTCACAATACCATTTAATGTGTGGGAAGGAAGGAACTGACTGAATGTGAGAAGAAGAACCTTTGTATCTACTGCTCAGGAGGGGCCAAAAAAGTCCTGATGTTCAGAAGGAGTAATAGTGGGAGAAATCATGCTGACTTCATACAGCATAGTAAGATTTCATGAAAGAGTAGCTGGGTTGTGAGCACAGTCCAGACTGTGTGCTACATAAAATGGTCTGATGCTCAGAAAACAGAAAAACAGATCGGAAACCCTGATCTGTTACCTTGTTTTGGACTGGAATTACAATTAACTGCTTTACAGGTAGGTGCCATGATTGCTTTACTGACCAATTTGTTGTTATTACTCTACTAATGCCAAAGAGTTTTAGTCATAGATCAAGACCTTGGCATACTGGGTCCTGTAAAACTCAATCAAAGACCATGCCTGAACTAAGTCTGGATTTTCAAGAAGCAGTAAAAGATCTAGCTTGGAAAAAACTGCCTGGTTGGTGTGATTCAGCTGTTTTCACACATTGTACACCATTTAATTCATTCTTCCACCTGCAAAAGATGTGAGAAATGTTCATGAAAGAACAGAAAGGCTTCTACATGCCTTAACTGTGAACAGTTTCCCAATAAAAAGTGAGGTCCAGTGAACATAAACATGCACTCGTCCATCAGGATGTGAATCACCTCAGCCTTCTCCAAGAGAGAAGCTAAATTCTGATGTCTGGCAGCGCACAGAGCCCAGCAAATGGAAAGACATACATACAATGCAGAAGGATCTTGTGTAGGTTTGCATGCAGGATTTGTCTTCAGAAAGCCTATTAAATTTCCCTCCATCAGGCTCATAGCAGGAGTGCCCAAGCAGGCTATTCTGGCTGTACTTTCCTCTGTCTAACCTGCAGCAATCAGATGTCAGCCACTGCCTTACAGGCAATTGGCAGGGGTTAGAGAGTAGTGACAGGTGAGAGATTACAGATGGAGCTTTTGTGCCTGCAGCCGCCACCAGTGCTGGCTTCAGCCACCTTCAGCACAAACCACTGCTCTGCTCAGCTGAACTTTGGAGAGTTGCTCTGTGTTGAATGAGCAGCTGTCAAGCACTCCAGCTATGACCGGTCACTGGGCAACATCCCTTACTGAACTGCAAGGATAAAACTGTAGTGCTTTGCTCTGTGGATGCACAAGTCAGTTATTGCAGAGACCATAATCCATAGCAAATCTGAGATCATTGACATGCAAACAAAATACAACCATGGATACTTGAGCAGAAGGCTCTTGTATTCATTTTTAAACAGACATGGTCCCAGCACTGCTTTCAAATACAGACTGTGCCTCTTTTATTTCCCCTCAGTAACAGAAGTTTCATGAACTGTGGGAGCATGTACCATAGGACAAAGGGTAGTAATTTCAGAAATACAAAACCATTGAAGAAGCAAGGCCATTACAGCTAAGATAAAACAAAAACACTTGAGAAGTATCTTAAGGACTTGAGGACAACAGCACTGATGGAGCAATTAACTCTGAATCTAAGTAAATATGGAAGGTCTTAGGACAGAGGAAACATTTTAAAAAGCTTAGTTTAAGTTGTTTAGGTGATGTAATGGTTTGATGGCTGTAGTTGCTTGATTTAATTTCAGATATATGTAACAGCTATGAAGACTGACTAGTGAAACTTTTATAGTTCTAAAAGGGCAAAACATTTGTGTTACAGCTCTGTGGCTAAATTAAAAATGGTGTCAGTGAAGGACGGGAAAACGCTCCAGTGTTTCAATGGGACGAAATAATTCAGCTTTGGTGAAGATTCTGAAAAGCTTTTTTGCTTATGTCTCTGCTTACATCTATTGTACTTGAAAATGTGGAGAAATCAAACTATTAGCTAAAGAAGATACTATAGTGCTTTGTCACTGGTCTGAGTAATAGGAATAATGAAGTATCTGAAAGATCTTTGGAATAGAAAACCAGCAAACACTGATGAAAGCATAAATAAAACATGATACCTTATACTTCGTGCTACGATCCTACAAGGAAGGAAGCATAAAATATATGTTGATCTAAATGAGAGTGTAATTGATACAGAAAGCAGAGACTCCATTCCTGACAAGATAAAGAGAAGTACGGTGGTGACAAGACTGAACACATGTTTGCAGATTGTTTATATTTGTCTTGGTGCCATTTAGCAGAGTACCCAAAGGCAGCAGCTGCACCAATTAAAGCGGTGGGCATGAAAGATGGTGCAGTGGGCTGCCAAGCTACTTAAACAGCAGTGAAATGTGCAGCACAGAGAGCACTAGGACAGATCACCAAAGAGCAGCAGAAATCTGCTTGCCATCAAAACAGAGCAGGGGAATTTGCAGACTAGTATCTACTGGACACAGTGGACTGAAGTGTTCTGATCTGGAGAATTTTCATATTAATACACATTCTCTGAAACAAAATCGCCAACCACAGAAGGAAATCAGAGTCTTCTAAGGAAGAGAATCCAAATCATTCAAAATATGAATAAATTATGTCTTTTTTTCCCTTAGAATAAATTATTTTTCAGACTTATCTTCACAGTAAGTTCATTCAACTCAGCAAGCTATCATAAGACAAACAGTATACTCTTCAAATAGGTACCTAAGAAATAGGTGATAGACATAAAAATTATCTCACGTATTTAGTTACTTGACGTAGGAACTGGTCTCACTAAATCGCTCTGCTACAATCAGTGACAGGGGAAATACAGTTTGTCCTACCCGAGTATCCTCTTTATCTCTTCACTGACTATGCAGAGGACAGAATCCAGTCTACAAAACTAGCCAGTGGCTGAAGATGTTAATGCAGAGAAGAGACTCTTAAGCCTAAAGAGAGTGGCTTATCTAACCACTAGATCCTATCACTTGATCATTGGATGTTGTCATTGTATTTAGGTCTAGTATAACAAAACATACATGGGTAGAGCCATGTCCACCTATTTGAAGGTCCTTGAGCCCTTTGTTAAGTTCAAACTTTCTCTTTTCTTACATACTAAGTAAGCTTTCTTACATACTAAGTCTTTTCTTACTTACTAAGTTCACAAATATGTCAAGCTCAGAATAGAGTTGGGGCAGATTTCCAGTTCTTCCTTTTCTTTTCTGGTGCACTGCAGAGACATGTAGAGCTTCCCAAGATAGGTACAAATGAGAAGCATGTTTAAGTAGCCTGATGGAGAACCATGCTAGTGTGAAAGTATTTCTCACTGTGAACCTGAAAGGGTCATGGTCACCACAGCACTGTCATAGTTATCGTCATAGTCATAGAATGGCTGAGTTGAAAAGGACCACAGCCAGAAGGCAAAAAAGTCTATGTGCAAAATAAAGCATGGGGCTAAGCATAAATGGAAAAGGAACTAAGGAGTCTTCTCCCTTGTTTCTCAGGTCATAAAAAAGACTGATCCTTTCAGCAGCAGAGCACATGTAGAATGGAAGACCTGGTGAAGATCCCTCTTTCGGGAAAGGGAGAGGTACGAACTGTGAATGCTGTGTAAAAATTGTCACTGTAAAGAAAAAAAGGATTTCTTTTTGTCCTTCTTCCAGTACAGTCTCTAACATTGTCCTTCCTGGAAACAGCATAATGAATAATAAGAAATTTCTATGAATGTCTTTTCACGAGCTTTAGAACAAAAGTCAAAAGAACTATCCACTGGATTGCTTGCTGGAAGAAGTTACTGACACTGTTCATTGCCATTCTTTTTGTGTCAGAAGTTCATGACTCAAGCATTAAAAATATTTAAGCATTTCCAACTGGAAGTAATACTTTGAGGACTTGACCCAATATCTTTATGATAAGATCAATGACTGAAGCTTTACTCCGCTGAATACTATATACTGTGTGCAAGTCAGATGCTATAGGAGAACAGCCTGTGAGTAGCCCAGGTAAATAAGACAAAATGCAGTTAAAGGAATTAAAGAGCTTAGTAAGCAGAGGTAGTGCCAAGAGCTGTTTGGTTTTGTATGTGTATGTGGTTTCTTTTTCATTGAGAGCTCTCTGCGTGCCAGATTTCATTATCCTTAATCATTTTCACAGTAGCAGTGATCAAGAAGAACAAATATATTTCTCTTCTTTTCTTATTTTCCTTTTTTTTTTTTTTTTTTTTTTTTTTAACCCAGAGTGTAAATGTTGTCTTACCCAAGAACGACCCCTTTCCAATCTATCCTGGAAACCTTGGTGTGCAACAGTGTTGCACCACTGAGTCACAAGTGATGTTTGGAAATCAGTCCTTTCAGGTGACCCATTTTTGCTTTTTGCTCTTTTCTAAATAAAGAAAAATCTTTTCTTTATTAGTCTTTATTAAGTATATATATAATATATGATATAATATATCTTATTTGTACAACACATAAGTTATGTCCTTCTTTGCCTTTTCTTTATGCTGTCATTTATAAAAAGAGTTGAAAATTACTGAATAAGTCAAGACCTCTGATTTATCAGTATGTATCTTTACTCATGTGTAGAGTACATGGCTACAGAGCAATGGTAAATGTGGCTTTTCCAAAGGTGTTTGCTGCCCTCACTTACACTAAAGCCCTATTACTTGTCATGGTGAAAGGTTTTAATCTGGAAGAGATCTATAGTTTCACTCACTCTAGTATCTTGTACATAACGAGAAGGAAGTAACAAGACATCTACTAATAAGAATTATGCCTCAAATCCTTTTTTGGAAATGCTTTCAGAAAAACAAAGATTCAAAGTGGATGTTTATTGTTATACCAGTAAAATATTAGTAACTCCAGTGAAGGCAGCAAAGATAGAACAATTGAATTCTTGCCTTGGGATTAAAGTTGCTAAATTCTACACTTCTACTTCTTTCTTTGGGTCTTTTGCTTCATGTCAGTGTCTAGGTGATGATTGTGCTGAAACAACTGTAGAATACCTCTCTTAATTGTTTGGGTTCTTTTCTATTTTATTTTTTTCTTGTTCGTTTCCAAAATGAAAAATATTCATTATAAGCTTTTCACAATTTTCTCATACTTGTTCTCCACCCGAAGAGTAATTTCAGGTCTGATCTGGGTAACACTCCAGCTCTACAGCTAGATGAAAATGTTGAATTACGAGTAGCCACTTGTACTGTCCAGAGTCTGTGCAGAGATCAACAAGCATATTTTGGTTAAAAGCTTTACTTTGTACTTGGAGTATGGGCCTTACAAGTAACAATTTTGTATTTAATAAATTAAAATGCATAGTGATCTACTTTTATGCTACAGATGAACGAGAGCATGTTGTAAATAATAAATTACAAGAGAGGCTGACAATATATCCACTGCACATCTTAGATCTTTCATTTATATTACAGTAAATGACTACTCTGTGGCTGGTGTTACAGAAGTGTAGAACAAAATACAGAGAGGTGTATTACAATAAGAAAGCCTTTGGAAAACAAAGCCCAGGTTTGTTTCCCATTTGCACCCCTAGTGATCTGGAGTAATTGTCAGATTACTGGAGTTGTTAACTATTGTTAGAAATACAAATAAGAGCAATATATAGTTTAGAATAACAGCCTAGTCATCCTGTTCAGAGACATTTGAGCCATTCTCATGGTATTTTTTAAATAAATAAGTAAATAAGAATTCTCAAGGGCGGTGATCAGTTTGCTTTCATTAAAGGGAGAAAGTAATAAAGCATTAAAAAAAATCAGATGTTACATGAGATGCAGAAATTCTGCCAACAGTTCTTCAGCTAAGGCTCATTTTTACACAAATGATGGGAAGTCAAGGTTTGCAGAAGTCATTAAAGAGTGGACAGATTAGTGACTATATTAATTAATCCTGCTCCCAATATGTATTAGGTTTCAGTACAGTTCTAATGAGTGTCCAACTCAAGTGGCAGCTGGCAAGGAAGAAATTAGTGGAAAACAAGGCTAAGAAGAAAACAGTTACATCCCTCAAGAAATAACATAGAGTCCAGTATATTTTGAATATATTATGAATTCTATCCTAGGGCTGCCTGAAGGAAGGGAGGGAAGGGAACACTTTTTTATCTTCAGCCTTCTGCAGTAACAGTAGGGAAGCATTTGCTTAGAAAGTGCCCATAGGAAGTAAGAGACTTGTAGATATCTAGATTGTCTGAGGTTTGTCTGTCTAATGTTTTGGACTTACCTAGAGAAAGGTAAGTAGACAGCACAGGCTGATTCAATAGGTTTTGATTCTGGTATATGCTTTCCTCTTTTCAACTCGTTCAGACTCTCATGGGATTTCAAGAGCAATGCAGAGAGCTCTGCTTATATAGGAAAATAGTATTAGAACTGATAGAACTGAGGAGGAAAAACACACAAGCCCCTGCTGCAGCATGCCATGCCAGCAAGGAGTCCCTGGAGCTGGCACAGACATGTTGCTGTCTCTGAATGTACCTGCTTCTGAATGTACAGGTTTTGGAATATGGGTCTACTGCCTGTTCCTTGTTAAAACGTATTTTCCAAACAATGTGAAGCAAGAACAAGAAATATGGCTTGATAACTTGAATGTTTAGTTTATCTCTGGTCTGAATACAGAAAAATACTCTCTTACGTCTCAGTTTCAGCTGGAAGAGACAGAAAGCTAAAAGACATAAGCCAACAGGAAGCATCTGTGAACCTCCAACTAAAACAGGTAGCAAAAAGTGATTTCTTAATAACTTTTGTGACTATTTAGGCACCAAATCTAAGTCTTTGTTGTGTTATTGAGGTTATTTCACAGTTAGCTGCTACAAGGTACTGTAAAACTGTAAGGCTTTTGGGATTTTCTATAGTAAGCCCATTTAGCAGGCATCAGCTGCCAACTAGGGCTGAAATACAGAAAGATGAAAACCAGAACAGAACTTGAAGTTCCTCCCTCACACAACCACATCACACTCAGACCTGAATGCACTGCTTTTTGTCATTGTCCATCAATAGGAATAGAAGATAATGTTCCACACATTATTAAAAAAGGACACTGTCAAGCCAGCTTTAATAAATTAAATCAAAATCTAATAAAGCTACTTTCCCAAAAGGGCACCTGCCTCTGAGATCATCTCCTCTATATTCTTATTATTTAAACTAATTTCATCTAATTTAATTTTTTTATTACTTCTCCATTCTCTGCTGCTATGTGAGACCATTTCTTCCCCCTATACACATGTGGAAGTTCCCCTTCGGAAGTAAGAATGAGATCTCAGGGACACTTAATGCGCAGCATGACTCTGCTTTAGGTACCCATGTGCATCTGCCTATGTCTGTTCTCTGTTTCTCCTTGTCCTTAGTTTCAAGCAGAGTGAAGCAAATTGGGAAAAACTATTAAATATGATGCTGCAATTCTTAACTGTCCTATCTTAGTTGCTGCATGAAATTAGGGTGCTTAGATACCTTATGAAGAGGGTTTGAAACCCATGAGGCAGAGAGAAGACTGTAGTATTTGTACAGAAGTTTCGCTCAGCCTGGAGAAGAGAAGGCTTCAGGGAGATATCAGGGCAGCCTTTCAGTACTTAACGAGGCCTAAAGAAAAGATAGGGAGGGACTCTTCATAAGGGAGTGCAGTGACAGAACAAAGGGTTATGTATTAAAACTGAAAGAGGGTAGACTTAGATTAGATACTGTAAATAAATTCTTTATTATGGAGGTAACGAAGCTCTGGCACAGGCTGCCCAGAATACCAGTGGATGCACAATACCTGGAAGCGTTCAAAGCCAGATTGGATGGGGCCATGGGCAACATGATCTAGTGGAAGCTGCTTCTGCCCATAGTTATTAAGGTGTCTTCCAACCATACCATTCTATGTTTCTGTGTTTCGGTGTATTTAAGTATAGGGTATTTCCGTTCGACGCTCATCTCACAATCCTGCATTCGGTTGTTTGACTTCAGGCAACTTTCTGCTCAACATGCTAATTATTTGGATCCTGTTCAGAGATATGCCTCATTTACCTTCATCTTTACATCTAAGGTCATTTCTGGATGTGTACTTAGGATCCTCCTCCTCTATTCCATTGATGTTGTTAAGTCCCTGAGTGCCCAGGGCACTCACACCTACCTGAAGAATTCAATGTTTTTATTATATTGTTTTCTTGTTTTTTGTTTGCTTGTTTGTTTGTTTGTTTGTTTGTTTTAATCAGAGCTGCCCTAAGTAAACACTAAAAAGCCTCTTCTCAAATGAAGTAAGTGGTTTATTTTGCTCATTTTCCATGGCAGCTCAGCAGTTATTATCTGTTCCCTATAAATATTTTGGATAGGTAGAAAAAGAAAACTCCTTACATCCATTAGAGAAATGACTTCTCCACATTGACATCAGACCTTCTGCTCCTGCTTCTTTCTCAGACTTTCACAATGCTTCTGAGACAAGATGCAGCTTCTTGGGTGAATAGTCGTTCCTCTAGCATCTGCAGAGATTCAAATCAGAAAGACAGTACAGCTCACCAGCTGCTGTGTGTGTGGACTTACACATTTTCTGAACACTTTGAGAGCATTTACAGATTAACTACTCTTAGTAAATACCATTTTCCTACTGTCATCTAGCTGAGCTCTGCAACTTCCTTCACAGTCCAGACGCTTTAAATTTAAGCAGCCATATTTGCACGGGCTAGGCTTTCGTCCCAGAAGAAACATGAGTATTGAATTCTCATTTATCATCTCTTAGACTAGAGCATGACTCCAACCAAAGGGATACCCATTTCACATGCAAAGAAATTCATTGGAAATCATTTCCCTTCAGCTGAACAGTTCTGGGAACTGTCATATTTTCCAAATGTGGAATTTCAGAGAATACAGGCGGCACTGTGCAGAAAGCTGGCCAGTGCCACATGTGTGATAGAAGTACTTGCTTCTACATGTAACCTGCATCAAAGATAGTTGACTGCACTGCAGTTTGTATGAGCTTTGACTATTTCCAGATTGACAACACCAGGACCTTCATCAGCCACCATGTTAATTCAGAGTAGTGTAGAGCCATCTAATTATATATGACTACTTACACACTTTGTGCTATTTGTTAGCAGGGGGTGCAGATCTAACCACACAGGAATAAGGTGTGCTCTGCATTTTGGGCTACTGATAGTTTACAAGATAGTTAAACATCCAGAAACATCTACAGAGGTCAATAAAACCAAAAGACAATTTGTTGCTGATGGTGCTTAGCCTATCCTCCAGCCAATCACAGCATGGTTATAAAGCGACAGATGTGAAATAAAACCACTGAGGAAAAATAAAAATTAGAATCACATGAAACCAGTTGTACATGATGATCACTTATCTGAACATGGCTGTATTTTAACATATGGCCCATAAAAACATTACTCAGTCTATTTTAAAAGATAAAAGAATGACCTTTTTAATTGCTGATAGAATTGGCTTGCTCCCCAGGCAATCCAATTTGGAGGAAGCTACACAGAAATTAACTATTCTGTGACAAAATTAAATAATACATAGATTATATTTTCAGGAAATACCACAGATTAAAAATGAAACTTTGAAATATGGCGTGATTTCCAATTATAATTTTTTTATTAATGGTGAGAACTAAAAATCAAAGTTATCACCATTGTAAACATTAATCCAACTGATTTAAATTATATAAAAATTTATCCAATTTTAATAATAGAGTGACAGTCTGGGTTTGATGAACTAATAATACAAAGATTTATCTACGAACAGAAACACATTGTGCACAGGGTACATAATTTTTCATATTCATAAAAGATCCATTTCTCTTCCTATGAAAAGACTGTAAGATTTGATATATAGAAGTATCATAACATGCCCCAGTGTGGCTGGTGTAAACCCATCATGGTAACTATGTCAGACATGCTGATTCATATCTTTATCTTATTTTAACCGTATTAGTTTTCAAATAGTCATTTGTAGAGCATGACACAGGGTCCAGTGCTGCCTTTTTAAAGCATTTTTTTCCTTATATTAAGTGCTATGAAAGCATTTTCTTGTGAAGAAGTCATAGCTCATTTTACATTTCTCTTAACAGCATTTACTTAACGACTTCACCACTTTGGAGTTACAGTTGGGACTGACTCATAAGATATTTATATAAAAGACTATTTTATCTTGTAGTTAAATTCCCATATACAGACAAACTCTAACCGTAGATAGAAGAAGACAAGATCAGCACTAAGCAATGTGGATTTATACTTCAGATTGCTGAAGTAAGCCTCAATTTTATAAAAAGCCTCTAAGGTGATCTTACTATTTACTTGCTTCCTAATAGACTAACCTGAGCTTATTTCTGGGCAGAAAGTGCCTGCAAACCTGTAGAAATGAAGACTGTTGCTTTTACAGTCCATTTGCTACCCTACTGTCAACGGTTTATGGGCTGGTCCGGCCCAGTTCCGTGACCAGCAGGGCGGAGGGATCTGCGGATCCGCGCCTCTGGGAAAGGGGAAGCAGGGGACCCCAAA
The DNA here is from genome assembly GCF_019238085.1 of Lagopus leucura. NCBI lineage: Eukaryota > Metazoa > Chordata > Aves > Galliformes > Phasianidae > Lagopus > Lagopus leucura. The sequence goes on from NW_024962262.1 coordinate 37,658,366, forward strand.
ATACTTGAAAACAACAGCACTGATCTGAGGTGGAACAAATGATTTTGCTAAATATAGTATTAGTAAAATACAATGAGAGAGAGAGAGAGAGAGAGTCTGTTTGAATTGTATAGACCTCACCACAATGCTGGGGTGAGAAGTGCAGTCCAGTTGAGTGACTGAAGTACAGACGGTGAAGTGCAGATGGCGAAGCGCAGGCGGCGAAGCGCAGATAGCAAAGAGCAGGCAAAGAAGAAGAATCAGGTGACCTTGCTTGGAGTTATATCCCCTTGCTGACCACAAAGTCTCCTGGGGAAATGTAGTTCTTCTCTGACGGACGAACATTCAGCAGATATCAAACCCCACCCCCAGTGCATTACATGATGTTATGGTGTGGAATACTGATGACCAAAAATCATAAAACCATGACACCTACTCTATGCCAAACATGCAGTAGTTACACAGTTGTATTGATTTGTTCTTGCCATGGTGTGCACAAGATGGTACCGCATTTATTTCTTAACCAAGATGACTGAAAAGTGATGGTTCTTCTTCAGATTATGTTCTCTGTTGAATTTTAATTCATATTTTATTTTTTTTTCCTGATTATCAAAATAAGAGCACTCTCCTCCCCATATCTACAATACAGTACTACTAGGGGGGTAAAAAAAATAATAATAAAAGAGATAAGAATAATTAAGGACTCATACCACAAACTACCAGTAAAGAAATTCCAACAAATAAAAGGTTGAGAACAAAATGTTATGGTTTTGAAAAAGGAGAAGATGCTTTATACAGAAATAACATGCTGAAAAGCGTGAAAACTTCCTTAGCCTTATCAAATTGACTGTCAGATTGGGGGAGACCCAGACTACAGCCAATATTTGGTAGAATGCATTTTATTGCCGAAGTTGTTATGGTTAATGGAGAGAGATTGTTATAATTAGTTGCAGGTAATTATCCATCAAATACCATGGTTGCACACTTACACACAGCCACTGGTAGTTTACAGTAACTCCTCCATCTATGTGCATGTCCATAAGTTCCTATGGAGCCTGTTCGCACAAACCCAGCAAACTCACACCGAGCAGCTTTTGTGAACTACTTATTTATTTGGTTATTTATTTATTAATAAATACAAGAGGAGAAGGAAGACAAGAAAGAGCCTTCTAAAGTCTTAAAATAATAGTTGTATGCTTCTTTCTCACAGAAGTAGGTTTTTGTTCTGGGTCTTTGCTTCATCATCTTATTTCTAGAGTTACTGTGGTAAATGTTGCTTATAAAAGCTGTAAACCAATATGGTAGATAAGGGCTTACATTCCAAATCAGTTAGCAAGACCTGGAGAAAGCCAACTGATAAACGTGAAGATAGCAAATCACTACAAAGTGGTGTTCAGAAGTTCCCTGAGGGACTCTAGGGAGTTACATTAAAGCTTTCAATATATGACATGTATTACACTCTCCTCCACCCTGGTGTCATAACCAATTCATATATATTGACAGCTTTTTGACATGGCTGAGTGGAGAATTGCAGCTTTTCAGCTATCTCTTGCAACTTAAAAAGGAAGCAGTCTCGATAGAATTTGAATTATTTCCAGGGGGAAAAAAAAAAAAAAAGAAGAAAGAAGGAAAGTATATCAAAATGACAGAATTCATATTTAAAAAAAAAAAAAAAAAAAAACAACAAACAAGACCTTGATTACAGTTTTAATGCAGGAATCCCCTTGTCCTTTTTTCATCTGATGGTCAAGCCTCTTCATCTCAGAAAAAATGTTGGGAATTTTCTCCCTTAGTACAGCAGAACCAGTTTGCCAGGAGATTTTCCTGGAAAAGATGGAGACAAGCTTCCCCATGCTTATAAGGACTCACAACCAAGGCAGTTCCTGCCTTGAAGAATCCTGCCTTGAGAATCTGTAGCAAGCATTCTCATCACTATGTTAATATCTACATGATGGGAAATTGGGACAGCACGGTTATCATTTTGTTTTTTAAAAAGAGCTGGTCATGCTTTATTAGGTCTGCATCTTCAAAGCAGACTACATGGAATGGGTTCTGAATACATGAAATCATCTAGTATTTCATAAAGTCTCTATGCAGTTAATGAAGAAAGATAAGCTTTAGTGAAGCTGCATCTCTCTTTCAGTATCTTCACTTACCTGTCTCCATTAACTTTAAAGGAAATATAGGTACTTTCTTTTCCCTGCCATGTCCAAATGTTTAAAATTTCAGCTGATTCTGACACTTTAGTTATACACTCTGGATTCCACTTGCACAGACTCCTCTTCCACTGGATGTATTATAAAATTAACCTTGTAACTTAAAACTCCCAGTGTACAAAAATTTAACGTCACATCACATGTGTTATTATATGTTTGACAGTACGTGTTTGGTTCTTCAGGATACAAGGAAATGATCAACAGACTTTCAAAGAATCAGGGGAGCAATTTAATTTGATTGACTATTGCTCACATTTCCTTTGGTCTGTCTGTAAATAACAAAGTGAATGTAAAACACCCTCTGCCAGACTTTGGGTCTTTTTTAAAACTCATTCTCAAAGAATTGTAAGTCTCTGTGATGTGGCAATATTTCATTCTGTGTTTATAGCCTGCCTAGCTCATAGGAGTCTGAGAAAAAGTGGAGTTTTGAGATTCCGATGTGATTGTATATGGACCTTTTTATCTCAAAATATGTTTTTCTCACTGATGACAAAGTCTATTCCAAGATGATTTTAATGAGAGCTTGGAACCAGATTTTGAAGGTGTCACCAAATCCAAGTGGTGGAAAAAGGGATAAGAAGGAATGCCCCAAGGACAAGGTGTGGATCATTCAGGTACAGCAGGTACTGAGAGAGGGGAATCTAAGGTCTGGGGAGGAGTGGTAAAGCAGATCCTTTTACAGATTATTTTTTGGTACAGATGTATTAAAGGCTGTCATTTCTCTTCCTTGTGTGAGACTGTCCCACTGTTTGCTTTCACCTTCTATATTTATCTTTACTTCATTAATGTATTTCTGGCTTCTGGGAGCAACTTAGATAAGCTGCTGCTTAGATAAGTTGGAGCTATGAGCTCGGACTCCATTAGCTGCTGGGCTCTTCTTGCTTTTGCCCAATAAGTTGTGGCACCCTTCTGCTGGAGCCTTACCCTTCATCCTATGGGTAGAGGCATCAGGTCCCAGCTCTGGAGGATGATATAGGTCATGTCCCATGTATTGCCTTCCAGTTGTTGCAGAGGTTGCATATGGCTTGGTGCACCATCTCCCTGCTACTGGCTGAGAGATCCAAAGGCTGCCCTATGGGGACAAAGGGAGGCAACAGTGCAGGCAAAGGTGAGCTGCCCATCCTCACAGGGAGAGCACACACATCCCAGCAGATACTGGGTCGGGCTGGAGCTAAGAAGGTTCCAAAAGACTCTCAGTAAGCCAACAGCTTTGTGGTAACAAATGACACCTGACAGATGGATTTGATACTATATTCATGAGAAAGATCATTAAGAGAAGTGGTGATTTCATCTTTTTGTGGAGTATGTCATCATCAGAGGTCAAAGCTGACTTTTAAATTACTTAGACTGACTTCTCATGTACTGAAGGCATGTAAGTGTCACCCACACATTCCTGTACTGAACACAATGACTTTAATTAGACTTAAATCCTTAGGCAGCTAAACACTTTTGTAACACAGAGAGAACATAGAAGGGTGAGGCATCAGTCAACAGTGAAGGAAATCTACTACAACAGAAATGATCTATTCCTCTTTTATTAAACTGTGAAAAAATCATCATGAGTCCTTCCAGAAGAAGGAGTTATTTTCCATCCCAGAACTATTTTGTTAATCATCACAGATTTATTATTCAATTGAACTTCGAATAATTGTCAGTCTTCAGCCAACAGGCACGATTCAACTGGTGGACCTCAGAGTAACAGTTTATCTGTTGTCCAGCACCCAGATCCATTTAAAGTCTAAAGCTTTTGACTAAGATAGGAAAAAAAAAAACAGTTTACTCTGATTATTTAGATAAGCAGTGGGTAGCAGCCTTGAAGGAGCTGAGAGATTTGGGAATAGATTACAGTCATTTACTGCAGAGCTGCTGGCTCTGTAGAACTGTTCAGGAAAGATTATCGATCCTTCCTTTCCCTAGGAATGTATGGTTGAAAGTAAAAAGAAGAGCATTGTTTGGAGTCGCAAGATCTGAAGCAAGAAGGAGCACAACCATCTAGGCTTACTTATGCACCTGCCTATGCAACCTTCAAGCTTTCAGAAGGTGGATAAATCCTATCTTTAGGAAAGCAACTAACGTCACCTTCCAATTATAGTGACTGCACCTCCCTCCAAAATCAGTACTAATTTATCATCCTCCCTGCTCAAAAACTGCATCTGATGTCAAGGTGATTTTGTCTGACTTCTCCTCGTTGGATCTGGTTATCTTATGTTATATAAGACCGAACTAGAAAACACTTGCATTGTTACTTTCTTCCCTAGAAGCCGGAACTACACATTTAAGATCTTTTTTCCTCCATATGTATGAGTAGCTATGCAAGATTTTATCTCAGCCTCCTCTTCATAAGCTGAATAGGGACAGATTCTCATTTTGAAGAGCTATTTTTAGGTATTTGATTTTATGTCACTTCCTCTTGAATTGATGATAACAGAACAGCTATGGTAGCCCAGCATATCAGAGTAGTACAGCATATTACTGTAAAACAGTAGCACAGCTATTGCAAAAGTAGATTTCTTGCACTGATGAGTTGCTCCTAAGTGAAAAAGTAATGTATTCTTCTTCCATTTTGATATTCCCTCTTTATTCCTTGATCAAGGGTGATGCTGATACCTCTGAGGACAGTAAAACATTGAAAGCTGACAGCAAGATGCTAAAGATGGTTGTTCAGTAGAAAAAAAAGAAAAAACTTGGTTCTGGTTTCTGAATTCTGGAAAGACATTTCTGGCGAAAAAAAAAAAAAGAAAAATAAAAGAAGAAAAAGGAGAGTACTCCTCTTTTTCTGTTTTTTTTTTTTTTTTATGTAAGTAGAAATGGCAAGGAGAAAAACAGAAAAGAAGTATTCTGACCTCAATGAGGATCAAATCCAAAAGGGATAATGACGTTTAATATGTGCCACATTTCGTAGCAAACACTTGTTCAAGAGTAGTTCAAAAAACTCATTTTAAAGCTATACAGATGCACCTACATACAGAATCAGAGAATCACAGAATCATAGATGTTAGAAGGGACCTCTGCAGATCATTGAGTCCAACCTCCCTGTTATAGCAGATTCCCTATAGTAGGTTACACAGGTAAGTGTTCAAGTGGGTTGTTAATATCTCCAGAGAAGAAAGCTCCATACTCTCTGGACAACCTGTTCCAGTGCTCTGTTACCATCACAGTAACAAACAGAATCATAGAATCATAGAATCATAGAATCATAGAATCATAGAATGGTTTGGGTTGGAAGGGATCTTTAAGATCGTCTAGTTCCAACTCCTCTGCTGTAGGCAGGGACACCTCCCACTAGATCAGGTTGCTTCAAGTCCCATCCACACTGGTCTCATGGAACTTTCTGCATTCAATTTTGTGCCTTTTGACCCTTGTCCATTTGCTGGGCAAAATCAAAAATAGCTGGCTCCACCCACAGGACTTCTGGGCACTAGACATTTATAAGCACTGATAAGATCCCCACTCTCAGCCTTCTCTTCTCTAGGCTGAACAGTCCCAAAAGAACATGTTTAATTCACTGATTAAGGAGACAAATTGAAATTTAGATGCAAGAGTCAAAAAACTTCCTGTACATCCAAAATATATTGTTTAAAAATGGTTTGAAAGCCATTCAAAGAAAAAGATTTATATTTCTAGAAATATTTCTTAGAAGAATTTTTGAATGTATAGTCTTATAATATCACATTATATCAGAATGGAAAAGAGCAAAAGATTTTGAAATGTAAGCCATGAGCAAAGTAAACCTATTCTGATCAATCAATGTAAAATTGATTTATCTTTGGTGAAAACACAGAAAACAACTGGACATTAATAGAGAAAAGAAAAAACATACATTGTCAAAGAGAACTGTTTATGATATTTATTTCAGATCATACTTAACCTAATTTCTCATGACCTAATGGATGTCTCGATCAGGTGTGAAGAATATGTCTCTTTCAATCAGGTAAGAGAAATAATTATTTCAAGGTTTAGAACTTGTATTATACCATTAGTAAAACAGACACACAAATAGTTTACAGCCATTTCATAGTGTTGTACAATAAGTTGGCCTAAGTAGATCATGAAAATTATGCATTTATGCTTCCAAATTGATTAATTGATTATTCACTGAAGAGAAAGTTTTCATAAGATAGAAATGCTAGTTAAATACACACTTTTCCACCATCTCCCTATGGAAGTTAGGTCCCAAACAGACTTTTCCACACTTAAGTGTCCTCCTTGAAGACACATAAGCTCCTCAGGATTTTTTATTTCCGCTAATGTATTTAGTCTTGAAGGATGGATCCCTACCTCCCTACCATGAAGCTCTCAGAATAGGAACAAAGCATTTTGATTGAATTTGATCTCTAAAACAAATAGAAGCAGGTTGTTGCTACTGCCTACTTTTGGACATATTTTAAGTGTATTCTGGCTTTCTTTGAAGAGGTATAGGCAGAAATCCAGGGAACAGAGTAACCCAAGTAATGTACAATGTGGAGAAGACATCCAGCTATGGATGCTGAGGGACTAAACAGCATTCAGAGTTGGTTATACCTAAGCTGGACTTACAGGACACTTGAGATTGCACAGGAATACAGTTCTTTGACTTTGATGTTCTGAGCTTGTTGAGCTGTTACCTTTTGACATTTTTCAGTCCATTCAGAAAATTATTCTTCATTCTTTTTGATTTGCCTGTCATGGAAACACGTGATGCTGTGAACTTCCTGATGTTATAGCCACTCACACAAATTTAGTTTCTCATTATTTTCTAAAAAGCTAAAGACTGAGGGAGGTTAGGGCCATATCATTAAATAAATTTATTCTTACAAGTGCTTGTTGCACTATTCAGCCCCACATTTTTCCATATACAAGTTTTGTGCCTTTCTGCTTCAGAGAATCTGAGTCTGTTTTTCTTCATGGTCAGTTAGATGCATTGGGAAAAGAGATATCACAGCAGACTTCATTTCAACCATGGAGACAATCTGCTGTGATATCAGAAAATCTGACGAGCCCGACCCTGAAGGTTACCTCTCTCCCAGCAGACCCTGGAGAAGGTCAGTGTGCTATCTTTGGTCTTCAGCTAGTGCCAGGGAGACAAGCAGCATTTGCAGTTTACTGATCTGGTATTCTGCTCAGGAAAAGATAGGTCAGAAATTCCACATTTTTGTCTGCGCTCTATTCTAGTCTCGCAGGAGAATGCCATTCTCTTCCTTTTTGTCCTTTCCCCACTTTTATGCAGGGGCTTCTCTGTCACTCTGCAGGTTTTAACACGACAGGAACTTTTATAAAAAAGTGACTGAAAAGAAGCATTTCCAGTCTTTTCTGAGCAGCAAATATTATATTTTTCACCTTTTTTGGAAATAGCAAGGTCATGTAGGATCACCTTTCATGTTTAATTGCCTTAAAGGAGTATTTCATTGCAACAGCTCCTTTAAAATACATTGAACTCATTCTGTATACACAGAAAGTTAGTAATTCCTTCAGTTTAAACCTGCCTTCTTTATGGTCTTCCCCAGGTCTTCTTTCTTCTGAAGAAATGTGCGTGCCTGTGGAGGAATCTGTCCTGACTGCTCCAGCTTCTTGCTCTTCCTTTCAGAGCAGGCTCTCAACCCATCACTTTATGTCTCTATTCAAAAAATTTTTGTTTGAAGCAGCTTTCTAGATTCTTTCTGAAATCTGAGCTTCTGGTACACATTGCTGTGCCATATAGATATCAGGAAACATGCAGAGTAATGATCCTAAGGTGTTCTGGTTTGGCCCATGATGATTGATCATCTCTTAGGTAATGCATTTCCCTGAAGAACTTTGTATTTACAGTCCCTAAAGGTGAAATTCATGAGCCATTTGTTCATTTGCTGCCAGTCCAGAAGAATGTTTTAAGAATCAACAAGCTTCGGAAAATAGGAGTCCATCTGGGGAGGTTTTAGGTCTGTCTAGCCTTTCACCCTTTTCCAAGGAGTGAGTGACAACTCATGTTGATCAAATGAGGTAATGGTTCTGTTATAAAAGCTCTCATGTGATTAAGGGGATTTCTTTTGCAGGATGCTGGGTTTGAGCTGACAAACACTGGTAGGTGCAGAGAATCGTCAGGTACTTCAGCATCAGGGTTGTGCTTGAGCCCTTCCATTCTTAACTTCTCTGACAGCCAGTTCAACAAGCAACAGCAGGATGTAAAACAAGTTGCACCAAAATTGTGAATATTTTTATAGTATTTATTATATATTCTGTATTTAAACTGTTTGAATAGGAAAAAAAAAGAAAAAAAAAACTGAATAAGACAAGCTTAAACAAAACACAATGAACAAGTTATAAATGGCTTAAATGAAACCACACTGATGTGAGACTAATAGCATTTATGAACAACAGGAAATCACATTTTCTAATGAAAGAATTGCTTCTTACTGCTTCACAGTTTTTACCTTTTCATTGTGTGTGTGCATATTTGGGAGTAAGATCATCTCTGTTACTCACAGGAGGCTCAAATCATGCTCTTCCATTAATTTAACAGGAATCACCAGCTTCAGAAGATGGATGATGGAGAGAACAAGGCAAACCAGAAAGACACAATTTAGATTTTTGTTTTATTTTACTTAATAAAACTACATTTTCTGCTTCACAGAGCCTCTTTCTCCAGGAAAGGAGGAGGAAAAAGTAACTGATTCACAATTTTCAAGTGTGATTACATTCTGTCTCTAGTGGAATTAACACAGTGAGTTGGATCTTCCAGTCACCATGACTAATAATTCTTTTCTATAGCTTTCTTATATTCAGTATTCATTCTCTTGCCTTTTGCTTGTTCTTTGAAAAATAAACAAAGTTCAAAAACGTTTGAGCTGCTTGATATTGATGCTGGGTCTGGCTTTAGGTTTTGATATTTATCATTTTGTTCAGTGAGATGGATCATTTTAAAGACAGCTAATAAATCACTTTGTCAGTTAAAAAGTGAACCACTAGGGTAAGACTGGAAATGGTAAAACTAGTTTAAAAAATATCTTAACCATATTCTGTGACTTTCTGCAGAGAGGAGTTTCAGTCAGTCTCCTTCAATCCATTCCAGCTTGTCCTCTGAAACTTTTCATGCAGCTTCAGGGTGTAGCATGAAATATATGTGCACGTGCCAAGCTGGAAGATAGATGTGGCTCTTTGTTCTCCCTGGCTCCTCGGGATAAATGCAGTACAGTGTAATGAAACAGCCTTCAGGACTTACCATTCACCTCTACAGGCTTATGTAAAAAGACACATATATCTGGAAATACCAGAATCAATGTGGCATTCCTAACAATAGACCAACACCAACAATTAATGAATGAAACTTCTAGTGAGGTAATTAAATGTCCACTCCACTTGAACGTTTATCTAAATGACAGAAAGCTTGAGGCATTGTGTTAAAGGATTTGTGCAGAACAAAGAGTCAGAGTGTCACTAGGATGGACACATGGAGCTCACATGGGCATGAGGGATGGCACCAGGAAGTAGGCATGCACCAAATCCAAGCACAGCCACATTCTTGTAGGGTCAGCTCTGAGAATTTCTGTATTAGCAAAGCCAAGTCTGAACTGAATCTTTGCTTAGCATTTAAATACAGACTCCAGTCCCCAGCCCAGATGTGAATTTGAATGCTATTGTTTGATTTCTGCTGACAATATAAATACAGTGATATGACTCTATAGCATGAAAGCATTCAAAGCTTCCTGTAAAAGACCCCTTCTGAGGGGAAAAGATTCAGTATGAATTCAGTATTATTAGTTAAATTTCCTTATATGACCCTCAGAACTGCAAATATAACAGATGCAAATATTTCAGGAGTCGAGAAGGTGTTTTGTGACTGCTGTTAACATCAGTAACTACATTTTGCAGTGGTGCCAATTTATTCAACAACTATGGTATTGGACGGTAGCTGTCTTTTGTATATGATGGCAGATAGGAAGGTGCAGCAAATTCAGAATTTTTTTTTTTTTGTACATTAGTGACTTTTTTGTATCATGTGATTGCAGTGTATTTATGTTGTCATCTTCAATAATTTTACCCGAAGCCGGATGACTGGCATTTTGTAACTGCTGAAAAAGCAACTCCACGTTACTGGAATTTGTCATTGGGCTGCTTTGACAACTGCAGGATGTCCAACACATGCAGGACAAAGATAGGCCAAAATTAGAACTGGAGTTCTTCTCAGGCATAGCGTTCTTTCAGTTGTGCTGTCATTGCTATTCAGCACTTGCCTGTTGTATTTTGCTGCCTTCTTAAAGAAAAAATATGTGTTTAAAACTTAATGGTCTGATGGATTGCAGAGACAAGATGAGGAACCTGCGTTTTACCAATGCACTGATGATCCATGCACTGGAGCAGAGTAAAACTTTCTTATTTCTGCTATTTCGAGCATCTGTGTCTGTCATTGAACAGAAGTGGGCCAGACAGACTTCTTGAAGTGTGGGGCCTAAAGATACCCTGGCAGAGCCATCTGTGTGCTTCATATCTTTAGGAAAGTACTGGAGAAGCCTGCAGACACTCATAGCCCAATTCTCATTTACGGCAAGGCCTTCTCACACTGACCTACCTGCCAATACTGGGGCTTCAGAGCACAACAAAGGTACAGGGGCACTTATTATTATTTATACTCTGTCAAATATCTCAAAAATTGAATTTCCAGATCTTTGCCCTGATGGGCCAATGAGGCCAAAAGTATTCACCTCGCTTACCTGACTAACCTCACCATCTCTACAGTTTCATCCCATAAGTAAATGGGAAAAGATTGATTTAAATTTCATTGAACTCAGTTTAAAGGACTCTGTAGAGGATGAAAAGTTTAGGACTCTGATACTACAAATATTTTCTTGCTTTGGATATTTTATTTAATTTGTTGCCCTGTATTCCTTATCCTCCACACCAGCTTCTTCTTAGAGTTTTGCCACACTGATCTCTCACAGAAAGCATGGCATCTGTGCCAGAAGATTATTTTTGAAGATACTGAGAGCAAGCGTAGCTCTCACGTCCTCACGCAATGAACCTTGAAGCCTTAAGTATAGGTCGTTTGGTCCTTTGGAAATGAAAGCAATGAGCATTCTTGTTCTGTTACATAAGTGAATGTACTTATTCTCTGTAGTTTATTCTCCAGTTTGGTCCCAGTGTGTTTCATTGATTTCTTATGTCATTACAACGCAAGCTCTTCTAAGCACAAACCACTATTCTTTTGTGCTTACGTAAACAGATGTTGCAAGTAACAACTTGGCTACAGGGTTCCCAGTGCAATGGGTCCCAGATCCATACTAGGGCTACTTACATGTGCTGCTGCTGCACAACAGATAATAACAGTATTAAAATCAGTTACAAGAACATACGATTAGTGATGCATTTTACTTTGTTTAAGTAGCAGTGGGCTGCATAACCTTTTTTTTCTATTGAAAACGATCATGACTTCAGTATAAATGTAGGCTGATTTCATGTGCAGGTAATACAAGAAGAAATTCACTCCTGAGTCCTGATCATCCAGCAAACCCTTTGAATTTTTTTTTCCCATGACTTGGCTTGTTTGTGAGGATGTGAATGATCTGAATACTTATTTTCAAGGAATAGTTCCTTTTAATGTTTACAGGTGATATGGAAATATAATAATACATTATGCAAGCACAAAGCTATGTTTTCAAGAGCATTATATAGCCTTGATTCAATTGCTTCAGTTCATTCCATTTTGCTTGAAAGGTATATTCTCCAGAATGCTTCCCCCAACCAAAGAAATAAGCATAAAAACACTTCAATTTGACAATAGTTATTCCATTTACTTCCAGAAAAGAGCAGTGGCGTTTGTAGTGTTTATGCTCTGCTGTTAAGAGCCAAGAAACCTTTTTCTTAATTATGTTTTTTTTTTCAGACAATGCCTTCATGTCACATTTCCCAAGGCAGATAATGCCATGTTGCAACATGTCAGTCCCTGGCACACCAGCCACACTCCTCATTATCCCCGGTCGTGGGATGGAATACAACAAGGCTGGTGTAAGTGGATGTCAAGAAGCACAATGTAGGATGTTACAGATGAGTCTTTGACATGAAGTGCTTTTCTGCAAAATGTAGTAAGCTGAAGGAGTACCTTCTTTTAATTCTCCAGTGTCTAAAGGCAACAAACTGAAAGTATGTACGAAAGCATTAGGAAATCCAGACCTTGCCAACTTGATCCTTTTAAAAATCTTTTAAATATAGATAATTGCCTAGTTAAAATTGCAAGCAGAAATGTTTCATTATAATGGTTCTTAGATGATGAGAGTCTCTTCCTGTTCCTCATCACTCAGAGTCCAGGACATTCATCTGTGAGAGTCAAGATCTCTCTTTTTCTCTGTAAGCCATCAAAGTCACCAACACATCTTAATTGTTGATATCGGGAAGTTCAACCCTTAATTCAGAAGGCTGGCTTTGTTAGGCCTCTGAAACAAACATGCAGTTAAAATGTTAAATTGGACAGACTTGCATCCAGTTCTCCCTTTTATTGCTTGAGTTGGTAGCATACTGAGCTTATTAATGATCAGTTTATTTTAAGTGTGGAAATAGCAGGTGAGAAAAATAAATTTAAACCCTAAACGTGATTTTTACGATATAAGAATAGAATCTAATGATTTCAGAAACTAATCAAGATACCTGCGTCAGTCATTTACAAAAGAACTTCCTGCAATCTGAATAAAAGCAGGAATTAATTTTGTAACCAGAACTCTTTTTAAACACTCAGACATCATGTAGCCATGAGGGGCAGCGGACGGTGTGGCAGGGGGACTGAACTGTAATAAATGAAAATAGTTTATTCATTGAAAAAAAAGAAAAGCGATCAACTTTCCTAGGAAATAAATAAATAAGTAAATCAGGCCACCTCCATTTCATGTTCTATTCATCAGCTCTTCATCACCTCTGGCATTCTCGTGCATATTCCTATGGCGTTGTCTCCAAACTTGAGATGCATTGTAATATCTTGATGACATGTATGGTGTTCCCAATCCTGTAAGTAGCACTTGTTCACTCAAGGTGATAAAGCTTGGAGGGAGACGGGTTTTCTATTTGTGACAACAAACTCGAGAAGAAGGATCACTCAGAGCAGAGGGACTGTGAAAGTATTTTGTGTGCAAGCCTCGAGAAAATCAAGCAGTTTCAGCTTGAATGGGCCTAAACTTTTAAAGCTGTTTCACTGAAGCCTGAAGTACACAAATGGAAGCAAAATTTAAAACGCTTTCGCTTTCTGGTATTTTTCATAGCTATTACATGAATTATTTAAATCTGCTAGATAAAATGGAGGAGAGTGCAGAGGGTTCACTTGCTCTTTGGTGCTCTCCATTGAAGGAAGCTGTCCTAAAGCACAAGTGCAGACTTCCCGCAGACGCATGACAGACAGACGAGAGCAAAGCTCAGTAAATGCTACAGTTACGTGCCTATTTGCACGCTGTTTTCTCCTGCAACCAACATTTTCTCTGCTTGAAGCCTGCTGCTTCTTGTAAAGCCAGTATCTGTGAAGCCATCGGCACTAAGCACAGGGATGCTCTTGCAAAACACTGTGATGGCTGCAGTGACACCTTCCCCTTTCCTGGCATGGGAGAGGGAGATTTGCTCTGTGCTCTGCTTCTCCCAGACACTGCTATAGGCTCTTTCCCTATGCATGCAGTGTGGCGTCAGGCCCTTGGGGATTGCAAAACATTGTATCAGTAAAAGAGCATTGTGGGCACACAGTATGAATCTGTTTGTCTTCCCTAACATTTACCGGCATGACTCATGACTGGATTTCTCCGCGCCATTAATGGGATAATTGAAATACTTTTCCTGTGGTCAATTTAACATGCTTCATAACCAACACTAAGGTGACGGGAATAGCAGTTACGCTCCCACATACTTTTTGTGATTTTTAATCTCCAAAGGCGGGATGGAATGAATGCTTGTTTTCTAAAGGCATGGCAGTACACAGGTGTGCACCATCATGCTGCACTCTCTAAAGGGCATAGTGAGTTGGGAGGGAGTACACGTATGTTTGTTGCTGGAGATAAGATGGAAGATGTTGTGGTGGTTTCATACTGATGGGGGGTTGGGGGGATGGTCTTAAACTCAGACAGGAAATTTAGGTTGGATATTAGGAGGAAGTTTTTCACACAGAGGGTGGTGACACACCGAAACAGGTTGCCCAAGGAGGCTGTGGGTGCTCCATCCCTGAAGACATTCAAGGCCAGGCTGGATGTGGCTATGGGCAGCCTGGTCTGGTGGTTGGCAAACATGCACATAACAGGGAGGTTAAAACTAGATGATCTTTGAGGTCCTTTTCAACCCAGGCCATTCTGTGATTCTATACCACTCTCTGACTCCCTCTCCTCCACACAAGGGGACAAAACCCAATGAAATCGGGATCATGAGTTGAAATAAGAACAGGGAGGTCACTCTCCAATTGCCATCATGAACAAAACAGACTTAATATAAAGGAGATGAAACTAATTTATTGCCTATTGATAATGGACTAGAGCAGTGAGAAACTAAAAGAAAACCACAAACATCTCTCCTCCACCAACCCCGTTCTACCTCCCCAGCCCCTCGAGAAACACAGGGGAATAGAGAACAGGCTGCTGTGATCCGTCCATAATACCTTCTGGTGTTCCTCCATGATTACTCTCGCGTTGGCTTTCCACAGGCTGCAGCTCTCCAAGCACTGCTCCAACATGGCTCTGTACAACAGGGCCACTCTTCAGAAATGCACTGCTCTGCACGGGTCCCCATGCGCAGCAAAGCCGCCACCTCCTGGCCCTCCTGCTCCACCGAGGGCTGCTCCAGCCCAGACTGCTCCTGCAGGGTATCCATGGGCTGTGTCTTCTGTCCAGCCCGATCCACTGCTGCCGCATGGGCTCCTCCATGGCTACATGGGGAGATCTGCTCCATGTGGTAACTGTGGGCTGCAGGGGGACAGTCTGCTCTTCTGTGGGCCTCTCCTGAACTGCAGGGAGCTGCTGCTCTGTGTCTGGAGCATCTCCTGCCCACCTTCTGCACTGACCTGGATGGTTGCAAAGCTGTTCTCTCATATTTTTCACTCCTCTCTCCCAGCTGCTGTTGAGCAGCAATTTTTCGCTTCCTTTAGTCGGCTCTCCATGCACACTCAGCTCTGGCAGCAGTGTGTCCCTTTGGAGCAGTTGGAGCTGGCTTTGCTCTGACCCGGTGCAGTGCTGGGCTTTGATCACAGAGGCCAGCCCCACTGTCAAAAACCTGCCATGTAAATCCGATACATTGAGCTGATAGATAAATGAGGAGTATAGACAGGTTAAGTGATAGATAGTCAAGGAAATCACTTAGTTTGGTGCAGAAAAGAGATGAGGAAGTGTTTTGAAACATATCCTGTAAAGAAATGAGAGGCCAAAGCTATCCTGCTTTCTTCTTTTTCATTCCATGGAAGCACTTGCTGGCTGCAGAGGAGCATCTCACATGAGGGTAAGCAGCAGCCCCCACTCCAGAAATGACCAGATCTCCAGTGCTTCACACGGCACAGAAGTGTTCATTGCCTTTGTCAGAGGTCTCAGATGCCAAATCTGTGGTGGTTGTCATGCTCTTTGAGGTCATTCAGCCTCCTAACACAGGCAGTGCTTCTGATAATTGAGCTGTTGCTTTATATCTCTGTTAAGAGAGAAGCAAAGGGCAAAGAGCAAGAGTGCTTGTGTGAAGGGCAAAATTTACAGTTACAATGGGATGTGAGGAACAAGGTATAAGATCTAGCTTTTGGGCACGCAGGACCGTCAGTTCATCAGGAAAACAAAAAGGACAAGAGGAGTGAAAAGAGAAAGTGCAAGCAACAGCAGCCATGGTTTACACTGCTACTTTAAACAGGAATTGCATGTTTCTAACTTATTTAAAGGACTGCTCAAAAATTGGGCTTTCAGGGCTTTGAAAATGCCCACCAAAAACAGCGTACACAGGGGTTTTCTAGGTAAAGGGGGTCACTCTCAGGGATATTATGGTGGCTTCCTGGTTAAATATTAAAATAAGGACAGAGGATTTTTTTATTTTATTTTGTAAACTGAATATTAAAACCCTTTGAAATAGCTCACTGGGAAGTATCTTTTTACAGTTAGATGGAGTGATTACATCACTTAAAAAATCAAACACTGTTCCCTTTTAAAAGGTTCTTTGCATTTACCAAGCTGATGAATAGCCTAATTAAATTCAAAGGAGTTAAAAAAAAACAAGTTCAGAAACTGAAGCATGTTGAAGTGCTATTTTGGGGAACACAAAATATGACTATGTCAAAACCCTGTTTGGTGAAGCAGCATGTGATGAAAACTGTCTTACTCAATTGAGGCTGCTCCCTTTCTCTTTCTGATTAAGCTTTTGAATGAAGAGAAGCAGAGCTGTTTTTTTTTCAGAACCAGAACTCCTATTTCACTCCCCCCCTTTTCCATTTCCAGTAGTGATGTAAAACAGGAGGAAATTATAAATGCAGTAGAATAAATTACTGTTCTTTATTTTGGTTCTCTGTGCTGTTATGGATGCAAAATCATTTTAATGGCTGATTTTGCTGTCCATGCAGAGCAGAATTCTGTTTGCAAGTCACTGTACAGTGCATAAAGATGGTTGTTACTTCAGTATAAATTGGGTATGAGAAAAAGAAAAAATAACTTCTCTCTTGAAATGACAGATTTAAGTAATATTACTGCTTTGTTACTTTTAAAATATTTTCATTTTTGTATCTGTAAGTATATAGGAAATTTTGATGTGCTTACCTATTTATATTTATTTATTGCTTATAACAATGCATGATTTATATCTCTCTAATATCATCTTTCTTTTTAAACTGTAAGAGAGTAGATTTAGACTAGATAATAGGAAGAAATTATTTACCGTGAGGGTGGTGAGACACTGGAACAGGTTGCCCAGAGAGGCATGCCCCCTCCCTGGAAGCATTCAAGGCCAGGCTGGATGGGGTTGTGAGCAACCTGGTCCAGAGGGAGGTGTCCCTGCCTATAGTAGGGGGTTGGAACTAGATGATCTTAAAGGTTCCTTCCAATCCAAACCATTCTATGATTCTGTGATTCTATGATTCTTCATTATACTTGAGTCCAGTGAAACAGTTGATGGGTCTTTCAAGCACATTCACTCATTCTAAACTTCTAGCGAACACTTCTCAATCTTTTTTAGGTTTCAATTACAGCAGCAGGGATTAGTATTGTCTTAAAGACAGTCCTTGTATCCCATGTATAAGAAGTTATCTCATCTGGCATTTGGATGCTGAAGAAACAAACACAAAAGGATCAACTGTTTGTCTGTCCTCCAAGTGATTGCTGTAGGGACAAGATGTAGTCAAAATGTTAAACAGAAGGAGCAAGTTTTGTCTAATGGAAGGAAAGAGATAAAAGAACATAGGAGGACATCAACTTACTGAGATTTTTAAATACGTTGCGCAGAGAAATGCAGGCCAACATTTTTTCAGACTGTCAGATTTTGGGGGATATCGAGGATTACCCTTTGCCTTCCTGTGAACCTACAGGAATCTGATTCAAAATTTAAGCACTGCAGACTGCTGCAATCACTAGCTATTCTACAGGTAATGAAAGCAAAGTCATAACAAATGGAAGAGGGTGTATGAGATATTGCCCTGGTTTTCTAGTTGTAGATCAATGAAATTTAGAAGAATAAATGGAAAAATTATAAGTAATAATGCAACTGCCATCAGCTCTTTCTGTTGTTTGGATTTCTTTTTGCTAGCACATGCTGGAGTCTGACATGACTTTCTCTTGCTTCCAATGCGTTAATGCATCTTTTCTGTAAGAATAGTATCAGTGGTGGGTTTACACTGGCTTCTACTGACTACGGACAATGAAGCCTTCTGCAGGAGATAAGCTTTTAAGTAGCTTCATAAAATTTCTACTTGCCTCTTTTTTTTACATTATGCAGAGGTTATCAGACAGCCAGAGTTCAGTCACTCTGAGGTGCAGTTCGTTGCTCAGGAGTACACAGGTGCCAGAAGAATTTCTTGTAAAATGGCAGAGCCTGATTTTAGTATGAGAATGGTCCACCATGTACAGAGTTCGTTACAACCAAATGCTGTGGTTTCTGCAAAATGTTTCACAGTGAAAAGACAAAGCCTATAGAAAACATAATAGATGGCATCCTTGACTTCTTTTTTTTCCTAATTCATGTTTCTGTAAAAATATTAGTTTCTTGATCATTTTATTAAGAGAACAGCTAGGACAGCCAGGAGCCATTGCTGAGAGTGGAGAAGGACCATGACCTATGTGGTACACCAATCGAACATCAGTGTGCTATTCACACTATCTGGACTGTATCCCTGTATCCACAGGGCACAGTGCAATGCTAGCTCAAGCTATGGCAAAGAATGTTATGCATTTTGATACATTGGCATCACACAGTCCTGTGAACAGTAAAAAAATGTGCAGCTGTGCTTTCTATTGTGATAAAGGAATTTTAAAGCAGGTTTCAAGATTGCAGTAAAAAAAATCTTCAACTTTGTGTTTTTTTTTTATATTTGCAAGTCAATTCTCAGTCAACATAAATGCATTACCCACAAATTTTCAAATGGAATGTATAGAGCTGTAATCAGATATTCAACTCACAAATGTTATCATGTTTCTCTACCGGACTTTTATAAGCCCTAACTTAGCTGATAGGAATACCCCTTGCTTTACAATCACACTTTATTCATGTCATCACTCTTAGTCAATTGAGAACAACTGTTTTCAAGGATGAAGCATAGAAAAAAACAAAATTTTATCAAAAAATCTCTGATGAATGCTTGAGAACGCACTAAGAACTGAATCATCACCAGTGAACAAGATGCAGGCATTAGTTTCACAAAATAAAGGTCTATATATAAATACTAACAAAACTTTCCCACTAGTTTTATGGTTTTGTTGCTTGCATTTTTTATGGTTTAATAAAGAATATTAAAAATTAAAATGTTTTGTTATTCATATAAATTAACTATATTATATATGAGGGCTGCTCCAAAAGAAAGAAAAAAATATTTTATTATGTTGACCCATGACATCAGAAGTGGATGTTGGTATTATGGCAGTAGAGGTTGAGCTTTCCCACCAATATTCAGCTTTGTTGGCAGCAAGAGATGGCAGCAGAAGCTCATTCTGACAAAGTGATGTCTGACGTGGAAGTGCATATGAAGCAAAGGTGTGTCACTGAATTTCTCCACGTGGAAAACATTGCATCAGCTGACATTCACTGATCCTTGCTGAATATTTATGGAGACCAAATAGTGGATGTGATCACAGTGAGGTGGTGGGTGGTGCACTTCAGCAGTGGCAACAGTGCCAGTGGTTCCATCACTGTCCAACTGTGTGAAATGTCAGTCTCCATCTTGTTTGTCAGCTTGAACAAGCCTAGCTCCCTCAGCCTGTCTTCATAACAGAGGTGCTCCAGCCCTCTGATTGTCTCTATGCTCCTCCTCTGGGCACACTCTAACAGCTCCACCTCTTTATGCCTGGGGCCCCAAGGGAACAATCATCGCCTTTGCTCTACTGGATCAAACTTTATTGTCTCTATTTCAATCTGAGCATATATGGTCATTTTCCACATCATTGTTCAAATCTGTGCAGCTCCTTATGGCATCTGGACCCCACCTGTAAACTCCAAGCTTCTGCTTTAAAGCATGGGAGCAATTAGTGCTCTTCACAAAAAAAAAAAAAAAGAAAGAAGAAAGAAAAAAGAAAAGAAAAAGTTTCTTTCACAGCAGAAAGGTTTTCATTTTTACCTGAAATCTTGAAAGAAATCACAAATTCTCAGCCTAGGAAAAATGTAGCCCAGAACTTTGGTTAATCTATGGCAACATTTTAAATAGCTGAAAACAGAGACTTCTAATGGAATGTGTCAGGCAAATTGAGCTGTAGGAGGGACTGTCAGCTGTGCCTACAACTTTTTGTACTCATCTCCTATTGGAGATAGCACTGTATAAAAATCTTAAAACATGATTAGTATGAGCACTGCACCCTTCCTAATAGTTTTCCTTATTTGAGCCTGATAATTGTCCATTACATCACCACTACTGAAATGAATTATATCCCTTCTTCACAGGTTTGCTGTATTTGCAGATAAGTTTTACATCAAGTAGCAGTTCTTTTTAGTGATGGTCTAGGAGCATAGAATGATAGAATCACTGAATCATAGTATGGTTTGAGTTGGAAGGGACGTCAAAGATCACTTAGTTCTAAACTCCTTGCTATGTGCATGATGGCCACCCACTAAATGGGATTGCTTAGGATCCCATCCAATCTGGCCTTGAGCAATTCCAGGTATGGGACACCCACCAATTCTCTGAGCAACATATTCCTGCACCTCATCACCCTCTGAGTGAAATAATTTCATTATAATATCTAATATAAATCTTCCCTCTTTTAGTTTTAAACCATTCCCCTTGTCCTTTCACTATCTACCTGTATTAAAAGTTGATATCCTTTCTGTTAATAAACTCCCTTCAAGTACTGGGAGGCCACAAAGTGGTCTTCCCAGAGCCTTCTTTTCTCCAGGCTGAACAAGCCCAACTCCCTCAGCCTTTCTTCATAGGAGAGTTGCTCCAGCCCTCTGATCATCTTCATGGCCTTCCTCTGGGCCATGCTCTGCTCCAACAGCTCAGTGGGTCACCTTCACTGGTGCAGGTTTTGGTGAGTATGAAAAGCCAACAGTTTGGACACACATTTTCTAAGGTAAAAAATTTGATACCCTATACTACTTCTTGAGTGATAACTTCTGCTACTTGTTTTTCAGTAATGTTTTAGAAAATTTGATATCTACAACATCTAGGTTTTAAGCATCTGAAGTTGCATGAAATAAATCCCATGTAATTTGAGCTGTTCACTATTATCCCACTATTAGATGAATGAGAGAGAAGCACGAGCAACTCACAGAGTTTTCTTCGCTTTCTTATGTAGTTAGTATTTAAATTTTTATTATCATTCCAAGAACAGTGAGGATAGTATCCCAAGGCCAAATTCAAAATAGGCAAAATCAAACCTAAGCAAACAAAGAAACAGAAGTGTAATTGTTCAGTCACATCTCTCAACTCTGTGTACTGAGTCCAAAAGCTACACTGTCATCCCGTGCCAAAACCATTAGGAGGAAGAAGGATCTGTGAGCCATCTTTAATCATAATGTGGTCAACTTTTAATTTAAAACAGTCATTAAGAATTAAAATTTGAATTTGCAATTTCCCTCTAATTCACTCCAAGAATCTCTCATTTTTATCTCTCTCTGGAAGACTGATCAAAATTAGAACCTTCACTGCTCTGAAGTATCTGGAGTATCACATCTCACCATCTCAACATGCTGTACACGGATTCTTTTGAAGCCATTGGCTTCTGCTTCTGCTGGAGAAACCCTTCACTTGCATTCTTCAAGAAGTAACAGTCTGATAAATGAAAAAAAGTCCTTCTTTCCTGTCATCTCTTCCAATTTCTTCAAGCCAGATGGAGTGTTCTCTTTCTGCTTCTCCCACCTTTCATTTTCTTCCACCTTAAACACTGAGCTATTTACTGTGTAGCCAGAAGTCATTGCATGTCTTCCTCTTCTCATCCTATTTTGTATCACATGCTGCTGTAAATAGTTCCTGGCTGTCACCAAAACTCTTCTTCAGAGCTTTTCCAAGCTGACGGTGGATGACTGACCCAAGTTATGTCAGTTGATTGACTGTCCCCAGAGATCCCAGCAATACCATATTCACAGGAAACCCAGAGGTACCAATTCATTCTTTTCCAAAATAGACATAAAGGACAAATAAAAATGCCAAGGACTTCATCCAGCCAATGCTTGGGAAAGCTGGAAGCAGCAGCAAAAACACTGGCAACTTTGTGCTCATACCCTAAAGTAAGACAGCATTTTATTGATAATTCTTGCTTAGCGTTCAGAGGGTTTTCATTTGAAGCACACAGGCTCAAGTCTGTTTATTTCTGAATTGATATGTAGATAAAGCTAAAATTCTACAGAATTTGGTAGCACTTGTTTGGAAGAATTGATGTTAGAGATGAGCTGTTTCATCAAGTCTTCCATATTTAGTAACTGACATCTTCTACTATATTTATCTCGTGTTCTGAAGAGCAGATAGCTAATTATGCAACAAATTGAGCTTTTTCCGGTTTCACTGCAATGAGCAGGGCCTTCAGCAACTTGATTACAACTGTAAACTGTTAATAATTATTGTAATAAGGGCTGTTATTATTAATCTAATGTTAAACTTCTAGATTTTTAAAGCTTTTTACGAAATAATGAGGACTGTAACACCACTGTGAGTTAATTAAGACCTGCCATCAGTTGTTTAAGAGTAGGTGTTTTGTTTTGTTTTTTTTTTAAACCAAGGACGAAAGACCTGATCTGAAAAAGAATGTAGATGATATCGAGTCAGGTTTCAGTTTGAGCATTAGGACTATTGATTACATTTAATTCTTTAAGCTCATAGGACTTCTGTATTTTGATACTGTGACTGCAAGCTTATATTAAAGTACTGTTGGCCACACTTTTCCAGATTTTCTTGCTATTTTTAATGAAGTCACAATTCAACTGAATGTTTATGAACTTATACATCTTTATTGCACAACATTTGTTAAGCATGTGATGAAAAAGAGGAAGGATGGAAGAAATTTCATGCAACAGAAAACTATTTAGTTTTTTTTTTTGTTTTTTTTTTTTTTTAAATGGTTGCAGGTGAACCAATCAAATATCAGACAAAATGAATTTTTTAAAAAAATGATATTTTTTTCCCGTTATTTATTTTCACATCTGAGGAAATTTCCCCAAACATCTAGACTTTTCTCTCCCCGTGTTTACCTTAAAAATTAAATCCTCACTCTCCAGTCAGAGTCATTTCTGAAGAGTCATCGCTGTGCTTTATGTAAATCAGGAAAGATACTGTACAAGAAGCAGTCATCTTAGACTGATTTCTCCTGGAGTGCTAATTAGCAGTGCTATGCTTAAAAAATTATGCTTGTTCTTCTATTTGTAACCAGTTTTCCAATAATTTAATACATTGGTTAACTGGCTATTAGTAGCCAGCAATTTGGTTAATACTACTGTTTGTATATATAGCTGTAGTTAAATTGACAAAGTAATATGATAAGTCAATAGTGAAATGTGCAGGTCTTTCTAATTTCATGAAGGAATGAGGGAAGTAGTTGAACTTCAATTATTACTCCTTTAAGCACCATTATTCCATTATTTTGCTTCAAGCTACCCCTCCAAATAAATATCAATTATTTCCAAACTAAGGATTGGTAAAAAGAATTCTCCATTTTCCATATGATCCTGTCCTACCTTAGCTTAACAACTTAGGGTCGC
Source organism: Lagopus leucura (assembly GCF_019238085.1). Lineage (NCBI taxonomy): Eukaryota > Metazoa > Chordata > Aves > Galliformes > Phasianidae > Lagopus > Lagopus leucura. Next base: position 37,681,813 of record NW_024962262.1, read on the forward strand.
CTGTTAGACAATAAGGAAGCAAAAGCATTGTCCATCACATGAATGATACAGCACTGCTTTAGCCTTCCAGTCTCAACTCAGGATCAAAGGAAAAGAAGTTTCGTTCTCTTTTCTTTCATTCTGGTTCTACCTTTTTGTTGATGGAGATGGGTTTTGTTGTGGTTTGGTTTCTTTTTTTTTTTTTTTTTTTCCTAATAGCAACTCTTGGGATTTGGAGAGCACTGGAATAGTTTGATTAGATGATCTTTGAGGTCCTTTTCAATCCAGGACATAATTTAATATGATTGAATTACGGACTACTGAGTGTTACGAATTTTGTTTGTACACTTCTTGTGGTGGACTGCTCAGTTACCAGTTAGTGATAACATTACATGTATATGATGGCTCTGTATAAATTAGTGAGAAAACCATAGAGTATCATATGGATCTCTGTGGTGAATCATTGTCTCAAAGGCTTGCTGAAATTAAAATTCAGCTTTGCATAATCATGTGATATATAAGCACCAACTTATGCTTTACTTATTTCTGGATTACTATTATTAGTCAACTTATAGTTTGTTAGGAATATCCCTAAAACAAATGTTAATCAACACAGATTTCCATGGTTTAGTATCTTGTCTCTCATCCTTACATTTTTCAGGCTGCAAGCCTGTTATGAAAAGCACTATATTGCTTTTAATCTTTTATTCTATTTTAACCTAGAGCAACCCACTGCCTTTTGTTCACGTATGTGGCAAAATATCACTATGGTAATAATTCTGCTATTCTTTTTCTCAGTTGTCTTAATGGTATGCTAACAATTGTTGGAAGTTATAGACTGTGTCAGTGTACTGTGTCAGTATTTCCCACAACTGGAGCATACTGCCCACAGTGATTTTCATCATTAATTCAATTTCTTATATGAATTTATACATAAATTTTATTTGTTCTCTTCAGCTTTCATAAAATGAAGTAGATTTGTGGTTTTGCGTTCTTTACATGTAATTTTCCTTAAGACACTCTGTGAAAATCACTATGTAAGCACAATTTGTGCTGCATGGTGTTATTAAGCATTCTCTTTTATGCTGTACAGAGAAAGAACAGTATAATTCATTTTGTTGCAGCTTCCCAAACAAATACATTTTTTGCTAAAATATTTTTGATTAAAAATTGATGCATCACATAGATACTTCCAAGTGATGTTATAGCAAACACAAGTAGAATAGGCAGGAGAATTTTTAAGACGTTCATCTCATATATTTTCTACAAGTTAGAAACTAAAAGGTTTCCACTAGTAAAACACAATTTCAAAGATAGTATTTGTAATTTTCTATGCTGGCATCCCAATGGAGGTCAAGATTTTAGACTCAGATAATCAATAGCAAGACACATCCTCTATAGCTGAGATATGTGAAAAAATCTCCTTTCTTTCACTTTGAATTTTAATATGGATCACATTATAGAACACCATGGTAAGTAAGCAGTCGTGCCTGAAATACTCTCCTGGTGAGAAGGCAATGTGAGAACTGCTATTTAAAATAAAAAATCCCATTTTTACATCAGACCAGGAGGTAATTATGCACTGCTAATTTGCAGCTCATCATGACAGTGGTGAATAGTGAATGACTGTGCCTTGAAAACATGTTCCACTGAGTTTCTAAACATATTTTAACCAAACTGTACATTCACAGTAATCACCTCTGGTGCATTACTAATCCAACAGGGTGTTTTTTGTTATGTCACTGTGTTTTATGATGTACAAAATTTTGATTTGTCTGGGCAGTGATTTTTACAGAAATTCATAGAATCATAGAAACCTTAGAGTTGGAAGGGACCTTTAAAGATCAGCTAGTGCAACTCCCCTGCAATGAACAGGGACATCCATGGGTAGATAAGGTTGTTCATAGCCTGGTCCATCTTGGCCTTGTATGTCTCCAGGGACAGGACTTCTACCATGTCTCTGAGCAACCTGTTCCAGTGCTTCATCACCCTCACTGTAAAAGACTTTTTCCTTATATCCAACCTAAATATACCCTCTTTAAGTTTGAAACCATTTCCCCCTGTGCTATCACAGCAGATCCTGCTAAAAAGCCATCTGCATAGCTTGGTGTCATCTGCAAACTTGCTGAGGGTGCACTGTCAATGTAATTAATGAAGGGTATTAAAGAGCATTTGTGCCAGCACTGATCACTGCAGGACACCACACATCAGTGATCTCCATCCAGACATGGAGCCATTGACCATCATTCTGTGGACTTGATCCTGCAGGCAGTTATTTGTCCATAGAGCAGTTTGTCCATCAGATCCATATCTTTCCAATTTGGAGAGAAGAATGTGTGGGGTACTGTGTCACAGGCCTTAATGAAGTCCAGATAGATTGCATCAGTGGCTCTTCCCTTGTCATTTCTCTTGTCTATTGGTACAGTAGATAAAGTTGGTTTAAAAAAAGAAGGAAAAAAAAAAAAGAAAAAAGCAATTCAAATAAATACTGTGTATTGCCTTCTTTAATAAACATTAAATTTGAGGCCAAATACTACTGAAACTGAAATATTTCCAGATACCAATATACATCTGAGTTTCATTGGAAGTAGTAAGGATCAAGGCAAATGACCAAAAAGTAGGCAAGAGCAATTTAGAACCAGATTTAAGTTTATATTACCTGAAATTGTCTTTAACACAACTGAAATACCAAGTTAAAGCTGTTTCTTGATTTACTATCATAGCCAGAGCATTACAAAAATTTGAGATTCTCTCCTAAACTCTGCTATAGTCAAATTTTTATTTGATTCTGAAGGAATCATCACCCTTCTCAGTCACTGGGGTACAATATCATCTCTTCTGCACTTGTCTCTGTCTCTTTCCATCAGGTTCTCCCTGGCTCACTGTTCCTTTCAATGTCCTGTCTCCTGCTCTTCAGTCTTTCCATTCCTCAGTCAACATATTGCTGGCATATATTTTTATTTTTCCTATTTTTATGGAATTCAACTTACTGAGTAATCTCTTTCGCTTCATATTCTCTGTAAATACTTGCTTCATATTCTCTGTAAATACTATGATAACTTGTGTAAATACACTTTTAGCTTCCTAAACCTCTGCCTAAATTTTTTTTTTTTTTTTTTTTTTTTTTTTCCTGGATGGGATCCAGGCTAACTAACTTAGAAAACAGACTTGTACCTCAATTTTCTGTTCTTAGTTCATCAGTCCTTGTAAATTGAATGACTCTCCTGTATAGCTAATGGAGTGAAGACTGCTTTTGAGTACCTTCAGAAAGAGGTATTATCAGCCTAAATTTTAAGTGCAAGTTAAAAGGCTAAATTAGGCACACTGTGTCCTGTGACACTCTGGAAGCAGAGATGGAATCACTCTTAAGGCCTGTACTTACTCAGCTTTAGACTACTAAAATTGAATTTTCTTTCCTCCTATCCTTCTTTTATGTTATTGTCATTGACATTTCAGATGTACTTTCAGTAATTCAAATTTCCAGCTGCATAATTCTCTGACTGACTCTTCTTAAACTTCTCTTGGGAAGCTTTACTTTTCTAATACATCCTTCTAAAGTCAACTTTTCCTTTACATCTACAGTGGCAAAGTATATCTTTTTTTTTTTTTTTTTTTTTTACAAAGTTACAGAATCCTACTTTTCTTCCAGCTGCTCTTTTGGAACATTTCTTTCCTACATTTTTTCAGCTTGTAACATTCATTCATTTCTGCTGTAAATTACAAGGGACGTGATTTTCAAGATCTTCAGTTTGTTCTCTATTCCTTGCAATATCACAGAACCATACAATCATAGGTGTTGGAAAGACGTCTAGAGATCATCTACTCCAACCCAGTGCTAAAACATGTTTCCTAGAGTAGGATGCAAAGGATAGCATCCAGTTTGATTCTGAGTATCTCCAGAGAAGGAGACTCCACCACCCCTCTGGGTAGCCTGATCCAGTGCTGTCACCTTAAAGAAGTTTTTCTTTACGTTCATATGGAACTTCCTACGTTCCAGGTTGTGCCTATTGCTTCGTGTTCTGTCATTGGGTACCCCTGAAAAGAGCTTGGCTTCACCCACTTAATTCCTACCCATTACACATTTATAAGCATTGACAAGATACCCTCTAGTCTTCCCCAGGCTGAACAACTCCAGGTCTCTCAGCCTTTTCTCGTATGGGAGATGCTTCAGGCCCTTCATCATCTGTGTGCCTCTTCACTGGAGTCTTTCCAGTAGTTACCTGTCTTTTTCAAACTGGGGAGCCCAAAGCTGGACACAGTTGATGCAGCCTCACCAGAACAGAGTAGAAGGGAAGGAGAATTTTCCTTTATCTGCAGGCCACCCTCTTTTTAATACACCTCGGGATGCCATTGGCCTTCTTGGCCACATGGGTGCACTGCTGACTCATGCTCAACCTGTTGTCCACCAGGACATCCTGGTCTTCTCTGTAGAGCTCCTCCCTAGGGAGCAGATCAGTCCCTAACCTGTTCTGATGCATTTGGTTATTCCTCCCCAGGTGTAGAACTCTACAATTGCTTTTGTTGAACTTCATCACTACCTGTCCAAGTCTCGCTGAATGGCAGCACAGCCCTCTTGTGTGTCAGCCATTCCTGATAGTTTAGTATCATCAGCAAAATTCTTAATATAAAGGATTAAGTCTGGTCTCTTCTGTTGAGAGAACACATGCTAAGTTGTTGCATAACTGTGGTACTTCTCATATGAGTGCCCATTTGCCCTCACACTCTGTTTCTGTTATTCTCTGTCCATTTTTCCACTTTTCTCTCTTTCATTTTTATCTGTATTTTGAGGATTTCACATATCTTAGCTTAAAATGCCAGAGGTGAAGGCAATGCAGAATACATGATGGCAGGTTCCTTCTCTCAGCTGGCATGGCAGGACCGTTTTTCTCTCTGAGTTGACTACAGAAGGATACAAAGAGCAAGCCTCCATTAAGCAAATCATCCAATATGTTTTTTTCCAAAATTTCCTCCCTGCTCTGTGATTTTCCTGTGGGCCATTAAGGAGCATTTCTTGTACAATTCTTTCCTATCCTAACCTATAACTCTGCTTTTAGCCTTCCAAGATGTTCTCAGTCACTGCCCAGTAGATAGAAGCAACGTCTTCATACTGGATTGCTTTTGAGAGCAGAAGAATTTATCCTTTTTAAATTTGAAGTCTGTTAGTAATAAGGCAGTTGTACAAGATGTTCTTATGTGCAGAGAGTGCTATTTGAGATTGTATTTTTTGTTGTAGATTTAATGTTGTAGCTTAAGCAAGCAAGTAAGATTTATTTTTAAAATCAAGCAATTAATGTCAGGAGAAGGTTATTAAACTTCCTTGGTTTTATGTTTAAGTTACATTGAGATAATATTTTAGTTAAAATATTTGCCTTAAACTTGAATGACAGAGAAAGTATTACTGAGAGCTTCTGCACCACAAGAGCTGCAGAGAATGAAACAATTTTTACAAAATATGTTTTTTGTCTCGCTCACTTGAAAAGTGAATTAGTAACATACCTGTCCATGACCTTCTCTTGTTGTCCTAACTGTATATCAAGTTCCCTGGGGAGAGTCTCACAGGACAGAAGAGACATATTAATTCTAGAATGTTTCAGTTCTAGTGGACTTCCACTGCACATGAAGTAGTGTAAGATCATCAGGAATTTTCCCCCAAAAATCCATTGCACTTGTGTGCATCTGTTCCCATGTCTCACTGACTAAAAATTCTCACTTCACAGAATCTAGTATAATATTGACACAAAAAAGCAATAAAATACTTTACCTGTGTCTTCAAAGCAATCATCACTCTTTCTTCACAGACAGGTATTATTAGCTCAGTATGGAGCAAATGGTCAATCCTGTGTTTTTCTTCAGGGTTACAGATGTCAAAAAAGGACAAGAAGTCTTTCTTGTATGATCCTCGTGGTTTGTTCCATGCCCATGACAGACCTTTCGTCATCACCCCCCCCCCCCCCCAAAAAAAAAAAAAAAAGACCCATAAAGTTTTCATTGTCTGACTTCATATGATGGATTACTTAAAGTGAAAAATTATTCAGAGATAACACCTCACATCAATCTGGTGCAATCTCACATGAAGATAAATGCTTGAAAGGCTCTGAGCTCAGACTTGTAGAAAGCAGAGACTGAGGAATTAAAAAAAAAAAAAAAAAGCAGACATGGATGAACATGGAAAGATTAGAATGGAAGTGTGAAATAAGAATTACCACTTTCTGATAGAGAAAACAATGCCTCACTTGAGTCTTAAGTCTTATCAGTGGTTCTTACAGCCTGGGAATGAATGGAAAATAGTCATGACTATCAGACTATCTGAGGACTGATTTAGAGTAAACCTAAGAACTAGACAGTCAGATCTCTGGCAAAGAGACTAACAGGACTGATATAAAACAGCTATCTTAAGATCTCCTCAGCACTGGAAGTTTCCTTTACAAGGATAGCTTCAGATAGAAACTTCCACTGGGTTTATTGCATCCCCAGCTAAACCTAGTGTCAAAGGTTTTGGCCCACAAAACAGAGCCTACAGTTTATAGTGTCTCATATTGTTTCTTCTGCTTCTTCTGCTCACGTGAGACATTTTAGTGGTAGAAACTGCACAGCTAGTAAATTTGGCTCGGTTTTCAGCAGTATTTCCATACTGACTTTGGGTGATGCTTAGAATATCTTTCCGAGACAATGTAAATAAAGGTGAGAATATAGTATGTGTTAGGAGCCAGGCAACTGTGCCCCAGTAAGATGTCTGACACTCAACAGTCATAGGTAGTCCCCTCTCCAAACACCTCCCTGCGCACAAAAATCTCTTAGGGACAACTACTCTGTTTGTGCCTAAAAGGAAAAGGAATTTAGCATAGGCTCTCAGAGATAGCTCCAACATGACTCTACAGTTCCTGTAAAGGTTTCACTTAACTGTGAGCAACAGGTCTTTGAAGACATCCTAGAAGAGCAGAGGGAAGTACCTTTGGTACTCAATAAATAGGTGCCCTGTTTTGTTGTGTCACTCTGCCATGGGATTCCTCTGATCCCACATGAAGCACCTGAATTCCACAGAATATTCTTTACATGAAGAGACTGTCAGTCTGACGCTCTCCTAAGGACTTTGAGTATGCAGAGGTTAAGATGTGGGGAAGCTGGGCTGTTGTATTAGAGGAGTCTCTGCCCTCTGGCAGAGATCTGGATGCAATGGGGACTGCCAAGTATTTAGAGGTTAGGAGGAGGGAGTCTTGTAATATCAAATGGCGACTGTCCAAGCACAGAGGTGCGGGGACAACCTGTGGACTTTGTAAGCATCATGATATGAAGTTGTTCAGAATGCCTGAGCACGTCCCAGAGACCAGATACACAAATGTACAAAAGCAGGCACTCCCCACGAAATATCCTCAAGGCCAAAACATGTGCCAAAACATCAATGTGCCGAGGTTGCTCTTGGAAATTCTCTTGCAAGACAACATGTATGTAACCCTTACACTTACAGTAAAAGTAATACTTACTTACTTATATACAATACATACTTACACATATATACTTACATATACTTACATATACACAGCCCATATACAGTTGGTATTTCACCTTTAAATAAAAGTCTTTCTTCCCTGAAGTTAAATCTGGTAGCTTCAAAGTTATTTTAAATTTTGATGCAATAGGTATCTGAATTTTTTTTCCGTACTTACAGATCAGTTCCTCTGAAAAGATGCTCCATATTCTCTCCAAGGGATGTGTCTTTGTCTAGAGTCAAGCAACAAAACTACACTAAGCAATTTTGATTCCTGTCATGCAAGGTTGTTTTTGAAGTCAACATGCAATCAGTTACTCCTCTCCATTTGCAGTACTTAGAGTTGAAGGAGCTTCAACCTTGTATTTTACAATTAAAAAAAGTGAAAACCCAACATTTCTACCCAAATTTTGTTTCAAAACAAGGAAATTTTATGCTATCTAAACTGATAGGAGATTCAGCTGTAGTCAAAACCTGAAACCAACAGAAAAGTTTGTTATATTTGGATTTTATGATACAGTAGAGTGCACAGGATTTTGATGGACAGCTTTTCAGGGAGACAATCTTGCCATCCCTGTATCATGAAAAGTATGTTAGCAGTAGAGTACAGTAAGTGGTATATGTTCAGAATTTTTGATGACACCTAAAAACAGATGCTATAAAGACAGTTTCAGTTTTTCTCAGTATTCTGGGTTTATCAGGTAAACTTGTTCAAAGTATCTAAATGATTTTATCTAAAAAAACTTTTTCTTTTTTCCTTAAATGATATATTTTCTTAGTTTTTCTAATTTTTAGGTCAATCACTCTTTGACTTTGCAGTGTTCTGTGTGGTATAAGTCTCTTTGTTGCTTCTTTCTGGACTGCTTATATTTCAGTCACAACTAATAATATAGCTGAGCTATAATGAGGTTAGAATACAGCACAGTATTCACTTCAGGGACCTACTACTATTCATACAAAGCTGTTTGGGGTTTTTTTTAGTACATATTTTCGAGTCTTCTCTTATAGAGTAGCCCTTGTAGCTTTGTACAGGCAAGCTAAGCTCTTCCCACCAGATGACAAACTGGCAGACCTCTCTATTCATCACCAAAGCAGCAGCACCATTCTAATACATAGGTTCTGTAGTTGAATGTAATTAAGATATGCATTATTGATGTGCCTCTGCAAGAAAAAGGTAGCAAAAATGTATCTTTGTCATCAGGATCAATGAGAGTATGATGGCCCCCGTGGATATTGGTTTTACGCAACAACTTACGAGAGGATTTTTGTTTTACATAACTATCTTAGGTAGATATTTCCTCCACTCCTTCATCATGTTTCTGTACCAAGATTTCTGCATCCACTTTTTTCATTAGTTTCCCTCCATGTAATATGATAGTAACTCCATTTTCCTTTCATGCATCACCTGAGTCTGTTCTTTGTTTCTTTAAACTTAGCTCTTCTCATTGTTTCTTCCCTTTTCCTTCTGTCCATCTTTCCCCCATGAGCCCTCAATCTCTATTTCCCTGAATTCCTCTTTTCCCATCTGCTACAACTTGGTCACTTCCGAAATTTCTTCACTAGGAAATGTCTGCAAAGTTAGGTCATTCTGTGTCTTATGACTCCTCTTCACTGAACACTGAACACTGTCTTTCCTTTCTTGAGCTCTTCAGGACTTCCAGGAAGAGTCTGCTAGGCTCAAGGCTCATTGCAATGAATGATCCATTCTGTGAGAAATAAATGTTATGGTGCCAATGAAGAACTGGGGTGTAGAAACTACATTCTGTCCATGCAAGTTCATGGCAGAACATGGAGATAGCTGGCAATCTAACATCTTTATCACCGAACCACCTGACCCCTGTAGCTGATAACACTGAGTCATGGTATCAGTCACAGAGGAGTACAGATGATTCAGAGGTTTGTTAATGTACTTCACATTACATTAATATATTACGCAGCTATACTAATTAGGCTCTGAGATAGAGCCAGAAGATTCAGGAATCTTCTTGTTCCCTTTTGTTTACTTGTAATTGCAGTTCTACATTACAGCCATTTCCAGTGCAATGGGATTTACTTCTAGTTGCTATAGTGTGCTACATTACCTTTTGGTGTTACTCTCTGGTGACATTTTTAAGTGATTCATGCACATTTCTACATATCAGCTTATTTGTAAATGGAAGATCTAAAGAAAACATACGTCTATAATGGGAACCTTGTGGAAGACATATGGAGAGTCAGTGACTTGGATCAGGCCAGGTCTGCTACATTGGATCTGGTACTTAAATCTAAAGAAGCTCGTATAGTACTAATATAATCTTGAGGCCCATGTAGTTCTTCCTACACTTCTTGGTTGCAGAAGAAGCTCAGGCAGCTCTCTGTCAAAGAAGAGCATACAGACAGCTCCCATCTCTGTTGGTGAACATGCTGCCTCCCTGGCCATGCTTTCCTCTCAAAGTGCTGCTAGAAGTTCTCATATCAACACCCTTGAGGAGCATAGTTCTTTTCTTGTAAGCACACTGTGCAAGAGTTCAAATGACCAATAAGTTATTTTAAAAGGTATCTGAAGAGTGAAAAACAAATGGAAAAAAGATGAGAATGAAGCAGCTTCTAGAAACTGAATTCAGAAGTTCATTCTGAATTACGGATTTTTTTGCCTGTGGTCACTGAATAGAACTGTTTATAAAAACAGAGTGTTTTCATTCATATAGCTTTGTAATAGTACACATTAACACAAGGGGGGAAATAAAGTTCATGGTATACTTAGTATTATCATAATATTCAGAGTTTGGAAATCCAGCATACGAGGACTTTTGATTCCTAGGTAAAAAGAAATTGTGGGGCTTATATACTCTTAGAATAATGCTTAGATTTCTCAGTCAGATGATGATATGATTAAATCATGGGAGTATAAATTAGGAAACTCATCCAGGTGACTTTCATGAGAAAATTTAAAATTCAATTTAAAAATTTCCCTTCCCTTCCCTTCCCTTCCCTTCCCTTCCCTTCCCTTCCCTTCCCTTCCCTTCCCTTCCCTTCCCTTCCCTTCATCATTCCATAAAATCAGTTAGCCCATATCCTATCTGTAGCAACAAATGGAACAAAGAAAGCATTTATGCAGCACAGAATGGCGTGTCCACAACAAGATGCCATGCCATCTCAGTTAATATCTGTAGATTCACCTGAAACACGATATTTTGTATCCCTTCTCTTTTCTGTGTCGGCTTTCTGAGGGTAAAAAGGAATTTATGTGATTGCTCTGCCTACCTGCCCACACATCTAGGTATCTGTCCTGCCCATCAGCAAACATTGAACCCACTGGCTATTTTCCTCAAAATCTGAAAAAATAAAAGAAGTCTATGAAAGACAATTATGTGATAAATCATATGAAAATTGGCGGTTCAAGAATGGGACTTTAATGTTTCCACCAAGAAAAGGGCTAGTAGAATTCAGCTGTAATGTGTTCAGATCTGTAACAGCCTGGGAGCCAGGCAGCACGTATGTAGGAAATAAATACTGCCTCTTGTGAATAAATATCATGGGCTCAAGCATACTAGGGAAAAACAAAAGAGAGGAGAAAGGATATAGCAAATCAGTTGTATTATTGCTTACAGACAACGTTTCAGAACATGTTGCCTCCATACTAAAGAAAAGTAGTACAAAAGACTTACAATTTTCATGTCAGTTTCCTCACATTACTTATTCTGGAGGAAAGGAAGAACGCTCTCTCCAGAATCACAAAAACTTTGTACATAAGATTTCCTTGGAGTGCCTCCATTGTACCAGCAGAAGACTTAACCAAAAGAACTGAAGTGTTTATGAATTTTTTAATCTAGCTAAACCACAGTAGTTTAATTACATATAAAAAAGGCTTGCATAACCTCTGTAAGGCGTTGAATATTTCATCACAGCCTACAGATGCTAGAGTGCTCCATTAGTTAAAAAAGCCCAAGAGGATGTGTGGAAGTGCTGTGTGAGACTGTTTCTCTCTATGATCAAGAATTCATATGCACATATGCATGTATATGTGTATACATAAGGGAAGAGAGAAAAAAGCTACAGGGAGAAGTAGGTTGTATCTTACTAGAAGGAAGCTGGTACTTACAGAGAAAGATACAGTCATCTTTCATTATAAAATCCTATTTTAATAATACAATAATTTTGACTTGAAGCATTGTTTTGGCCTGAATCTTGCCTTTAATTTCCTTTACAGAGAAAAAAAATGCTTATATAAAGTCTGAATAGTATTCACAAATTCCTATCTGAGTATCAGGATGTTAAACAATACTCTGCTTGTTATAACTGGCATTTGCCTAAGATGTCTTTGTTTCTATGCAATTAGCTTGCTGCTCTGTGTTCTAACTCCTTGTGGCTATTTGAAGAAAACAAGATTTAATTTAGCAAGGTATTTGTTGTTAATTTGTGAGATAATTTGGTCTCCACTGATGTAAAGAGAATTTATTCATTCAGTCATTTATTTTGCTACTGGCTTCAGCAGAAGCACACTGTATAACGTATGAATTCTCTTAAATGTGGCTCAGAGATGGTATATGCTATGTTCCCTGTAGTTCAGCCTATACATGCTGAAAAGCAGGGACTGGGCATGAGTTCAGAGCTCATATTTGGTTTATTTTGAAGAGGACAAGCTTTCTCAAGTCTTGAGAGAAATGCCAGTAAAATCTAAAGCATTTGTTGGCATTACTCTAAGACATTCTTAAGATAAAATAGATTTTGGAATGTGTTGTGAGCCACTAAATCATGATGCTAGCTACCCAGGCTCTTGTGCTATGTGCTCTAACAGCCCTTAATCAGAGTGTGAGTGGCAATGAGCTGTCCAGCTAAGCTCAGGTAGGAAAAACATTTGTTTTTAGAAAACATTGAAAACTATAGCTAATATGTTTGATTCAGAATCATAGAATCACCGAGGTTGGAAAAGACCTCCAAGATGATCTAGTCCGATCATCCACCTATCACCAATATTTCCCTCTAAACCATGTCCCTCAGAACAACATGTAAATATCTCTTGAACACTCACAGAGACAGTGACTCCACTACCTCTTTTGGCAGGCCTTTACAGTGCCTAACTACTCTTTCAGAGAGGAAATTTTTCCTAATATTCAGCCTGAATCTTCCTTAGCACAACTTGAGGCCATTTCCTCTAGTTCTATCAATAATTATGTGAAAGAAGAGGCTGACCCCCACCCCACCTTTCAGGTCATTGTAGATAGAAATAAGGTCTCCTCTGAGCCTCCTCTTCTCCAGAATAAATGATCCCAGTTCCCTCAGCCATTCCTGAAAAGACTTGTGCTTCAGACCCCTCACCTGCTTTGTTGCCCTTTTCTGAATCCACTCCAGAGCCTCAATGTCTTTCTTGTAGTGAGGGGCCCAAGACTGAACAAAGTACTCAAGGTGCAGCATCACCACTGCTGAGTGCAGACGAATGATCACTTCCCTACTCCTGCTGGTAATAACAGCATTTCTGATACAAGTCAGAATGACATTGTTCTTGGCCACCTGGGCACACTGCTGGCTCATGTTCAGCCAAGCTCTGACCAACACCCCCAGGTCTGTTTCTTCAACACAGTCTCCCAGGCACTCTGCCCCAGTCCTGCAGGATTGCCTGAGGTTATTATGGTCAAAGTGCAGGACCCAGCACTCATTCTTGTTGAATTTCATCCCGTTGGCCTCAGCCCAGCTATCCAGCCTGTCCAGATCACTGTAAGTCCTCCTACCTCCCGGCAGATTGACATTTCCTCCCAACTTGGTGTCATCTGCAAACTTACTGTGAGTTCACTCAGTGCTCTCATCCAGGTCATCGATAAAGATACTGAGGAGGACAGGTCCCACCACTGACCCCTGGAGGACACCACTCGTTATCCATCTGTTCTTGCCCATAATAATAACATATTCTAGATGGATCCATTAATAGTATGTAAGTGCTTAATCATTTAAAGCTGTTCCAAGTGTAAGATTTGGCTTTCCTCATGTCGCATACCTGGAGTGACAGTTTGCTGACATAGACTACAACTGTTTTACTGATGTCCAGGAGCTTAGGAATAATGCTAAGTCCTGCTCCTTTAGCTTGCCCCAAACATCCTCAAAACCTCATGTCTAGAATCTTGGTCATGTACTGGGTCAAATTTAGACACCAGACATACAACCAAAAGGACATGAGATTGTGCTTAAGCATAGCATAGACATCATGTTGTCATTTAGTATGAACTCAGGTTTATACTTCATTTGGCAATTTTAAACAACTTTTTAATGAACAATAGCATGAGACTCAATCACAGACAAGCTTTGGAGGGAACCACGGGAAATGCCACCTATGCAACAAAAATTCTCTTTTTCCTGCTGCTGAGAGGGGTCAGGAGTTTTAGGTCCCAGGGCTTCTGATCAGTGCCTGCCATATTATCCCACTGAACATCTCAGCAACCACCATATCCCAATTGGCTTCAAGAGTTCATCTCTTATGCTAATCTGTAGTTTCACAGGCAGTTGCTCTAGCTAAACTATGTAGCTGAATAGTTTAAACTATCTAGCTCTAGCTAACTTATCACTGCCAGAAAGGAGAGAGTTCACTTCTATGTTCTGCTCTCTTCCCATATTATTAATATTATTATTAATAATAATAATGAAATATGTATATATTTATATATATTTAAAAAAAAAAAACCATATAATTCAGTAATATGGCTAACTTTGTGCTGGATTAGCAAGCTGAATTTGTTTCCAAAAGCTCAGTAGGAGGAGCATACAGGAGTAGGGAGAAGGGAGTAAGGCAGACAGAAAAGGGAGAAAGACCTCACAGGGCAGTGGAGGATTTTAAAAACATCCACCCCATCCTGTGAAAACTAAATTGTGAATGTGAAGAGATGAGTTACTTCTATCTTAGCAGTTTTAAAAAGGATCTCACTAACTTCAATCCAAGCAAATTTAACTAACAACTCAGAGTATTCATTTAAAAAACTAAGTGCAAGGAGATAATAAATTTATTGAGATTGCTCAAGGCAAAGTGCATCAGAGATTTAGGATTGCTTTGTCAGTGCTGCATCCTATCCTAAAATCCATTTTTCAGAAAAGGATGTTTTTAAATTTCCTTATCCTTTTTGCCTTTGAAAAAAAAGAAAAAAGAAAAAAGAAAAAAAAAAAGAAAAAAAAGGAGAGGGG
>NW_024962262.1:37696742-37780056 GCF_019238085.1 Lagopus leucura
AGGAAAGGAAAGGAAAGGAAAGGAAAGGAAAGGAAAGGAAAGGAAAGCTTTATTTTTTCTGGTTATCATCAGCAATGTATAATTTCACTTAATGAATCATTCCCATGGCTTTTTAAGCAGCTTTTCTAAAGATATCTTATCTGCTTTGCTCACTGTCCTCTTCCCCCCAATTGTTTTCTTTAACGCTGTATAATCAGACAAAATACTATCAGTCAAATTGCAGCACAGATGACACTCCATCAGCCAGAAGGAGGAAGAGGAATTACAGAGGCCGGTCTAGATATATGCTGATCTCTAATTAGCTGACATTTTGTGAAATCCTGAGGAGAATTTTGGAAGGTGGGGTTAGAGAGTGAAAGAAGGTAGGGTGCTAATAGATATTGGTAATTTTTTTTTCCAAAAGTCTCTGGGGAAAGCAGCTGATGCCCCTATCTTTGAGTATTTTGGAAACTGTGATGAGTAGAGCACTTTTCTATCTCTATGTATTTCTCATCCCTACTTTCTATGATGCTGCCAGGAAATACTTCAAAGTTAATTAGAGAATATTTGTAAAGTGCGTTGAATATACAAGCGCTGTGTAAGTACCAAGGTATTATTAACTGTGATTCAGCTGAATTTGGGAACAGCTAATGGATCCAGCAGCACTGAGCAGGCAGTGGTGCTAGGCTGGCTTAGACGAGATAAGAGTTGTGAAGGGAGAAAAGGGCTTCAAAGATTAATTGCAAATTCACCTAGACATGTGCAGCAACATGAGAAGTTGACCACACTAGATGGGCTCAATCAGCAGTCACTGGGATGGCTCAGAGGTATAATTCTCTGCTATTTACACATTCTTTAACATTAATCTCTACAGCACATTTGTAGCTACTAGCTCCTAGCTGGTACTATTCCAGTCGCTGTATTTCCTACAGTGGCCGAATAAGCTGGGCTTCCTCATATATGATCATTTTTGTGTTGACTCCGATGCGATGCACAGAGCATCTCATGAATTCCAAACCCAGAGGGAACCTCTCTGCCCCTGCTTAGATATGCCGAGCTTTTCAGTTGGATCTAATCTCTCATCTACCTAAGCACACAAGACTGGCAGTGGTGAGAACTCCATGAAACTTTTGGTGGATTTTTTTTTAACTTTCCATCACTCTACAGACTTATGCAAATAAAGCTCAGCAGTGGGCCACACAGAAGGAAAGAATCCAGAAGACTTATAAGTATGTATATTGCCAGAATTAGTGTTCCACAGTTGTTCTGCTAAACTAGGTTAGGTAATTTTGAAGAAGCAGAACTTGAGGCCAGGGAAGAAGTACTTTCTTACAGCAGTCTGCTTAGCTGTAAATGTTTGGAAATTTCTCTCTTCCCAATGAACTTGCTTCCTTTGAAATCCTTCCAGCCTAGCTGATTTTGATTGGAGGTCTGGTGATCTGCAAGTTCTGAAAAACAGTTGATTTCTGTCATTTCTTGGAGTCATGGAGACACAGGTAAGCCCTATAAGTTACCCTTATTCTTAAGAGAGCCATGGAGATTCTCATGGGATGGATTCTTTGCTCACTTAGACTCTATTATGGAAATTGTGGTTGTTAGCAACTCCAGCATGTGTAACTGCATACTGTGAACACAAAGGTTTTATGATCTGACTGGCTAAATATACTCAAAAACAGGCTGATAATGCTTAGTGAACATAAAACAACTAACTTTATGTACCTAGTGTGAGTACCTACAAATCTATTTTAGCGCTCATCTTGTTGCTATTTTCCAGCCTTTCTTTTTTTTTTTTTTTTTGTCCTCTGCTATCACTCTGTAACTTTGAGTAAAATCAAGGAAGAAGGGATAATAGGGCTGATCAAACAAGAAAAGAAACTTCCCTTGAATTCATTAGACACAGTTTTATTTTAAATAAACTATGAGAAAAGGTGAAGGTGATGGGCAGGTCTCTGAGTATTTTTAACATCAGGACAACTGTTACTGATTTGTATGTGAAGATACCTAGGCTCTTGCGAGTGATGAGTACTGCCAACATTTTCAAAATGTAAATCTTAATATTTAAAAAAATAATAATTTTAATATTTAAAGCCAAAAAACTGAATTTTACACAGGCTAGATGGAATGGAAAGGAATCGTATGTGACATGTCAGGGTTAAGAAATGTGCACTTGTAACTACTAATTCATTTTACATCTTTTCTCAGAGAAAAGACAAGCAGTATGCACTTACAAGTTGCTTACAGGCAGACTACACTTGATGAAGCAGTGCCCTTCCTGCATGGAGCAAGCTGGACAGCTGCCATGTGCCTGTGCATCATCCTCAAGCCATGAGGCAGTGGGCTGCCATCTGAGCGTAGTTCTAGCAGAAGGTGATGGTACCCGATCTCTGTAACGCAGCTGGCTGGTGCCTTACATTTCAACTGACAGCCCGGGTTTCAGTACTCCACATGATGATCTCTGGATATTTTAAACACCCAGTAATGCTTAAAAAATTCAATCAGGCCTTTAAATATTGTTTACAGATGGAAACTTGCCCTGGGTGGTGAATCACTTCATTTCTGGTAGGGCTTCAATGGGCCTGGTCTGAAGGACTGAGAAATACTACGGGAAGTGCTGAAATTATAGATATTTCTCCTGCTAGAAGAAAAGGAGAAAGTCTTGACCTGGTAACAGAGCAGACTTCACTGCACACAATACTGGGAGATCAATCCTCAGTGTGACTCTTGAAAAAGCAGTATTAAGTGAGCTCGTAAAATAGAGAAAGAAATTACTGATGTTACCACTGCAAAGATAACAATGGGTTTTCTTCTTGCCCACATTTCTGAACAGCAGAGGACACTGGAACTGTATGATGTGGAAAGGAGTGACCACTGCCTCCTCTGGATGGGGCTGTTCTGATGTAACAACCTCCTGCTCCTACCAATAGGCTATTTAACCCCATGAAAGTCAGGGTTTCATTTTTAGGTGTCTTATAAAAGCACCAGCATAACAGCAGCTGAAGCTGTTGGCTGGAACCCTGGCAGATCAAAATGCACCACCTGGGCATATGGAATGAGGGGTAACTCATTCATAGGCAATGAACCTATACAATCTGCATTAGTTCTTTAGGAGTTATTTAAAAATAGCATTTTTTAATAAATTAGTAATTATTTCTGCTATATTATATCTCACTTCCCAAATAAATTCATATTTTACAATTTTGATATGTTTATGATTTTTTTCTTGGGAGCTCTCGGTACTCATATAAATAATAAGCTCTCCAACTATCCAACTATCTCCAACTAACATCTCCAACCTGCAGACTTTGTACATTTAATACATATTAACAGCACATATTTAGTTAATAGTATCATGCAGCAAAAGAAGGTGATGACAGTGCCTTCTACTGAGATACAAGCACTATGGAGCAAGAGAAGATGATAAAGAAGAAAAATTAGCTCCCCACTTACAACAACAAGCCACAGCTCAAGAGGAGTGCAATCTCTACCCAGAGAGATGATGTTCCCACAGCTGATAATCCTTAAATGAGAATGAGGAGGGGCTGGTGCTCAACATTGGTTCAGGTGACCTGGCAATTCCACTGCAAGTATATTTAATAATTATCACTTGACCAAGAACTGTAAGGTCTCTGTGAACCTATACATTTTCAGTAGTCGTAAAGTCTCATGAAAAGGGTCCTGCAGCTTAATTATACTGTACAGTAGGCTTTATACTGAAAGATAGAGAGGGGAACTGAACCCCATTCACCTTCAGCACACACCCACTTATAAACTTCTTCCTTATCCCCCTCATTTCTTTCTTTCCTAGCCTACTTCCAGGTCCCATTTTACTGAGAAATCCATGAACTTGCTAATTCCTGTAGCTCTTCTCTAAACTTTTTCTTGTACTGCATTCTTATTTCTCCTGCCTGAACATCTTTTGCATTGTTCCCTTTTTGAGATGAAGAAAGAACTAGATGAAACATGGGGCCATAGCACAATGTTCTGTATTGTTCTCTCCTTCTTCTATAAAAAAAAAATTAATTTGTTTTTGACGCCACTCAGGAATTGATTTGATATTTTCATCAAGTTATACACAATAATAATGAGTATTAATATGCATCATATATTAAGAAAAAAACTATATATGCACATACGAAGGTTTTTTCTTCATATGTACATTCTTCTCCACAATATTCCGTCACTCTCATTTTCATGAATAGCATAGTAAGATCCAAAAACCCTTATCTTCACACTCACCTCTTTGACCCCTTCTCCAGGCACATGCATTTGTCTCAGAAGAGATTCATGTAGAATCACAGAATCACAGAATTGTAGGGGTTGGAAGGGACCTCTAGAGATCATCGAGACCAACCCCCCTGCCAAAGCAGGTTCCCTACACCAGGTTGCACAGGTAGGCGTCCAGGTGAGACTTGAACATCTCCAGAGAAGGAGATTCCACAACCTCCCTGGGCAGCCTGTTCCAGTGCTCCGTCACCCTCACCATAAAGAAGTTCTTGCACACATTCGTGCGGAACTTCCTATGCTGCAGCTTATGTCTGTTTCCCCTTGTCCTGTCTCCACCTACCACTGAAAAGAGACTGGCCTCACCACTGTGGCCCCCACACCTCAGATATTTATAAACCTGGATTAGATCCCCTCTCAGTCATCTTTTCTCAAGGCTAAATAGACCCAGTTCACTTAGCCTTTCATCACAGGGGAGATGCTCCAGGCCCTACACCATTTTTGTGGCCCTCCGCTGGACTCTTTCCAAAGAACTCACTTGCAACTTCTTCCATTAAAAAAAAAAAAGCTGAAAACTTGTTTCTGTGCTGTGTTTCCTATTTCAAACCATTACATGACCACAAAACACCAGCATCCCCCGGCAGCAGAAGTGGCCAACAACACCCAGGGGTGCATTGACAGGAGCACAGCCAGGACATCAGGGGCAGTGGTTATCCTCTTCTCAGTGCTCACTAGACCACATGTAGGAACTGTGGCCAGTGTTGCCCCCCCTCCAATACAGGAAAGACATTGATAAATTGAAGCAGGTTCAGGGCTGGAGCAGTTGCCCTAGAGAAGAGGCCAGAGCAGTGTATGGTGGGAGGATAGGACAGTAGGCATGCGTTTATTCTTGTCTGAACTTTTGTCTTTCCTGTCATCCAAACCAGTTTAAAACCTGCAGATTGTCTATGTATGGCTATGCTCATGCTTCATGGCCTCTTCGTGCTCACAGATAAGAACTTTGTTTTTGAGGATTCAGAAGTCTTAGAGTACCATTCTGGACTCATTTTTTCACTTCACAATGACTTGTGATTCTATTCTGTGATTCTACTTTCTTCATATTCCTCATGAATTCAAGAACAAGGATAAGTACTGGGCTTTGAACCCAGGGGACATTTAGAGCCACTTTACTAAAGAGAACATACAAGTGTTAGGTATTCCATTTATATTATACTGAAAAAAAAAAAATCAACATAGTTATTGAATAATGTAATAGCAATTCTGGAATTTTTGGTAATGTTGAGGGTTGGAGTACCTTCCCTACAGGAACGGGCTGAGAAACTTGGAACTTTTCAGCCTTTTCAGGAAAAGAGAAGGCTACAGGCGGAACTTATAGCAGCCTTCCAGTACCTGAAGAGGCCTACAGAAAGGATGGGGGAGGATTTTTTATAAGGGCATGTAGTGACAGGATGAGGGGAAATTTAAACTGGAAGAGGGTAGATTTAGACTAGATATTAGGGACAAATTCTTTACTGTGAGGGTGGTGAGACACTGGAATGTGTTGCTCAGAGAGGGTGTGTATGCTCCCATGCTGGAGGCGTTCAAGGCTAGGCTGGATGAAGCTTTAAGCAACCTGGTCTAGTGGCAGGTGTCCCTGCCTACAGCAGGGGGGTTGGAGATAGTTGACCTTGGTGGTCCCATCCAACCCAAACCATTCTATGATTCTATGAAGTCAGTGAATGAAAAGGCTAATATCCCACTGTAAAATATTTTGAGTGTTAAAGAGCATCTAGCAGAACTTCAGTCCAAAGATCTACTAATCTATTTCTACTACCGATTTATTTTTGTATAGAAAAAATATTTTTTCACTCTAATACAGTGTTCTAATTGTTAAACTTCAGAATGATTAAATAATGTATTTTCACTGCTCAGAAACTTATAAGGTGTAATTTTTAAAGTTAATAGTGAACATTTGATTTTTAAAATTATAGACAATGTTAAAAAGCTATAGTTACAACACATAATGTTTCCAAAGAACTAGAATTCACAGCAATAAATTCAGCTGTGTTTACATAGAGCAACAGTCACATCTAGTGGCCAGAAAATTAATCATTTATATATATTTTGCATGGCTAATCTGAAAGATTTTGAATATTGAGGTTTAGCTATTTTTTCCTATTTGAGTCATATGACCCTTGATAAGATTGGAAATGCATGTCAGATATGTCAAATATGCATATATTTCTGTGTGAAAATATATACTTCAAAATTCCAAGTTATATTACAACTACAAAAAACTACAATAGCAAAAGAGAGAATAAGCATTCAGAAAAGATTTAAAGAAGTTCATACGGGCCAAGAAAACTTCTGGTGTTTTCTTGGGAACAATGGGTGATGACATTTATGAACCCTGCCAAATGTGACATGTAAAAAGATAACATATGCAGAAATATAAAAGTTTTGTGTGTTTTATGCCCTTGAAAGCAGAAGCACCATCCTGAGACTTGCTGTGTATGATTGACACATGATACATTTCCTCTTGTCTAGCCAGGAAAAGTCACCCTTCAAACTCTTCAAGCCAAATGGAAATCTGTCTGGGAAAAGAAGAAACTTTTCCCTAGATCAGACAGGCTGCTAGGCTACCAATCCAAAGGACTTTTTCAAGAGGTGACTTAAGCAGAAGAGGACAAACAACAGAGTTCTTACAGACAGGCAAGGAACACGTTGAAGTGACTGCTAATAGGAGTCTCCCATCCCAGAAAGTAAATCCAGCCATGCAGATGGATGGAGTGTCGCATCACACGCTCTTTCACCAACCTGAATGCAGCTCACTTGGTACACAATACAGAACAATCCTGCATGGTCAAGTCTCCTTAACAAGCAAGTCCCTGGACAGTTTTGCCAGGAAGGTCATTCAACCTTCACAGCAGCATGAACTTCATTCTTTTGGAACACATCATACTCCTTGGGGATCATTTATCCAGATTCCTTTTCCCTTAAGAAGAACTGATCGTTATCACCAAGAGTGAAGTACATGTATATTATTTAAGTATTTGAGAGAGGATTTAGATAATTGATCTGGACTACATTTTGTTACCCAAGCTTTGTTACTAGTCCTGTAGTGTGTAGTTGAGTACAAAACAGCTATACCACACTGGAAATAAGCTTCTCCAGCATCTGGAAATAAAACAAAATGAACAAAGGGCAATCAAACTCTTTCCACTGTTCCTATGAGCTCTGTCTCTCTCTCCAAGTTTCAGGATATTTATTTTCTAGCACATGAAATAAATCTTCAGAGAAGCAGGTCATTCCTGGGCTAGGCTTACTTTCCAGGTCAAAAGCATGGATTAAAGTTCTGAGTTGCAGTTCCTAGTAATAAGATCAGTGTAATAGTAAAATTAGATCACAGAATCACAGAATCACAGAATCACCCGGGTTGGAAGGGACCCCAAGGATCATGTAGTTTCAACCCCCCTGCCCAGCAGGGCCACCAAACATAGACATTCAGATCAGGTTGCCCAGGACCCCGTCCAACCTGGCCTTAAACACGTCCAAGGACGGGGCATCCACAACCTCCCTGGGCAGCCCGTTCCAGGGCCTAACCACTCTCCTAGTAAAGAACTTCCCCCTAACATCCAACCTAAATCTTCCCTCCTTCAACTTTAAACCATTTCCCCTAGTCCTGCTGTTATCAGCCCTTCTGAACAGTTTACTCCCCTCCTGGGTGTAGGTTCCCTTCAGGTATTGATAGGCTGCAATGAGGTCACCCCGCAGCCTTCTCTTCTCCAGGCTGAACAAGCCCAACTCCCTCAGCCTGTCCTCATAGGGGAGGTGCTCCAGCCCCCTGATCATCTTAGTCGCCCTCCTCTGGACCCTTTCCAAAATCTCAATGTCTTTCTTGTACTGAGGGCTCCACACCTGATATGCCAATATCAGATAGATACAGATAGATATGATATAGATAGATAGATAGATATGCCAATGCATATTCTTAGCATTCAAGCCACATTTTGAAAGCTTGTGTTAAACTTCACCACACTTTATTGACATTAGTTGCAGCAATGCACAGAAAATGAAAACAGTGTAATTTTTAGAGGATGCCCACATTTTTTTCACCTTGCCGTACAACCATGGGTACTTTTCTACTTCTTAGTTATTCTGTTGGTTTATAACATTAAGCCTTGGTTTCAGACACTGTATTTTTCAGTTAAACTTTCAGGTTTTGTCCTTTAAGGCAAGAGCTGTAAAGCAGTGGGTAAAGCTGTTTTGCTGGTTTTGGCTAGGATAGATTTAATTTTCTTTCAAGAGGACCTGTATGGTGCTATGTTTTGGGTTTTTGATGTTAACAGTGGTGACAGCACACGGATGTTTTCAGTTGTGTAAGAGCAGTGCTTCTACAGGACCAAAGACTTTCCTATTTCTCATGCTGCCCTGTGAGTGAGGAGCTGGAGGTCCACAAGTATCTAGGAGGGGATGCAGCCAGGACAGCTGGTCCAGATGACCAAGAGATATTCCATAACATATAGCATCATACTGAGTAAGAAAACTGGAAAGATGTTCCAAGTGATGGTATTTGTCTTCCCAAGAAACCATTACACATGGTGAGCCCTCCTTTCCTGGAAGAGACTGCCTGATGATTGGAAGTACCAAGTGAATTGTTTGTCCTGCTTTGCTTGAGCACACAGCCTTTGCCTTACCTATTAACCTGTCTTTATCTTAGCCCACAAGTTCTCTCATCTTTATCTTTCCAATTCCCTTGCCCATCACCTGGAGGGAGTGAGCAAGCAGCTGTGTGTAGTAAAGCTGCCTACTGAGGTTAAACCACAACAGCTTTCCTTTCAACCACTGGGGCCAATAGACAAGCAAACATTGAACTGTTTCAATTTCCAGATATTCTCTATTACCTCATTAACATGAATATTTAGTTCTGAATGTTTGCTGCCCTCAAGAGGAGAATTTTAACATACATTTAATTTGTGACATAACACCCATTAGAAGTAATGACTTAGGGGTGTGGTTTTTATATTCTGCAAAACACAACCACATCCCACCACTGTATCTCTGGCAGAATATGTCTTTTTTTTAGAATCTGAAACATAGAGCTTTGAAGTTATTCATATTTAAATCAGATAAAAAGAAAATCCTTGGGTAGGTAACTGAAATGCCACCATCACCACTGTAAACTTTCAAGTGGGGCCTAAACAAATATTTGGAAGATAGGTCTATGCAGGCTTACCTCATACACAAGCCTCATCAGTTTCAGGAAATAGCCTGATCTGAAAATAATGCTAACATTTGCCCAGGTCTTCCCTAGGTGTAACCTGCCTTCCATGGGAGATAGGATACAGAATCAGATAGACCCATTGGCCTTCTGTTCTAAAATAAATTTTTCAGGCATTAAGTTACCCAGGGAACACCTCTGAGAAACCCATCATTCTCACTATCTTCTGGAAGTAGTTTTGCAGCTCTTCCAAAAGATATTTCCTGGAAGCAGTCAAAACACCTTCCTGGAGATTCTTGCTAGATTGTTCTTCTAACAATATTCTACTACCGGTTTCTAGATTTCTTTGAAATTGATATTTCAAAGGCATCTTTGCCCTTCTGAGAAAGTAGAAGAGTAATAAAAAACGAAATTAAAGAGCAACTTAAGAAAAAAAAAGAAAAAAAAAAAAAAGCACTAACAAATAAAAGTTAATTTAAAGACGAGCTCATCTGTAGATATGTTTTAGGCACGTCAAACACAGGGCCCACATGTACCTGACCCAGCTCATCCTCAGGCTGAACCCTGTCTCACATCATCGTGGCAGCAGCTCTGCTCAACTGAGTGGCCTGGGCCAGCCATGAGTACCCACTGATCGCTCACAACAGTCAAACCATCAATGTGCTGTTAGCATTGCCTGAGCTGAAACCATGACACAGAAAGTGTGCAGTGCAGTGCCAATTCAAGTTATGGCAAATAATTGTATGCATTTTGATACATTGGCTGAACACCGTCCTATGAACAGTGAAAAAACCACAGTCTTGCTCTCTGTTTTGATAAAGATCTTTCAAGATTTCTGCAAAAACCATCAGTTTTAAAATACATTTGAGAACCAATACATTTGAGAACTGTTCGTTCCTACTGTTTCCAAAGATGAAGTACAGAAAGAGTAAAATTTCATCAAAAATCTCTGACAAACACCTTGAGAACTCACTAATAATTACAATCTCTTCAATCAACCCAGACTGATGCATTCATCAGTTTCACAAGAATGTCATGTATCCCACTCATATCCCACAGTTCACAAGAATGTCATGTATCCCACATGAAAAAAAACCTCTTTTTTCATGTTTTTTCATGTTTACAAGAAAATTAAAAGAAATAAGTTTTGTCATTTGTATTCACTAACAATATTATATACTTTATGAGGGCTGCTCCGAAAGTAATGCCTCCTGTTTTATTATGTTGGCCCATTACATGATGGCAAACATGGTGGTATGGCAGTAGAGATTGAACCTTTTCACCAATATCCTGTTTTTGCTGTCATGACACATACGGCAGCAGAGAGACAGTCTGACAGAATGGTGTGTGACATTGTGTGACAAATGCATATGAAGAAAAGATGTGTCATCGAATTTCTCTATGTGGAAATACTGGCACCCATTGATGTTCATTGACATTTGCATAACATTTATGGACACCAAACAGTGGATGTGAGCACACTGACGTGGTACGTGGTGTGTTTTAGCAGTGGCAACAGTGGGCCACCTCCATTGGTGCAGATTTTGATGAGGATGGCATGCAGGCTCTTGTTTATTATTGGTGAAAATGCATAGCTAAAGGTGGTGACAATGTTGAAAAAGAGTATTTTGTAGCTGAGGTTTTGCTCTATGAAGCAGTGTGATTGTGCTCTTTGTATCTGTTTTCAGGGAGATAAATAGGAGGCATTACTTTCCGAGTGACATTTGTGTATGTGGCCTAAGACAATTCCTGTTCAGTTAATGTGGCCCAGGCAGAGCAAAAGTTGGACGCTTATGAGCTGTCTTTAAGTATAACTTGTAAAACCATAAGCGAGCTTTCTATATCACCAGCAAGGTCTTGTAATATATCCAAAATTGTCAGAAATGCAATTTTAGTTACTCCAGCAAGTATCCTGATATGTTTTCTTCCTATTTGTAGTGAAGTATGGATTTTTAATTTGGATATCAAATGATCACTTAACATGACCTAGACAAATCCTTCTTGGGGAATAATTCTTTCAGTTGCAGTGCCACTGCAGCCTGGAGAGGAGAAGGGTCCAGCATACTTCATTGTGGCCTTTCAAGGGAGACTTACAGGAAGGATGGGGAGGGACCTCCTTATCTGGGATTGTGAAAACAGAACAACGAGTCCAGTTTTAAACAAAAAAAAGAGTAGGTTTAGATTAGATGTGAAGATAATTTTTTATTATTCAGGAAGTAATGAGGAGCTGGAACAGGCTGCCCAGAGAAGCTGTGGATTCCCCACCCCGGTGGTGTTCTGAGGCTGGGTTGGACGGGGGTCCTGGGCAGCCTGATCTAGTGGGTGACAACCCTGCCTTTGGCAGAGGGTTGGAACTGAGTGGTCTTTAAGGTTCCTTCCAACCCATTCTATGATTCAGACAGTGTGGATGTTGCCAAATTTAGCTAGCTCAGTAAGGTGGTTTCTTTCCATCCGGTTAGTCCTGGAGTTGTAATGAGAATAGACTATATAATTTACAATACATATGCTGCAAGGATGCTTCGTTGATGCCACATTGCAAAAACTCAACTTCACCTCCACTGAAAATGTACCAGCTGTGTGCATTTGTGTATAAAGCACTGGAGATTAAACAAACAATAGCATAGAAGTCACAGGTTATGTTGTTAATTTGTTACTCATTGGAAAACAGAAAAGAGTACATTACATCCTACAGGACCCTGTAGTTTTCTCCTATGCTTCCTTTTCTCCATAATGTGCCATGACTATCTCCCTTGAAGACAGTGAAATCCCCACTCAGGGCTACTAATATGCTCAGTTAATTTCCCTATATTTTTTATGAATGCAAGATGTAAAGTGTTTCTACATGCTGCCACTAGTTTGTGTTAGGTTTGTAGTTTCTTCCATTTCAAAATTAAGGTAAACTTCCACAAAATATTTCTGCCAGCACACATGACAAAACAAAAACCAAAGGTTTAATTGGGAGATATGGACACTAGTGTCTAAAAGGTAAGAGCTGCTCCTGTTTGAAGAAATTTATCACAAAAGACCCTGAATTTCCTTATAGCTCTTACCTTGATGCAGTATTTTTTCTCTTTCTTTCAGGACATCCTATTACTGTATGCAAACTCCTCAGTCCAGCCTCCTGGAACCCAATAGCTGCTCCCCAATTCCTATTTGTGAAAGCGAAAGAAAGATAAGTTGGTGATCAGATTTGTCACTTATAGAGAAGAAAGCTAGAACTTTAGAGTTCAGATCATATATCTATTTAAGTTCAAGATCATCTATGATAAGAAGCATTGTCTACAGGAAAGTTTGCATATATTCTTTGTTGGCTTACTGCATACTTTCTGACTAAGAAAACACAGTCTCAAATACTTTGTATATTTACTTCTAAACAAATGAATCATTTCTAAAACAGAAGCTCCTGTGTTTCACCGTAAGGAATTCAAATATATCTCTTATATGCATACAGATATGTGATACATTTTTGAGCTTCAAAAGCTTTAGTGTTTAAGCAGCTTGTAAGGATGTATGCTTTACATTCCAGCACAAATAAGCTTGAATAGCTGTACTTAAGTCCATAATATTGCAACTTGCACAAGAGTATTTACCTTCATAAATTTGAAATGAAACAAAGCTGTAATGTCTTACAAAATCCAACCAGTTAAAAGCATAAGAACACCCAAATGACTTTCATATAAAACAATAAGCTCTGCTGCAGTGCTGAACTCCTTTGGCAATCACCCTGTTAATACAATATTCCTGTGATTGCATAAATTTAATGTAACAAAAATTAGTGTGAAATCACATGGATGAAAGGGGTACTTACATTAAACAAAACTAATTTTGATCATTACATTAATTACCTCAGAGGTTACACCCACACATTCACTTGCAGCAACATGTGTGCCATAGTGGTCTTGCCAAGTTCATGTACAAATGACACAGGGAACAAGGGACATCAGCTGACAACTCTTAGCGAAACCTCTTGGATTCTTCTTGCTGACAGTGGGTTTTGGATGTCATTTTATACACTTCATGAGAGTTACAGTGGTATCAAATTTTGCCTGAGAATCTTGCTTACTTCCTTCTCCATAAATTTTAGGAAATGTTGCTAACCATGGTTGGTTTCCTCGTGTGACTATCTTTGTGACTACCTACAACTTTGCTGTAACCTTGCTGTCATCCTCATCTTAGGAGTTTGAGTTTTCTTCTGAAGAGTCATCATGCTGTGGCCACATCAGAGCTTTGGCTGTCTGGTCCTAGACCATTCCTTGCTGTTTACACCTTTGCCTGCTGTTAGTCATGGGCTTCGTTATCAATATATACAGTTCTTCATCTTTTGGTTAGCTTTGCTGTTTCTGTTTGCTTTTTGGTTGGTTGGTTGGTTGGTTGATTTTTTTACATACATAAATTTCCATTTAAATATGTTCTACTATTTTTTATATTTCTGCAAGAAATTTCTGCATCCTATGCAAGATGAAGTACAATAAAAAGTTCTGTTTCAAGGTTCAGAGAAACATGAAAAATGAATCTGAGCACTTAGCTCTAGAAATAGCAAGTACATATTTTTTATCCAACAACTTCTTTGTTCAACTGCACAGCAAACTTAAAGAAAACCCTAAAGCTCTCAGTCACATCTGACTTACACTGATGAAGGCATGGTTGTCTCTGCCTCATTTATGTTCTTAAACAGAATGTGTTACCTTGGCTTTGAATGCTTTCCAGCTAGAAAACTGATCATGGAGGCCACATTTGCCAGATACTCATTATTCTGTTTAACACCATTGCAAACTTCAGCCATAAGTTAAACTAATAGTTCTCTCTGATTACTTGTAATGCTTGCATTGTTTCTCACTAAATGCATTTCTAATTTTCTTAGGGAACATACATTTCAAGAAATTGCTTTGTGATTGGAATACAATCTCCAATGACTTGAATAATTCCTGGGAAGGAATGCTACCAATAGTGTCAACTGCCAGCTGTGCTTGGCAGTGGCCCTCAAGGCTCTTATGGCTGGAGGTGTGCCAAAGCCCAATACTCTCTGAACAATTCTTCAAGATGTTCCACATGAGGAGGTCTTCATTTTTAACAGCACATTTCCTTATTTGTAGATATTTGATGTTACAGAGGATTTGAATTTAGCATGGTGGCACAGCACTTTACTGAAATCACAAGTGCAACATAGCTTTTACAATATACTGTTGAATCACAACACAAACATAATTCCCATTTCTGGTCTCTATATGGTCATCATTACAACACTGGGTGTCCCTACCATGGGGGAGGAATATGGGGGTTGAAACGAGATCAAGCCTGTTGCTCTCTTCAATTTTTATTTATTGGTTGTCCACCTTTTTATATCTTAGATTTTACTGAGTTGACAACACCCTTCTCCACCCATGCTGCTTCTCTCCACTAATTATCTCAAGGAAGGCTATTTACACAATCCCAAAACCCACTGGTACACTTGGATATCTGAAATAAAGGTCTTTCTCAACACTCTTTGCACTGAGACAAGTTAAGCTTGTTAAGCTTTCTTTACGACAACAGGTGGTTGTTTCTTATATTTGTCTTTGAGCTCATCACCCATGCTCATCTCCTCTGAGCTTTCTTCCTACTCTGCACTGGTGAAACCTCCCTTGCAGTACTGCATCCAGACCTGGTGTCCTCAGTACAGAAGTGTAATAAACCTGTTAAAGTGCATCCAGAGTAGGGTCACGAAAATGATACAAAGGATGGAACACCTCCCCTGTGAGAACAGGCTGAAAAAATTGAATTCTTTGAGTAGCCAGAGAATGCTGAAATGTGTCAGATGCACCATCACTGGAGACATTCAAGGTCAGTCTGGGTCAGGTTCTGAGCAACCTGATTCCTGTTCATCACAGGGGATTTGGACTAGGTGACCTTTAAAGGTCCCTTCCAACTCAAATGATTCTATGATTCTACGACAGAAGGTCAGCATACCATTAAGTTTCTGTCTCTATTCTCAAGGAAATAAAATCAACTATGACTTTAATTTTGCACCAGAAGGCACTTCAGGTTACTGCTAGATGTTTGAGGTTGAAAAGGTACTGAATACCAGACTCAGCTTTTTGATCAGGTCAGTGTCTTGCCAGATGAACTTTGTCTTCTTATCAGTTCTTTGAATATGCAGGTGGGAAACTGCTCCTTCTGGAGGACCTTTGTTGATTTGCACTCACATGAGAGTAATAAGAGCTTCAGTGCCAACTGAAGACAATAAAAAGGAAAATGACCAGACTCAGGTACATCTTGCTGTCCACCTCTTACCATCTATCCCCACTGTAACTTAAAGAACTAAATACCAAAGCTAACCCACCCTCATTAAGTTGAAATGAGAAGGGACATTTACTCAACACTTTGGTAATTAATAGATTCACTCGAAATACCAAAGTCCTTCCACTGCCTAATATGATTTGATCAAAGCCTTTGCCCTCAGTCTAACTAGTATACTCACTCCTCCTTTAAACATGTTGTAACTGAGGCAAGGTTGAAAGTAGATGAGTGGGTGAAATCTGCAATTAGAGAACAAGGTAATTGCTTGCAAGAGGTCTTGTACTAACTCCAATTGATACTTTGCATAGAATAATTCATCATTAATTAGAGAAAGAATGAAAATCCCAGTACTCTATCCATGTCAATGCTTGCACTAGTAAGATACTAGGTCATGTTGTCTCTTGTTCACTTTGCGATGCTTCCATACAAAATAGAAAAGCCTCCTGCTGCAGCTGGAGTTTTCTAGTTTGCAGAAAGATTCAAGCTTAGACAGAAATGAAACTTGAATCCAAGCATCCAACTTTTGGGTTAAATTTCAGGTGGAAGAGGTGGTGAGTATCCTCAACATCCTTGTCTGAAGAATGTTAGGGTTGCATGTGAAATCAAAGGGGATTTGTTGTTTGTCCTGGCAGGCCTACACAAGCAAGGTAGAGAATGGCTCTGTACTGTTGAGATTGAAGCAGCTTCGCTAATTCTCAGACCTAGAATACCATCAGCACTGTTTGGGGTACCTTTAATGTTAATCTCAGAATCCCAGTGTCCCACCACAGCAGTGAATCTATAAAGAGTGACATTGGTGGCACGTTTTGGCTGAAGCACATGGCACACTATACTCAGTCATGTTCTGAGATATATCTATCACACATATCATCATCATGTCCTGGAAGCCACTCTGCAGCTGGAAAACATGCACAAAGAAGTTTGCCATTCTCAGAACTGAAGCTGGATGGAGCACCACCTGCCTACGGAAATCTAGTTACCTGTAGAAGTTCAGATATTGCAAGAGCTAGAACTTATTTCATAATAGAAGAGTAATACTTAGGGAAAATTAGAAGCTACAGATTCACTGATTTCAAAGGCCAAGTTGCAAATCATGTGCAACTTTGAAAACCAGGGTCCCAGGATGTGACAGCTGTTGCATCCTCCTTCCTTCTGGCTCAGTCCCCAGATTCCCATACAAACAGCTGAAATGGCTCCTAATATGGAGATGAGAGCCTACTTAATACAGCAAATCCAGATGAACTGCTGCATAAACTTAGATCCCAAGGGAAGTTAAATCATTATTTTAATGACCAAACCATACCATATCAAGAAGTTTTGTGAAAAACTCTTCTTTTGAATTTTTAATATGGCAGTCTTTACTTTTGTGAAATAGCAACATTATTACTCATAACAAAACAAAGCTCTATTTATTACATAGAATTCAGAAACTTAGACACAATAATGTGAATCAGTGCTGAGAGTGGATATTACCATTAAAAAACAAATATATTCCAGAATTAGTGGAACAAGCTGCATAACCAAAGTAAACATAAGAAACTTGAGAAGCTTAGGATTAAACATAAAATTAAAAAAAAAAAAAATCTCAGATGTTCAGATCTGCAAAGATTCAGTAAGAAGCACAGACTTAACCTTAACTCTATGTCATCACACACAGTCATTATATTAAAATAGGGTTATGAGTTTTAAAGACTGTAAATTAAATTAAATTTTCTTTCTTCTCTTTGTTATTGTTTTAATCTGTTAAAAGATGTTTGGCACACCTTCCTCAGAGCCTGATTTTTCCTGCAGAACCCGTTCTGCTGTTTGGCAGTATGCATCACTGAGCTATAGGGTACAGCTAATGGATCTGCTCATTAGACTGTTTGCCTCTGGAACCCAGGAAACAGAACAGCTAGCAGCAAGTGTGTCTCCAACCTGCAACATACAGCTTGTGTGTTGATTGGGATATAAAACACTCAGAGAATTTGACGTTGTTCATTGTCTCAAAATATACTGGGAATAGGATGCACTAGGCTTCTGTCAATTTCAAGGTGCTGCCAGAAATACAAGCATCTTCTATTGAGATGTACTGGCAACAGTATACAGAAGAAAACTAACCTCACACGGGCAGCGAGTTGGATATTACTTAAAAATAATACATCAGTGAATAAAGACATCGTCATTCTCCCTCCTGAAGTAAGATCAGGCCATTTTCTATGTAATCCTAAAAGGCACCAAACACGTCTATCAGATATCAGCAGTATTCTAAGGAAATCAAGCACAGGATACCAAAATGTGAAATTTTAATTGATGAGAAAAACCCAAAGAGGGAAGGGAGCAGACTGAGTCACACAGTGAGCACCACATATGGCACGGCTTTGGCTCTTTCCTTTCTTTCCCTTTCCCTTCCTTTCTTTAAACACACAATACGCATTTGTAAAGCAGCGCTTTTCAGGTTCATTTTGGCATTTTATACGCATAAGAATCCTGCAGTACTCTGTAGGTGTCTAAGAGCGCAGATGTAGTCAGTGGTACAAAACGAGCGGCACAAACAACAAGAAGGCCATTTCTGCTAGGGCTCTTCAAGCAGGATGGCTTTTATCTGTTACATATGTGTGGTTTCTGACACACTGGTAAACATCCACTTTGTTTACAACCGGCATAACCAGGCACAGCTCCACGCTGCGTTACAGCCACGTCCCTCGGGAGGCGCTGAGGGGCAGAGTGGCCCCAGCCTCCATTAAGGTTCCGATCCAGCAGCGTTAAGCCGTGTTTACACTGCGCGCCCACTCCCACCCCACGTCTTCCCTCTTCCACGGCCTATGGCCCCGAAGTATTTCTGCCTGTCACTTTAAGACCGCGGCCCCGGCACGTGGGAAAGGCCGACTTTCCGATTGGCTATGTCTCCCTGAGCCCTCCAGCTCTCGCGCTCCGATTGGCTGCTTCAGCCCGGTCCCGCCCCCGCCGTGTGCCTCCAGGGGATGCTTCCCCTCACCGGCCAGTGCGCAAGCGCATGCGCCGTTCCCCATCTCTAGCGCCCGTTGACTCGCGGCCCCGTCTGCCCTCCCGCCATGGCGGCCGCCGCCGAGGAGCCCTTCCCTTTCCACGGTCTCCTGCCCAAGAAGGAGACTGGAGCCGCTGCCTTTCTCTCCCGCTTCCCCGATTTCGATGGGAGGGGGGTACTGTTGGCCGTGTTGGACACCGGCGTGGACCCGGGCGCACCGGGCATGCAGGTAACGGCCAGAGGCCCTGAGTCACCGCACTTGGGCGCCGGGGAGCTGCGCGGCCAGAGGGTGGGCACCGGACCGGGCAGCGATCCGACAGGCCGGGGGCGCTGAGGGGACATCTGAGGTTGGCTGCTGCCGGCCCGGTCCCGACGTTCCCTGCGGGACTACAGCCCGCGTGGCTTTGTCTGCGCCTCCTGTTACACAATGGCTGCTTCTGCGAGCTCTACGCTTATTAAATCTGTGCGGGTGATTTAAATGTCGGCCTATCTCAGCAGTTCCTTGTTGGTTTTCAATTCGTCTGTTAGCACTTCTTTATCGTGTGGCTCGTGTATTACTTACATCACTTCCAATTTCCTGTCAGCATGTTTACCATCAGATGTAGCAGCCTTGAGTAGAGATTTAGGGGAAGACGCACACAGCTTGTTGGGGTACTGTGTCCTGTATGTTAAATAAGCACTGCGCATTTCTACCCTTTGCTTGGCACAGGTTTTACTCTTGGATAACCCAGTTCAGGGAGCTCACCTTGGCAAGTTGTTAGCCCGACGTTCCCTGGTGATTCCTTACACTGTTCAAGCAAGTAAAGGGGTAATTGAAGAGGACAGATAGGCTGGGAGGTGGCACTGGCAGCTGTCACTTCACTTGAGTTAAGCTGGAATGAACCTAGCCAAAAAGCAAAATAATACCATCCCAGTACTTAAAAGGGACTTATAAATAAGATGAAGACTGACTTTTTACGTGGTCTGATCATGATTGGACAAGGGGGAATGGTTTTAAGTTAAAAGAGGGGAGATTTGAGTTAGATGTTGGAAGGGAATTTTTCACTTAGAGAGTGATGAGGTGCTTTCACAGCTGCCCAGAGAGGCTTTGGTGCCCCATCCCTGGAGGCACACATGACCAGGTTGGATGGACTGTGGGCAGCCCGAGCTGATGGGTGGTAGTCCTGCCCATGGCGCAGGTTGGGACTGAATGAGGTTTAAGGTTCCTTCCAGCCCAAGCCATTCTATAAAAAGGCAGTTATGTAGACAAGAATATAAAGGGGACGTGCATAGTTCTGAAGTTTTCCATGTGGAAGCAAAAAAACTTAAATTTCTAGATGCTGTGAACAGGAAGTGGTGAACCAAAAAGATGGGCAGTAGGGTAGGCTTTGCTTTGGTGTAAATTTCAAGCAAATTGATATGCTTGGGACTAAGACAAAGAGAATTCAAAATCCAGATGAGCCTGAGATACCCTGTTTTCATTGTATTGAAGATGAAATTTCAAGTGCAGGAAATTATAAAAGATGCGTGGGCCGCACACAAAATGAAGCATAGCTTTGTAAATACTGCTTCAGAAAGAGGATGTCCTCACTCTTCAGTGAAGTGGGCAATTTATGTTTTGCCTCTCCAGATTAAGACTGTCTTGCAGATAAACAGCATAGTGCACAGGAAGAGTAGCTGTACTGTGACAGGCAATTTCCAGTCTTGAGATGCCAGCCTCCCTGCTACTTTCTTTACTGCTGCTTTTTCTTGCTGTCAGACTTACTTTCAGTTCTCAGCTGGCACAAATTGAATCTCTTGTTTAAAGTGAAGAGAGCAGTCTATGCTGGAAGGCTGATAAACATTACAGCTTTTAGTTGAAGTTAGTGTCAGTACTGTTCGAAGGCCAAAGTGAGCCTGCCCTGTTATGAGTTTAGTGGGGATCTTAGTCAAATCAAAGAAGTTTGTGTTTTGTTGCTCCCCGGTGTCTCATTTTTGGGGGGGTGGATTTACTTTGTTATTTTATGCCTTGATTTTTGAACACTGATACCATAAATGTATGACATGCAATCATTTGCTGGGGGCAGATAACAATGAGGTAGCTTCGTGTTTATATTCTTACGTGAACATTTGTTGCTGTAAAGACAGTAGTTACTGGGCTTAAGAGAACTTAAGCCAATAACTTTTTTCTGTCAGTTTGCTTTCTTTTCTGGGTAAAGCATTTGTCTTGTACAGATTTTCCTTTCTTTTCTGAACCTTTTGCAGCCAGTGCTCTCTGGGGAACTCTTTTTGCCTAGCCTTCCATTGCTTTATGCTCCACCTGGTGCTCCCAGCTCAGTTCAGTTTGTCTGCTTCTTTCATGCTGGGTTCTTCCCTTCTCAGCCCTCTTAGTATAGTCTGTTTCTAGCTGTTATTTGCGAAATCCTGATGAACTTTTGAGAGGGCCCATAAATTTAATGGGGTGTTGTGGCTGTGTATTATATATATTGTCTTTTTTCATCCCTACACTGTCATTTCTGCATTGCTGTGAAGTAAAGTTGTATGATCTCACAAAAATACACTCAAATACACCTGTCTTTGCCCTTTAATTAGCATTGTCACAGACAGCGGTGCTTCTCTGCTACTACTATATGTATCAACTGCCAGGGTTATGCAGATACATTGAGCATTTCAAAAATAACCTACTTTGTGTTTTGCAAAGTCAGAGTTAGCATGAAAGCACGCTTTTGAAACTTCAGTGGGTATGTATAAACAGTAATACAATTCTTCTGTAAACTAGTTTTTCAAGCAACTATAAGAAAAAAGAATTATGTTTTTTTGTAAATCATATCACAACATTTAGGTGTTGTACTAAGGGACATGGTTTAGTGGGGAAATACTGATGGTAGGTGTATGGTTGGACTGTGTGATCTTGGAGGTCTTTTGCAACCTGAGTGATTCTGTAATAAGGAAAAGCTTCTTCAAAAGAGTGTTGAGGCCCTGGCACAGGCTGCCCAGGAAGATGGTGGAGTCACCATCCCTGGAGGTGTTCACAGAATGTGTAGATGTACAAAGGGGCATGGGCATGGTGGGCAGTACTGGTAGGACTAGATGATCTTAAAAGTCCTTTCCAACCTTAATAATTCTGTAAGATACTTTTCATTGCATAGAAATTCTCTACTTTTGAATTTTAATGCAGATGCCCTCCTGTCTGTAATAAATGAATTAGTTTTGGACCTTCTGATCAAACAAGGAAATTAACCAAGGTCACTTGGTTTTGTTTTTCTCAGAATTGCAGGACTTGAGAAGGGAAAGACAAGCTGAAATCTGAGTTTGACTGTAGCATTACTACTGGTGGGCAGTAGTCCAAACGGTCAGCAGCAGAAGCCATATCAGTTACTTGCACTGAATGGCGGACTCTGACTGGATCTCTGCCACTAGGAATTGAACCTTGGACCTTTGCAAGTGAAATGCTGAGTTTCTTTTGTCTGACCGTGGGACTCTGAATTGTTGGTTCTAATTGTACATACAAACTCACGTGTGAGTGTAGACCTACTATTCAGCTGAAAGGCAAAGAGCTGTGTAGTGCAGGAGTTGCACGCGGCCTTTCTGGACTGGCTGGGGAACAACTTTCAAAACTACACAAGCTCGCCATAGCATAAATTGGTGTTTTGGCCACCTGTTGCTGTGCAATTTGCTTCCAACAGGTCACCTTGGATTATTTTTTCCTTCTTGTTTCTCATGCTTTGATCAGTGAATAACTTAGATTACCACGTGCTTCCAACTGAAGTGTCTGACTTGGATAGTCCCAGTTTTGACTTTCACTTGCTTTATGATTGGTGCAACTATTAATTTCTTTGTCAGTGGATAATGGCATCAGAAAGAACTATGAGCACAAGAAAATTGTATTGTGTGAATGCTTTGGCACTCTGTTTCTCAAGTAAGTTTTTACTGCTGCCGAAATGTTTCAGCAGGTGTATTACCAGGTTAAAATCATAGACTCATTTGAGTTCAAAGAGACCTGTAAAGGTCATCCCATCTAATTCCATTGCAGTGAACAGGGACATCCAGCCTGAACTTGAATGTCTCTAGGGGCAGGATATTCACCACCTCTCTGGATAACCTGTACCAGTGTCTCATCACCCTTATTGTAAACAGACTTGTTCCTTATATACAATCTAAATCTGTCATCTTTTGTTTGAAGCCATTTCTCCTTGTCCTGTCACAACAGACCCTGCTAAAGGCTCTGTCTCCTTCTTTCTTATATAGCCCTCATTTAGATATTGGAAGGTTGTTCTCAGGTCTCCTACAGCAGCCTTCTTTTGTCCAGACTGAACGGCCCCCAAGTCTTTCAGCCCATTCTCATAGGGCAGATGTTCCATCCCTTAGGTCAGTTTTGTTGCCCTCTTCTGGATGTGCTCTAACAGGTCCATGACTCTCCTGTACTGAGGACTACACATCTGTACACAGTACTCCAGATGAGGTCTCAGCAGCACAGAGTAGAGGGGTAGGATCACCTCCCTCGACCTACTGATCACACCACAATACTGTTGACTTTCTGGGCTGTGAGTGTGCATTGCTTGCTCATGTCCAGCTTACTGTTCCCCATTACCTCCAAGCCCTTTTCAGCAGGGCTGTGCTCTGTTCTTTCGTTCCTCAGCTTGTATTGATAGCGGGAGTTTCCCTAACACAGGTGCAAGACCTTCCACCTGGGTTTGTTGAACCTCGTGAGGTTCTCTGGGGCCCACTGCTCAAGCCTGTCTAGGTCCTTCTGGATGACATTCCATCTCTTAAGAATGTCAGCTGAACCATACAGTGTGTGGTATCATCTGCAGACTTACCAAGGGTGCACTCACCCCACTGTTGATGTCATTGATGTAGATATCAGAGTATCAGTCCCAGTACTGACCATTGGAGGACTGTTACATCAGTTTTCGTAACACTTTTCCATAGACAGATTAACAGTGTTGGTTTATGGAATGGGTTCTCTTACTTAGTTAGCCTCTTCGAAAGCAGTGTTTATTACATTCTGGAATATAGGAATCAATGTCCTGCTTGTACTTACTATTTTTTTATTTTTTTATTTTTTTAAACTTAACTGTTTAAATGTGTTTTTACCAGGGGACTGGAGGATGGCTCCTAGCACTTTAGGTTTATTAAAACATGACACAGAATCCCTGTAACAGAAAAATAATTCGTGATGGTAATTTGTGTTCCTGTTAGATTTGTGCTTACTTAAGACTCAAGCTTGTAACTGCATGTAGTTCAGCACCTTTCATCTTTCTAGGTTTGTGTTATCGTTACTGCAAAATGAGGCTGGAACAGTGGGAAGGGGAAAAAAAAAATAAAGAGTGAAGGCAATGTTGCCAGTCATTGAAATATAAACGTTTGATTTTGCAAATAGTAGTTCTGTGAAACTGGGAAAGACTTATGAGCCAGGAAGATAGTTGTGTTGTTCTTGGTTCACTGAAAGCTAAACTGATTTCAAGGTATCTTTCTGTCATCCTGTTAAAGCTTAACAAAGTTACTGGATTCTTTTTTTTCTTTTTTTTTTTTTTTTTTTTTTTTTTTTTTTTTTTTTTTTTTTTTTTTAATTAACGAAAATGAAAAATGGCTAAAGGCTATTCAACTGCACTTTAATTTTCTTCTCTGCTGATGTTTTCAGATTACAACTGATGGGAAGCCCAAGATAATTGATATAATTGATACAACTGGCAGTGGTGATGTAACTACATGTACTGTTGTGGAAGCTAAAGACGGAGAAATCATCGGTCTCTCTGGAAGAACTTTAAAGGTAAGAATTTGTGTGGTGCTACAGGGAGAACCTTCAGCAGCTACCAGCTCTCTTTTCCTGTTGTTATTAAGAGTAATGAATTTATTGTACTGAGGGTTTAAATTATGGTAAGATAAGCGGCTAAACATTCAGATACTTGTCCTTATCATCCTATTAACTCTTCATAGTAGGACATTTTGTCCTCACTGATAGTACTGTTATTTCCTTAGACCTCTACCAAAAACCGCAGCTTACTGGGGCTGTGTTTTAAAGATAAAGATACTGAGAAGTGTTCATCTACAGTGTCACGTGAATTCCTACTGATTTCTAGTATTTTCAAGACTGCTAACTTCCTTGCTCAGTGTTGAATTTTTTGTTTGTTTGTTACCATTAACTAACCTATTCTTGAATATACTTTTCTGTAGATTCCAGCAAACTGGGTAAATCCTACTGGCAAGTATCATATTGGGATAAAAAATGGCTATGACATATATCCTAAAGCTCTCAAGGAGAGGATTCAGGTGAGAAATCACTTTTTTGCTTCTGGTGTGTGTTGATACTTCACTATTTTAATGAAGAGGTTTTTCTAGAAAACTATGGTATGTGCTTTAGTAACACATGTAGGCTGCTAGCCATAGGCTGATTTTTGCTTAATTTTGACACAATCCGTTTCTTCTATGAATTTTCAGAGTCACAGCAGATCATAGAATCATAGAATGGCCTGGGTTGAAAAAGATCACAGTGATCATGTAGTTTCAACCCCCCTGCTATGTGCAGTGCTGCCAACCACCAAACCAGGCTGCCCAGAGCCACATCCAGCCTGGCCTTGAATGCCTCCAGGAATGGGGCATCCACAGCCTCCTTGGGCAGCCTGTTCCAGTGCATTACCACCCTCTGTTGAAAAAATTCCTCCTAATATCTAGCCTAACTATTCCCTGTCTCAGTTTAAGACCATTCCCTCTTGTCCTATCACTATCCACCCTGTTAAACAGCCGTTACAATGGTCAAATGGTCCTCCTTACACAGGTTCCTTGAGTCAAAAAGTCTAATATTACTAGTATCTATTTACTTTTCCAGTGTGCCAGTTGTTTATTTGTAGTATTGTATTTAGTTTCTTAGCCATTGTGTCTGAAACCATAACTTGCAAATGAATGTATTGAAGAAATGAGTTTTATGTTACAGAAAGAACGCAAGGAGAAGCTCTGGGATCCTCTTCACAGACTAGCTCTAGCAGAGGCCTGTAGGAAACAAGAAGAGTTTGATGCTGCTCATAGCTCTCCCTCCCAAGTTAGTATAATTCTTTGTGAGCTTGTAACAATTTGATACTGATTGAGAGGATTAAAATATTTTTATTACATGAGTGAATGATGTTTGTGATAATTTATCACTGCGTCTTCTGATTCATTAAAAAAAAGAAACAAAACAAAAAACCACAGTATGTGGGTGATTCCTTGATTTGCCAAATGTTGTTAACTTTCTAAACTTGTTTCTGATTATGAAAAGGGTATTAGTGCAAATACTTCATACCATATTTTTAGTAAGTTTTATTTTTAACTTTTGAGGCAATCATCTTTATTGTGCTCAAGGTTGGAATCTTTTAAACATATCCTTTCTTTTGTAAACTAGATACTATTTCACTGAAATACCAGAAATTTCTTGGGATGCTTCTGTGTCATTTAACTGTCTGTAGAAAAAACAAAGACATGAAATATAATAATTACAGAAGTCAGAATTATAGATAGCAGGCCAAGAATAGATAGAATGCTGCTGAAGACTGTTGATGTCTGTGACTTCTGTGATAGTCTTTGATTCCAATGAAGTAATGGAGGAAATATTTAACATCAGAAAGGAACAGGGCTTAAGATTGTATTCATAACTACTTAGTAATAGTTTTAGTAATACTCCTACTGTACTTTTATTGCTGTGTCAGGTAAATAAGCTACTAAAGGAGGAACTTCAAAATCAAGTGGAACTGCTAAATTCTTTTGAGAAGAAATACAGTGATCCTGGTCCAGTATATGATTGTCTAGTATGGTATGATGGTGAGACCTGGAGGTAAGTATCCAAACTTGTGAAACAAAATATTTTAAGCATATAAAACAATAGTTTGCATTAAGTACTTATGTTAATTTTTACATCTGCTTTTCTATGGAGTTCTGAAATATTACTTGCTTTGAAATGATCCTATATCATGACAAAGTTCTGCTCCTGAATGAAGATAGCATAGAATGAAGTCTTACACTTTGTGTCACTCTGATTTTTATTAAGCTTGTAGATTTTTCCTCTAAGGCAAGGAATAAAATTGCTCTGAGTACACATTGATAATAGGAAACTGAAGAGGGGAGGAAAAAGAAATTGCGCGCTTCAGAATGTAATGTGTCACTTTTCCTGACTATTAATGTGCATTGTACAAACCAGTAGCTGAGACTTCACATGTTTGTGCACAAGTACTGAGCAGCTAGCTTAAGTGCAATTCCTTCTCTGAAGGAATTGCCTGAACTTACAAAATCTCTTTT
Organism: Lagopus leucura; assembly: GCF_019238085.1. Classification (NCBI taxonomy): domain Eukaryota; kingdom Metazoa; phylum Chordata; class Aves; order Galliformes; family Phasianidae; genus Lagopus; species Lagopus leucura. The sequence continues at coordinate 37,723,631 of NW_024962262.1, forward strand.
ATCAAGCATTACTTAAATTTAGTAGCACTTGAGAATCAATTAACTTAGAGATCTTTGTAGTTTCTAAATCCAATTATAAAAGGCCAAGTTTTAAAGTATTGACGTAATGAATTAAGATACTGTCAACCCAGGATCAGACGTGTTGGGGTCTTTGTGGTACTCCTCTGTTGCAGGGGGAGGAACGATAACTGGAAGTGCATGGCAGTTGAAAAATTATCTTTTTTTTAATTGTTGTCATCAACAGAGCCTGCATAGATACAAGTGAGAGTGGTGACTTAACTAGCTGTACAGTGTTGAGAACCTACAAAGAGGCTCAGGAATATGGATCTTTTGGAACATCTGAAATGTTGAATTATTCCGTTAACATATATGATGATGGAAACCTTCTTTCAATTGTGACAAGTGGAGGTAAGTGAAAGGAATGTTAAGAAAAGTTTTGTTGCTGAGTTGGTATCATGAGAAGCAGCAGTTTGTATTGGTTCCCAATTTTGGTACTTGGGATTAAAGGCATTAAAAAATCGTTATTCGTATTTCGTGTAGTAAACCCATAACAATGTCTTGTTACTGAACTTGCTTACATTTTTGTGTCTGAAATTCAGTCAACTTTTTATCCATATGCATGTGTATATATAGTACATTTAAGTTTAGTTACTCTTTAAGATGTTCCTGCATCTTACTGGCATTAGCCAGTGAACCTTCATTCAGCTTTTTTGTTTTCCTTTTGAATATAGGTTGCTTATTGAATTTTGTCACTGTTCTTTGTGTTTTCATAATTTAAGAATCTTTTTTATTAAAACGTCTGTCAACAAAAGTGTCTGTATTTTGGTTTATCCCAACTCTTTAATGACGATAGGTCTCATCATAGCTGTAGCACTGACTGCTCTGATCCCATTTTTGTGTGTTCTCAGTATAAAGATGTTCTGTTTTGAAAACGTACTGAGTGGTTAAGGTGGTGTGAATGTATTTGATTTTTTTAATATTTTTTTTAAATGCTCTTGATTTCTCATGAAGCTGCCCTATCTCAGAAGAACTACAGGAACAGTTTTGACTTCTAAATCAGTAATAACTTTGGGATTCCTTTTATGGCTGTATGGAGGTTTTTTTTTTTTTTTTTTTCTTCCCCCTGATCTCCACAGTCAGGATATTTTTGGTATAATTTTTGTTACTCTGAGTGTGAAGTGTTAAGCCTTTTTGATAATGTCTGTTAGTGGAGTTTATTAGTTCATACTTCCTTTCTCTTCTTCTGCCTCCTGCTTCCTGCCCTCAAAAGCTGTTTTGTTTTGCAAATTGCTCCTAATGCTACTAATTACTGGCTTTTCATCTCTTAGTATAATATAACATTTATTTAAATAAGTAGTTAAATTCTGGGGTTGCTAATTTAGCTCTATTACTTTTCATTTAATGAACTATTGTGTATTAAATCAGTATAAAAGAAGTTCACTAACCATACAGTGGTTTGAATTTTAATTTGCTTAGGAGCACATGGAACACACGTGGCTAGTATTGCAGCAGGATACTTTCCTGACGAGCCGGAGCGAAATGGTGTGGCTCCAGGAGCTCAGATTCTTGCAATCAAGATTGGTGATACAAGACTAAGTACAATGGAAACTGGCACTGGTTTAATAAGAGCTGTAGGTATTTCAATGGATAAGTGTTAATCTTGGCACTTTGAATTTATTATGCAGTAATTGAGGAGTGCTTTGGTAACTCCTACAAAACCACAGTGTATTCCTGTAATACCCTCAGTGTTAAAATGAATAAAATGAAACGATAGTTTCAAGCTTATTGTACGACTTCTATTTTATAAGAATAAATATTTATATTTATATTTTTTTTTCAGTTGACAGTATTGCAGTGTTTGTCTAACTTAGCCCATAAGAGAAGTGACTTGTAAGCTTATTTAAAGTTATTTGTTCTTGTTATGAGTATATACATGTTGCTTTTATGCTTAGCTACGTAACTATAATACATAGCAACTGACATCTAACTTTGTAGCTCAACATATTTTGACTGTTTCTTAGGAGTGATGGAAAAAAATATTACTTTCTCATGATCCAAGGCCCAATGCCTCTGCTGTACAGCAAGTGGTTGAGGAAAATGTATGTAAGAGAAGGAATGAAAATAGAAAATGATTATTTATAGGTCATAGAATATATTACTAATGTGAAGATTTGTGTTAATGCTACTGTGGCTCTTTGAAATTTAACCAAACCACACAGGAAAGGAGAAATTTGTCTTATTAAGAACATATATTTAAGACTAATGAGATCGATGGTTTTATATTATGTTAATGTCTTCATTTATAGCTTGGTATATGGAATGTTAATGGCTTGTTTTTTGTTGCTTTTTTTTTTTTTTTTTTTTTAATTGGGCTACTAGGAAAATGCCACTTTAATGTAGCTTACTTCATCCATTTTCCTCCGTAGGGTTGGAAAAAAAAAAAAAATTCCTCTTTCCGTAAATGTGTAGCAAAACATTTTAAGCAGATTTTTTCCCATTCCATAATTACTTATCTTGGCTTTTATTTTTGCTTTCTCAGATGATAGAAGCAATAAAATATAAATGTGATCTTGTCAACTATAGCTATGGAGAAGCAACACATTGGCCAAATTCTGGGTGAGTGCTACTGCATTTAGCATAAAGTTTTTCAACGTTACACAAGTATAATTTCAGGCGTTGGTTTTCTGTGAATGTACTGTCAGTAAGAATTAATTGTCCAGACCCAAACGATGGCATTAAAATATTGCCGTTTATTTTTTTAAATATCTACAAAAACTATGTAAACATATTGAAAATGCTATTAATTGTGATACTAGGAATATTTTAGAGCAGTGAAGTATTCTCGTAGTTGAAACACCATGTAGTCTGGGTGCTTTTTTGTTTTCTGAGTTTTTATTTTAAGACTTAACATTGATGTGTGTGGCTGTTACTCCCTTTCAAAATAAGTAACATCAGTTCTGAGACCTTCTCTGGCCTGATGTGGAAAGCTGGCTGCATAATATTCCTTTGTGACTGGTCCTGCTATGAATGGGAGTTTTCCCATGCAGAGAGAAAATCACACATCGATTAAATAACTCCATCTTTTCCTTATTTCAGGAGAATTTGTGAAGTAATTAATGAGGCAGTATGGAAGCACAATGTAATTTATGTTTCGAGTGCAGGAAACAATGGCCCTTGCCTTTCTACAGTAGGATGTCCTGGTGGCACTACATCTAGTGTAATAGGTATGAATGTTTTTGGTGTTTGTTTTTTTTTTCACCCCTAAAACATAAAGTTGGTATTCATCTTCTGTTTTTTTTTCAGGCTTTGTAGTTTTGTTTTATATTTGGGTTCACAAGTTGTTTGCTATACTAAATTCAAAGTATTTCCAAAGATTACTGGCCTATGAGATTAATCTTATGGGAGGAAGTTACTGTACATTTACTTATGAAAATGTAGGTTATCTTCTTACCATTCAAAAACAATGCAGAAAACTGGTGTTGGAGATGACTGATGTAGGTTTGTGCGTTTGCATGAAATTTACTGAAGAAATCTATTTAAAGAGTAGGAGGTGGTTCTTTTCAAATCTAACAATCTAAGCACGCCTCTCAGACTATTAGCTATTGCAGGCATGTCCAACTTGCTGCCTCGGGACCACATGCAACTCAGCACAGCTGGAAGGTATGCTCCAAGGATGCTTCCTTGATACCAGATTCCAAAAATGCACCTTTAGCAGGCTTTGGCATAGTAATTTATATGGTCTGTACCAACTGGGCTGAGTAGCAGGAAAATACTGACTTTCATGGATGTGGTGGTTGAGCAGTATGGTTTTTCCTATCTGTTTAAGATAATGTAGCTCTGAGTCATGGGAACATGAAGCAATTCATATGGGTTCCTTTGCGGCAGCTTTAGTGTAGTTTGTGTCCACGTAAGCACAGACAAAATTCTCCAGAAAGGGGTAGGTGCATTTGAAAGTGATGTGTTGTGAAATAAATGCAGATAGTAAATATATATTGTTCCAGTTGAACTCAAATGACACTTCAAAGTTATCCATTTTGTGGAAGATTTACATATTACATAGTATCACTATCAGCACTGTAACTGTGTAGCATGCTCTTTGCACTTGTTTTCTAGCAATACTTGAACTGAGATGGAAAAAAATGTCCATTTAAAACGTTTTTTAAATATTCTGTAGTGTATTTTGAACTGTTTATTTTTTGTTTTATTACAAATTCATTGTGCATCTAAGATGCTTGTTTCCTATTAGGTGTTGGTGCCTATGTGTCACCTGATATGATGGTTGCTGAATATTCTTTGAGAGAAAAACTGCCAGCAAATCAATACACTTGGTCATCCAGGGGGCCAAGGTAAGTTATGATAAAAAGGAGGGAATTCCTTACTTTCCAGTTCTGATTAAGTAATTGCAGGTCTAAAAATTGGTCACTAATATCAAAATGAAAGTCTTTCTTTTCCCAGGAAGAACTTGAGTAGTCTGCTGTTCTTGGAAGGTCTGTGTCTGTAGAATCCTTAATGGGAGGGAGGATGACTGAACTGTCTGTCACAATCTGTACATTTCAGTAAAGTCTATTTAGGAAATGAAAATCTGATTAAAGTAGTGTCACGGATTTGACCAGATCAATCTATGTCCGTGACAGGGGTGACAGGCCTCTGCCCTCCCCCCCCACCCCAGTCCCACAAAATGGGAAGGAAGGAAGGGAGGAAAAAGAACAGCGGCAACAATCTATGGAGGAAAACTTATTTTACTATAATATCGGAATACAGGATAACACAATAGATACAATTTAATTGCAATTGAGATTAATAAATCAGACAAGATGAGAGAGAGAGTTCCCGGGACCGATTCAAACCTGAAAAGCTTGGAACGGCTAGGAAAGCACCCTCCAGCACCCACTGCAAGGCAGCAAGAGAGCGCCCCCCCCACCCGGAAGGGCCAGATCCCGTGACTGCTGTAATGTACAGGGATAGGTAGCTGGGATTGGGCAGTGACACTTTAATGCCCCGTACACTACATGATGTTTTGATGTGGAATACTGAAACCCAAAAACAAGAAACAAAAACAAAAACATAGAACCATGACAAGTAGTTTGGAGATGTGTACTATTTCTGACTTTTTTTTTTTTTCTGAGGCTCTTTTCAGTAGCATTTGTTTCATTCAGTAGTGTGGTATTGCTAGCTAATCTGCTGGTGCTGAAGACTAGAAGAAATACTGTTGTGGTATTGTTACTTCTGGCTTCAATGACATTATAATGGCACGACTTAATTATTGGTTTTGCTTGAATCTAGTGGAAGTGTGAGAGGACAGAAAAATGTTTTTCTAACTCGTTATAGAGAACTATCTCAAAGAAAATGTAAGGGCTTAGAGATTTTTTTTTTTATTATTATTTTATGTCTGAGAAGCATTTGGTAGTAATGTGGTAGACAAAAGAAAGACTAAAGCCTTTCACGCAGATATGCTTGTCTGGAAGTATGATAAAAACACTAATTTATATAGGACTGTCATAAAATGTCTTAAATTCATTGACTTAGTAATGTAGAGTACTTTGATTTTGAAACTTATCTTAGATGAAGCTGTTAGTGTAGGATACAAATCCACCTGGCCTCTCCATGAAATTTAATAGTTCAAGCACAGTTTGGTCCTTATTAGTGATACATTTTTCATCTATACAGAGTGAAGAATATTTAGTATATTTGCCTCACACTGTTGAAAACTAGATGCTTCGTTACTCACTGAGTTTATAAAAATGCCCAGCTGACTCTGAACCACTTCTTGAGACGAGAACATTAAGGGAGGAGGATTAAATGTATCAACTTCTGTATTGTAGTTCAAAATTTGACCTCTTGTGCAATGGCTGTGCAAAATCCAGATCTCTAGATTCTACATTTTTTTTCTAGCCTCTTTTTTTACTAATTTTGCTTTAAAATATACTATGTTTTCTTAAAAAATAATAATGGTTAAATAAGCCCAGTGAAATATTTATTTACGTAGTGAAGTTTTTAGTACACTTGTTTGTTTTCTAATTCAGATTTGGTTAGATAAGTCAGCTGACTAAACTGTAGTCTTTAAATACTGTAGTATTTAAGGAATGAAAGTTCAGATAACTTTCACTGTGGAAAACAGGCATAGCTGATGATTAATTTGACATTAAACTGCTACTTAATGTACTGCTTTATCTTGTATTTAATGGGTTAATGATTTAGTGAAGTATTATTTGAGAATGTGCCAAAGCTAAAACTATCTTTTTAAGTGTAGGGGTAACTTCAAGGTAAAGTGTGCAGAAAATAAAAGCTTGTTTTTCAACAATTCTGTTTTTTTCCACTAGCACTGATGGAGCCCTTGGAGTAAGTATCAGTGCCCCAGGAGGTGCTATTGCTTCTGTTCCAAACTGGACTCTGCGAGGAACACAGCTCATGAATGGCACATCCATGTCTTCTCCCAATGCATGTGGAGGCATTGCATTAGTACTGTCAGGTAATATCAGTACGTAGTATAAAAGATGAAGTCTTTTTCTATAGCTTTCCAACTTTGTTAACTTTATTTACAATGATATCCTTACTTTAATTTCAGGGCTCAAAGCTAACGATATTCATTACACTGTTCATTCTGTCAGAAGAGCCTTAGAAAATACAGCAGTGAAAGCTGAAAATATAGAAGTGTTTGCACAAGGACATGGTGTTATTCAGGTAATTGTCAGTGAAACAAGCAAACAAACAAAAGCCTTAAATAAGTGCCAGTAGAAAATTACCTAAAAATGTTTTCTGGGTGAGCTCACTCAGCTCCCAAGCTACTTAATTAGCAGATCTGATTCAGGATAGAGAAGGGAATGTAGTGGGAGAGGAGGAGGAATGAAATATTTCTCTCTGTTTCAGCATGCAGTTGGTTTCTCTTGAATATGTGTTAACTAGACACATTCCTTGTGTGATGAAAAGGGTGTGTGGACGTAAAAGTAAGATGTGGGATTTTGTCACCCACATATGGATTTGTATGCATAAATTCTGTCTTAATGTCAGAAAATGTTTTTATACTGTTGTCAGAGAGCTAAACTTGTTCTTTGCAGACAAAAGCTGGAACAGTACACTCTGAGCCATGAAAATGCAGAGGTACCCACGCTAAAGCAAAGGACACCTTTGCTTCACAAAACAGTGTATCTGCAGTAGTAGGGTGATTTTGCTGTGGGTGGGCCTGCACTGAAAAGTCTAAGCATTCATTGTGTTGTCTTTTAAGTAACTTGTAAACCTCCAATGTGAATTTTTTTTATGGTAAAGGCAGTATGAATGACAGTATCCCTTTGCATAACGTTAAGCTGTTAAAGACTTAACTGATGCTTTTGCCTGTGGTCGCTCCCATCCTAGCCAAAAAGAGGTACTGAGATTTTGCTCTAATGCTTAAAGACGTTTCGTATTAAATGCTTAGCTCTAAAACTTTGTTCTTGAGATTCTGGAACCTGGTAGCAGATGTCTTTTGAACACATCTGTAATGCTGAGTTTGATACAGAAGGCAACAGAGTCGTGACCATATCAAATAAAAACGTTTCCAAAACAGAAATGAAATGTACCAGTTGTATCTTAGGATTTAGTATTCTGTGGTTAAAGAGTGTTTAAAAAAATATGAGTGTTAAAAGAGTGTTAAAAAAAATATATGGATTAAATTCTGACCTGGGAGACTGACACTATACTGCATCTGCATGTTTCGGAGAGTGGTGTCTTAATGTTTATAGATGAAGGTAGCTTACTGAAATATAAGGGAATGTAAGATTTTGAGGGTTGGTAGAATAAAAAGCGAGATAGTAGGATGCCTTTTTGAAACAAAAGGTTGGACTTGTCATCAGAGTTTAAGGGAACAAAAAAAGGAAGCAAGCTCTTCTTTTATATCTATATATGAAACTTGCATTGGCATTCCATCTTGCTTATATGTTTTAAAGTGCTTAACTTCTGCTGTATAAAAGGTTTAAATCTGTGACTAGTTTAGCTCTGTATATGGGAAAGGAATCTAGAGTAATATTGTAGACCTGGGCTTTTTACTTCCAAGTCATCTGTGGAAACCTTTGGTTTTTGTCTTCTGATAAATTTATTGCAAAGGGAATTTGTCGTATTATTTTTTTTGAAATGTCCTGTACTATTTTATTGCTCTATATGGCTGTTGCATGAAGTGTTGCCTCAAAATCAGTATGAGTCCAATAGTTAGGATGTTGGTAACTTCAGTGCTTGTTGCTGTATTTGCTGAATGCCTCATGCAAAGGATAATGTATATAAATGTTGAAGTTGAATTGTGTTAATTTAGAATGTGTTCTAACAGGTTGATAAAGCCTATGACTACCTCGTTCAGAATTCATCATTCACAAGTAACATAGGCTTTACTATTACTGTTGGAAGCAATCGTGGCATCTACCTCAGAGACCCTGCCCAGATATCTGCACCTTCTGATCATGGGGTTGGCATAGAGCCTGTCTTTCCTGAGAATACAGGTAGGAAATCTTCTTTTGTATCATTTAAAAATGAAGAGTAAACTTCAAATAGAAAAGCTGTGATAATGCGGAGCAGTACAAGTCTTGTACCACAGAAGGAATAAATGCAACTCCAAAACTGTTGGTAAATGAAGGCAAGAATCTAAACAGCTTTTCATTCTAATCTCAGATTTATAATTACAGAACGTCTTTTCTGATTTTTTTTTTTCTGTTGCTTCAGGCTTCCTTTTGCTCTAAACAACTTTAAAGTGAAGTTGTGGCTCCCAGGAAAAAAACAGAAAAAAATCATCAAACATTTTTAATATCTCAAGAAACTGTAGATTTTCTAGGGATTTGTGGTAGATAACTTTTGATGAAGAATGTAGGCTATTCTAAACAGAGCAGAACTTTACTAAGAAACTAATCTCCGGGTATTTGGAGAGCACAAATTGTAGGTTTGGATTTTATCTAAGCTGGGGAAAAAAGATTTCAACAAACAAGTTCTATTGAGTAGCTAAGTATAAATATACCTAAAGGTAACATAGGAATTGATACAGGTTGTAGATGCTTATGGACTACTGTGAGTAACTAGTGCCAATGAAGGTATGTTTCGCAACTTCTCTTCATAGGCTGGTTTACTCTGATGTATTTTATTAATAAAATATTATTTTATTATTTAAGTTTAGTATTTCATTATTTAACATTTTATTAATAAAATTTGGCATATTCAACCTCACTAAGAAATGGGTTACATTGTATTTAGAAAAAAGACTGCTTTGAAAATAATGCCTCCTATTTTATTATGTTGACCAACAAAGTCAGAGGCAGATGTTTAGATTCTGATAGTAATTTTTTCAATAAACATAAGCCTTCACTTAGGTTACTCTATAATGTGATCTGGTGATTAGCAAAACTTTCAGTCTGTGAGGTTGGCTTTTACTTTATGTATGTGTGTTAGACAAGACTTTGCATCTATATGAAAATATTTTTACCTGCTTCCGGGCTTATGTTATGGGCAACTGAAGGATTGATAGCTACAGTACCTTTGCCTTTTTTATGTTTGCCTGTTTTATGTGCTTTAAAAAAAATGAAGTCACATATAGGCTTTGTTATATTATATGTTGTTGTTTTGCTGATTACTCAAGTTAAAAGAGGTCATATAGAACAGTGTCCTTTTGTGGAGAATCTGACTTCAGGGGACTCTAAGGAATTGGTTCCTACAACATTTTATTGAGATGGCAAATTCTAATGGCAAATTCTGCGTTACAGAGGCATGTGAGTTCATAATCTGGTATTGATTTTGTTGTTGACAGAAAACACTGAAAGGATATCTCTTCAGCTTCATTTAGCTTTAACTTCAAATGCACCATGGGTCCAGTGTCCTAGTCATTTAGAGCTTATGAACCAGTGTCGACACATTAATGTTCGTGTGGATCCACGTGGCCTGAGAGAAGGAGTACATTATACAGAGGTACTAAAGGATCAGTATTCTGTGCGAGACTGTATGCCCTTCCTTTTTCATGCTGCTTCTGTCAAATTTCTTTTAGAATTAATTTTTAAGGTGATGAAAGCTGTGTGGTGTACAAATGAGAAAATACTGCCACCCTCAGTACTACACAGGCTGAGTCCAGAGCTCAGCAGCAGCAGATATACTGTACAATTTTGTATGGTAGATTCCAAGGGATTTTTGAGTATCTTTATTGGAAAAATGAAAGCATATGAAAATATAAGTGAAATAACTGTACTTAAAGTTTTTTTTCTCTGTATATATTCACTTACAACAATTGAAAGCACTCTGCAACTAGTTCAACATTGTCTTCTATAATTTCATTTTGATCAAAGGTCATAAGCAGCTATATTTCATTTTGTCAGGTTTGTGGATATGATACAGCAATGCCTAATGCAGGCCCACTCTTCAGAGTTCCAATAACTGTTGTTATACCAACAAGGTCAGTATACTCAAACTGTATTAGCTTTTATTTTTTTAACGTTTGGTTTCATATACTCAATTTACTTGTGTTGTCATACTTATTTCACCTTCTTTCTCTGGGAGTTCTTGAACTAGCACTGACAGAGGACAGGGGAGCAGAGCTCTGAAAAGATTCTTGCAGCAGACTTATATTGCAGTAGCTTCTATTTTTCATCTTTGTGCTGGAAGCCAAAAGGAATAAAAGCCAAAAAAGAATATTCTTGACCACAATGACAGAGCTTTTCTCTTCCATCAGAATACAGATAACTTCAGACTTCTTGAAGAACATATCAGTGTATTTTTAAGTGTAGATGAGCTGAAGTTTGGTTGTTGTTTTTTTTTCCCCCCACTTCTAGCTGATGTACCAGTGTTCTTAAGGGCAGTGGGTGTTATTTGGCAGATAGAATTTGGAATAGAGTTCCTTCTCTACTTCAGTACAGAGGATTTACAGAGTTAGTGTTAGCTTCCTTATACAGGGAGCAGAGGGCAGCTACTGACCTCTTTCTCTGGTGACAGTGACAGGACTCAAAAGAATTGCATGAAGCTGTGTGAGGGGAGGATCAGTCTAGGTGTTTGGGGAAGTTTCTTCACCACAGGGTGATCAGGAGCTGGAACAGGCTTACCAGAGTAGTGGTCAAGGCCTCATGCTGACAGAGTTCAAGGAGTGTTTGGATAACACTTTCAGACATACGGTTTGAATTTTGGATGGTCCTGTGGGGCACCAGGAGTTAGACTCAGTGGTCACTGTGGGTCCATTCTAATTCTGGAGATCTGTAAGTGTCAGTAACAATTTCAGAGTCTCATCTAACATTGAACTCAGGTTCCATTTTTCACCTTCATAAATCCATTTTGGTTAAAATCTGCTTATTTTTGTGACTATTTCGGTCGTATCAAGTAGCGTGATTAAGTAGCAGCAAATCTGCAGATCAAAATACTTCTGGTGCTGAGGACTGAACATCTTCATTATATTCTTTTTGGAGATCATTTCTGTATTTTAAAATGTCTTTAAAAAAATTTCACAGCTTGTTCCATTACTACTTGTATTTGCTTTTTGGTGTACAGAGTAGATGAATCATCAAGCTACGACCTTGCATATACAGATGTTCACTTTAAACCTGGCCAAATCCGAAGGCACTTCATTGATGTTCCCCAGGGAGCTACGTGGGCTGGTAAGGAAAATGAGCATATTAGTTAAATAACAAATCACATCTATCAAACTTGACAAAGTTGTTCTGAAATCATTCCTTTTTTGTCTGCCTGAGTAAGAATTTAAGCACTTGAGCCATGAATATGTAAAATGTTCATTTGATTCTAGGCTCTTACAAGAGTTTTTTTTATTTTTTTTTTTTATTTTTTTTATTTTTTTTAATTTTTTTTGGAGGGTCTATCTTACGGCTTCTGTTCTGGAAGACATAATCAGTATTTCACTATAAACTAGCAAATACAATCTGAAATAATGGCCCATTACTGGAGGCATATCCTGTATTTACAGAAAAATATTATTGTCTGAATTGTGCATAATTTTTAACATTCGTAGGCATATCTTTAAATTATGATTTAAATGTGATGGGCAAGAAGCTTGTAATCCTAAAGGGAGAATTCCTCTTCTACATATGTGATATTAATAAATAAAAATCTTTCATATGTACTGAAGTTTATTGATAAGACTCTTGATTTGAAATTCAGCAGTAATCTATGCTGTACAGATATATAATGTGTACTGTCCTATTAGTTTTTACCATAAAGTTGAGTAACCTTTCTTATTTGATCTCTGAACCTGCTTAGTTTTTCTTAATCTGACATGGTCGTAATAAATAACTGATACGTAGGCATTGTTCACATATGGGGCTGATCTTCTATAAATTGTGATTGTCTTGTGAAAATGGCTTTCTTCTGTTGAATCTCCATTTCCTGTCTAAAATTCTTCATTGTTGTGACTAAACTTTGTTTCTTCTTTTGTCTAGAAGTGACAATATGTTCATGTTCCTCTGATGTGACAGCCAAGTTTGTGCTTCATGCTGTTCAGCTAGTGAAACAGAAAGCATATAGAAGTCATGAATTCTACAAATTTCTGTCCTTACCAGAAAAAGGATCAGTGACTGAAGCGTTTCCTGTCTTAGTAAGTTATGGTGGGGGGTTAGAAGAAAGAGAACATTTAGGTTTTTGCTGTTGTTGATCTTGGGGTTTTGTGTTTTGTTTTCCTTTTTTAGGGAGAAAAAGAAAATAAAAAAAAAAAACCAACCCAAATAAATCATTTGTTATAGTAGTGAATGAAACCTTTTTCTTCCTTTGGAAAGGTTTCAGATAGCTTCATCAATTTATTAGTGCTTGTTTATACAGACTGATTTGTTTCCCTTTCAAACAAGGACTAAGTCTTGTTGAATAGATTTAGTTCAGCACATTTTGCTTTTAGTGCTTAATGTGATAATCTTAGAAATCTCTTTGATATTGAAGCCAAGTAATACTGACTGGCTTACAATTGTACTTACTTTGGTTAATTCTAGTTCAACAGTCTAAAACAGATCCAGGATATTCAGGTGTGCGAATGAGTCCACTGAGTCCACTAGTCAAGTTTTCCCTGCCTAAGAGAGGTCGTGATTTCTGTGCTGCTCAGTCCTGCACTGTGTGAAAATGTCAAGTGGGGGCAGTAGGATACATGGCTTGATTTGTAAGTTTTATCATGTTAGTTTAAAAAAGGCAAGCAAAAAAAAGCAGTACCAACAGAAAACCTCCCAAGCTTCATGTCTTCTTGAGGTAGAGAGCACTATCTTGTTTTCTGATACACATTAATGTCTTCTATAAACTACCCTGTCTATTTAATTTGAAAGAGTGGGAAAGGAATATGTAGTGTTTAAAAGCTGTAGCTTTTTTTTCTAGTGTATACCCATGGCACGCTTTGTTTTGATGGGAATCAAGTGTAATGTTTTATTTTGTATGGTAGCAAATAATATAATTGGAGTAAACTAGACACTATAAGGGTATACTTTCAGCTATATTCCCCCTTTTTCTTGGCTTTGGGGTGAGAAAGGCAGGGCTGAATAGAAAGAGATGAGAGTTTGTGTCTAACTTTGCATTTTTATTATTCAGGCTGGAAAAACAATTGAATTTTGTGTTGCTCGTTGGTGGGCAAGCCTTAGCGACGTTAGCATTAATTACACAGTTTCTTTTCATGGTGTACTTTGTGCTACTCCTCAGCTAAACATGGTAAGTCTTCCAGTCTGTTTATCTAGAATCATTCTGAAGTTCTCTGACATCTCAGATTTAAAAAAAAAAAAAAAGTGTTCTCTGTTCTTTTCTGTACTCAAGTAGACGAAAAGCATGGTTATACCTGAGATGTTTGTGTTTTCCGTTAAAAATAGGTAAATAGAAACTTAGTCCTGCACAAATCCCATTAGTTTTGAATTTTCTATGCCTTTCATTATGAATCAGCAAGGGAAAAATGAGCAGAGGAAAAAAATACCCATGACACCAGTAGAAAGGGCATATTGAAAGATCCACATTGTAACTATTGTGAGTTTTTGTGTGAAGAAACTTTGCTGAAACACAATACTCCAAATAGCATTTTCTGAATAAAATGATACTAAAATTTACTTCATTCTGTTCAGTTTTTTGTTGAGATGTGCTGATTTTGGTTTGAGATTCATTGTTTAGGTCAGTTGAAGGCATGATGGATGGCCAGCATCATGACTGCTGAGGCTCTGTGATACCAAAGGACCGTGAAGTTACTAAAAACATTAGTATCTTATTTACAGTACTGTGCTTTGCTGCAGTGTTCTTTGCTGTCCTGTGCAACCTGCCTTGGATTGATTTTTATTTTTTTTTTTATTTTTTTTTTTTTTGCCAGCTCTTTTTCAAGGGCTGAGATGGTTCTGCAGGATGCAGTACCATACTGATTTCTCCGTGCTCCTCTTTTTTTTTTTTTTTTTTTTTTTTTTTTTCAGCTAAGGGCCAGAACAAATTGCAGTTGAATGTGTTCAGGCTCTAAGAGCTGAGTAACCTGGGGGAAAAAGGAAAGGGTATGTTGTGCTAAAGAACCAGGTCTTGAATCAGTAAGGCAGGGGGAAGAAGCATTGGTGTTGTGCATGGCAGCCTCTACTGAAGTAGAGTCAAGCCACACCAGAGGTGTCAGGTGAACTGAAAAGTGAGGAGTTAAAAATGAGATAATGCATTTTTACCCTTTCTTAAACATTTTAAAATTTAATAAATTTTATTTTAATAAAGCTGATATACTCGTGGCTTTGTCATGAAATACTGCTAGAAAAAGCAGACTTCCAAAATCACTTTAACCATTGCTAAATTTTGTGTGTAGTGTTTCTTTCGTTAACATAAACTATTCTGTAATAACAATCCTATGCAGAAACAGTATAAAATACTTGATTTAAGATTCTAAATGAAAAATGCTTGCATTTATTGAATTACATATTCATAGGAAACATATGCCCTATGTGTGATTTATACAGTTCTATACAAATTCCTTAAATTATTAATACTGGATAGTCTTGGAAAAATAAATACAAGTGAGACTTCTGGCTGTATCAGTAACTTTTCTTGCTTTTATTGTAGTTTTCTTCTTGTTGTTTCAAGTCCCAGTATGTCTGCCTTCTTCAAGTAGAGATAAACTTGTGATGCTTTGAAACTCAGAGTATTACTTCTAGTGTGGATATAGTTGCAGCTGTTATATTTATGAGGGATAAATCAGATGGTCCATGTCTGATGTTACAAATGCATAAAAGCATAAGTGTTATGTGTTCTCTCTTCAGCATGCTTCAGAAGGAATTGTACGGTTTGATGTTCAGTCCATGTTGAAGTATGAGGATATTGCTCCATGCATAAACCTGAAAAGCTGGATTCAAACTCTCAGGTACTGTTTCTGAGGAGCTGTATGGCAAAAGTGAGAGAACTATTAGTGTGTGTCTAAAACGGCCACAAATGAACAGTGAAATCTAGGGTAACAAAAGTATTTTCTTGTAAAACTTTATGTGGGTTTGGAGGCATGAATTTAGAAACCCTGTTAAATTTGTTAGCATTTTATTTTTTAGTTCTGTTTAGCTTTGACAGAATTGGACAATTATTGTGACTTCTTCCATATAAACTTTTCTTAATCTAAATTTGAAAGGAAAAAAAAATACAAAAACTTCTCAGTGCTTCCAAAGGAGGCAGCTATAAAAAGGCATTTTAATATCTAAAGAAATAAATTCTACAGAGTTATTTGGTGTCCTCTTTTTTTTTTTTTTTTTTTTTCTTTTTTTCCTTTGAAGCAGCTGCCTCAGATCCTGCCTGATTTTCACCTGGAAACATTATTTTCTTTCTTTTGCTTGGTTGGAAATGTTTTACTGTAGAATCTGATACTGTGTTTTGTGTGGAAAGTTGTATTTCTTCTGTTGTCAGTTGTGTCTGTTTGACACATGCTGGCATGGAGGAAAAATTACTTATCAGTGCAGTAGTCACTAACGTTGGTAGTTCCAGCAGGGGAAAGAGATGCCATACACTTTAAACAGTACTTCCAAGGTTTTGGCCAGACAATTTCTCAGTGGTCAGTAATCTAATATTTTCCATATCCTGGACCCTGCAGTGGTAATCTTGGACTCTGAGAGTTCATGTTTCTGAGTTTTACATAGGCAGTATGCATTAAAATTGTTCCTTTGTGGTATTACTCCAATGTCTCTTACAAATTCTCTTCTAACATAAATTTCTATAGCAAACAGTTACCAACTGTGTAGTCTGCCCTCTAGTTACTATGCCAGTAACCAGTCTGTGACTGAAAGTGCTGATTGAAGCACAGATGAGAAGGCAACTTAATTTATTATTAGGAAAAAAATTACTTTGTTTTTCCCTTTTTTTTTTTAAATGGCTTTTAGTTTTGAGCTTAGATGTGCTTACTGAGTTCTTGTTTTGCCAGTGTCCGTAACATTGCTAAACATTTTTTGAACCATCATTCATTTTAACTGAAAATTTTAGTGTTGTATTCAGATGTGCTTCAGAATCTTTCTGCTTAAAGAATACAAGTTTTGGCAGCAGATACGTGTTTCTTAGCAGTGCCTTCTTCGTTTGTTTTTATTTTAACTGCAGACCAGTGAGTGCTAAAATAAAACCTTTGGGATCCAGAGATATTTTACCAAATAACCGTCAACTGTATGAGATGATTTTGACCTACAACTTCCATCAGGTAGAGTTTATGCTTGTTGTTTTTTGTAAGTCATTGATAAATATAGCCTGTTTTTTAAAAACCAAGTTTTAACTTTACCTTTCTGTCAGAAACAAGTGTTTTAGATTCTCAACTTTCAGAATTCTAATCTGGTTCTCTTTAGGAGCTACTGTGATTTCAAATGGCTTCAGGTCAAATTTTTTCTTGAATGTGTGTAAGACTTGTACTTGTTTCATTCAACAGTGGCTGAAATGTTTTGAACTTTCTTTTAATAGCCTAAGAGTGGAGAAGTAACTCCAAGCTGCCCACTTCTCTGTGAATTATTGTATGAATCTGAATTTGATAGCCAACTGTGGATTATTTTTGACCAAAACAAAAGACAAATGGGGTCAGGAGATGCCTATCCACATCAGGTACAGAGTACTATATTTATTATATCTTCTGATTTCTGCACACTGTGAAACTTGGAGTTTTTCCCCTTCCATGCATGCTGTCACCGCCTAACAGACCCTGATGCATAGGCACAATGCCATCTTGTGAAGAGATGAGGAAGAAGTACAGTCATACCTTTCAGTGAGGATACATTTGAATGAAAAAAATAATAATTGACTGATTTGTTTCTGTGAACTTTCTTAGTTTGATTTACTTTTCCAAGAAAAGACTAAGAGCTCTGGTATGTTTTATATCTACAAAAAGCAGTTAACTCATGATCTCTTGAATTTTTGATGGGGCTTCTCAAGAAATGAACTGAAGCTCAGTTGCCTTTAGTGACTTCTTGTTTGTTTTATGAAGATGATACCATAAACTTTTCTGTTTATGTAAAAGCATATATTGTTTTTTTTCTGTAGTCTGATAGCTCAATTGCTGTTTCATTCACAAAGGCTGTCATCTATGTGGTTTGTCTTTAAGCAGCCTTCTAAATGCTAGAACTCAGTTACTTCCTGTTGCTGTCTTTCAAAGTGAGTTTCAAAGGAAGGATTGATCATTCTGGAAGCGTATGAAAGATAACTTCTGAAGCATGTCTTGAAAAGTACCAGAGTAGTCTGTGACTTGCACCTGGTGCACCACCACACTGCATTTCTGATGTTCTGCATCACAGAACAATTCCAAAGCAATTCAAAACTTTCTAATCCAGGAAATTGTATCAACAGGAAGCATGATTCTAATACGGAAGAAGAAGATTCTGGGAGAAGGCTAGTCCTTAATTAACCCCTCTCAGAACTACCTTTTTGGATTATAGCAACAGCACCAGAAACATCCTAAAGTGAACCTAGCGTACTGCTACTCAGAATACCTTTGTGGTGCCTTTTTAAGTTGGTAAAACTTAAAGAACATTTTCATAACTAAAAATCCATGTTTTTTTTTTTTTCTTTGCTTTGTAAATAAATGTCATCTGTCTATTCCTAATGGCAGGTACAGAAAGCTTTGTGCAATCATGTCAAAGAGTTGCCAGTTCTTTAAAGCACGACCTTCAACTCTGCAGTGTGAAACTGCTAGAACAATAGAAAATGTACTGTCATCTTAACCACTGAACACCTGAAGTTCACAGTAAACAGAATACTTGTTAAGACAGACCTGCCAGAAGTTTTGCACTGAACATTTAACAAGAAGTCTGATTTCTGTTTGAGCAGTTAATACAGTGTTAGAATGTCAGCCTATTTTGTGGTCTTAAAATGATGAATTATTTTCAGTTGATCAAAAATGTGTTTAGCTGTTAAATACTGTAAAGTATTTAATCTTGACATTTACAAGTGCTTCTTTCTTTCAGTATTCTGTGAAACTGGAAAAAGGAGATTACACTATTCGGTTACAAATTCGTCATGAACAGAACAGTGAGCTGGATCGCATCAAAGACCTTCCATTTATTGTTTCACACAGGTTGTCTAGTACCTTGAGCTTAGATATTTATGAAAACCATAGTCTTGCTCTCTTAGGAAAGAAGAAATCCAACAGTTTGACATTACCACCAAAACACAGTCAGCCATTCTTCGTTACATCTCTGCCTGATGACAAGTAAGTTTCTGAAGTCCTCTTTTCTCAACTACATCTAACCACCACTTCTGCACCTAAATAAAATCATGCTTTGTTTGATAGTGTCTACCTGTTTACGCTTGCTATTCTTATATTTTTCTCACACTGTTCAAATTATTGTAGTCCAAACAGAACATTACTGAACCTAGTTCTAACGCCGAGTCTTCTTTCACTGAATAGAATACCAAAAGGAGCAGGACCAGGATGTTATCTTGCAGGAGCTCTTACACTGTCTAAAACAGAACTTGGAAAGAAAGCTGTGAGTATCTTTAATGGATGGATGATAGCTTCTTTTTTGGAAATTTCTGAAGCGGGTAAATAGCATGCCAAGGAAGCACACTGTATGTTATGGTTTTAGTACTGTGAAGACCACCACCTCTAGTGACATAACGCATTTTTGAAGCAGTTGTTTCATTATAAAGTCAAAGTAACTTCTTAATTCTATTATCATCTTAAAATTTCAAGTGTAATGGCATCTTCTGAATTTTGAATTCTAATTCCTTGTTTCTGAATCCTTATTTCTAGAAGAAACTGCTTTTTTTTCTGGCGTGGCAGCCTATGAAAGCGACTTTGTTAAAATGCCTTATGTGGTGTCATTTTTTGAATGAAAACTATATGCATATATGTTTTGTGCACGTTGGTTCTCTAGTAAGCAACTATACTCTTCCCTGCATGCATACAGTTTGCAGAAAAAAAATCTAAGTCCTTCTTTAACACCTACATGTTATTTTTACAGAGAAGTTGTTTTGTTGTCTCAAATACTTAAGCAGATATTTTTACCTACTGCAGACTGATGTTGTCAACCACTAATATGACTGTATGCTCCAACAGAATGCCATAAAATCTCTATGTTGTGGTGGGAAAAAAAGCTATGTGGTATTTTTGCTCATGGTGTAGTATCCTATAAAAGCTACTTGCTAACTTGAATGAATCTGTAGTGCAGCAGTGCTTACAAGTAACCAGTTTACTCATCTGTGTATCTTGTGATTCCTTTAGCTATTCAAATATTTTTAAATAGTTGGCAAAGAAAAGAATGCACTTAGAGCAGTGCTGGTGATTGATGGTTAGTATTTAGAAGTAATCCCTGTTCATATATCACTAAATGTGACTGATTAACTTAGACAGAACTACAGTGTGTTGTTTTGTTTTTTTTTTTAAAGGAAGTCTCTGTGAGGAGTTGACACATACCTTTAGATCTTGTTGAGTAGACGGGGGTAGTTCATTCAGTCTAATGTGTTGCTGGTAGAACTTCTGAAGAAAATTGCACATATTAATCTCATGTGTAACTACAAGTTAGATAATATCTACCAAGAGTATTAATGAATGAATGAGAGGCAGGAAAAATAAAAAAAGTAGCTAAGCTCTTTAAACTATGAAGGTTTAGATATATTTGTGGTTCCTGCAAATTTGCAAACATACTTCCTTTGAATTCATGATAAATCCATTGTAACAATGTAGTATACTTGACTCAACCTGAATTCTGCATTTTCTTGAGCTGTTGGTTCTAGTTCTTATTTTATAACTAGATTAAGTGATTATATACAAGGATTTCTGGGCTGGCAAGTAGAAGGTAATAAGTGTTGCCTGTTGAATTTCATTTCTTGGTGGTGAAGAATACATAAGAACTTACATTCACAGAATTCTAGCTGAGGCCTGTTATATATCATATTCTAAGACTTAAATGTTCATATTTCACTGAAGAAATGATGATATCAAATAATATCAGCTTATTTCCATTGCCTTTAGTGGATCTCAGTTTGTAATAGCAAACAAAAGAATGAGTAGTCAGGGGAGTTATCTCTAGTTCAGCAAGTGGGTGCAATTTCAGGGAAATGTCTTCTGTACGTTTCCTAGGAAATGGAACAATGCCACAAAAGAGTTAACACCTCAAATCTGTGCTTTGGAAAATGAATTTCTGTAATGTCATTAATGTAAGCTAAGTGGTTAACAACACTTGCTTGTCTTACAGGAATAAAGAACTACATACAATAATGTACTGTTTTATTAATTTTAAAGTGAAAGAGCATGCTTTAAGAGCATGTTTGGTCATAGATGTGACTCTCTAACAGTTTAAAAATAAGTAGGTTGAAAACGTAACCATAATTGTACAGAGAAGGTGTCTCCATCCTGTGTGGTGTGTGCATGTTTTCTTACGGTATGTTATTCTAACTCCCAGGGGCAGTCTGCAGCAAAGCGACAAGGAAAATTTAAAAAGGTACTGAATGTTAGTTTTTGACAAAGATATCTATATATCTATATAAGTCTTTTTGCATATGACTTACAGAATTTGTCTGCCAGTATTGATTTTTAATTTGTCTCCCTCATTGCCTCCTTAGTCCTGGGTTATTTGCTTTAGCACTGTAAATGCATCTCACTGTAACTGAGAGGCACGTCAGCATCTGAATATTTCTGCAATAAGTGCCATAAAAATGCATGTGATTAGTGGTCTGTAACTTTCTGTGAGATACACAGGCATCTTCAGTGTTTCCAGTGAAGATTTTCTGTGGCAAGTGTTTCTATCCATTGTGTTCTGCCTGCAGATTAGGAATTGAATACAGACCTACACTTTACATACTATTGGATACCAGACTGCATACCAGGACAACTGTCTGCTTATGAGGCCTTTGTTACAGTTGTGTAAAAAAATAAATAAATAAATAAAAGTAAAAATCCTAAAAAGCAGCTTTTGTAGTGAGGATGACCTTGATTGAGAAGTATCTCAATTCAAATATATTTATTCAGTTATTCAAATATAACTTGCTATAGGTTAGAGTATATACAGTGGTGTAGGAGGTGGTAGAACTGGGGGGGAGAGAGAAGGGGGAGAAGAACGTGTGGCATATATAAGATGCATTTTGGGGAGTGGGACAAAGCAAGTGACTAAGTGATGTTCAGTCTTGCACTTTCTCATACTTTCGATGGTAGTCTCTCAGCAGACAGAGACTTGTCTTTTTTTTTTTTTTAATAAGGTTTGTTTTAACAGGCTACCTCTATAGGGCTGCTGTTTGTGGGGAGAGGTTTGTGATTATCTTTATTTCTTGTTTTGTTCTTCTGAAGCTATAAGGCTATTTTCATTCCCTTGTTTTCAAGGTACTGTTTTCTGGAACAGCATCCAAATTAGTTAGGATTCTTATTAGAAATAGGGCATGAGAGCTGTGAATGCCATAGCTGATGGCAGTAATCTGCTTGGTTTGGGTGTTTGTTGTTTTTTTTTGTTGTTGGTTTCTTTAAATGAGCTGGTAACTAGGCCTGCTAATCTAACTTGGTATTGGTGTAATAACTGTGTGTGATCAGAAATATTTTAATTTAATTAACTTGCTGCAATTTTATTTTCATAATTTGCCTGAAAATTATGCAGATCACTTTTTAGAAAGGTGTTTTAAAAATCCTTCTGAATGTATGATTTTTAGTGGATAGGATATAAAGTCCTTATTAAGTAGATCTGTAATAAGGGAGTTAATCTCCAATCATAATGTAAAGTAACAAAACAAACTAAAAGTTGCACGTTATGCTATTTTTTTTTTCTTTTAGAACAGATTTGTGTTCATACCTGAGCAGTATATAAGCCAAAATGAAAGCTGTTCCTTTTCTGGGTACTTCCTATTATTTACAAGATGTATCTGCACACTAATAGTGGATACATGAAATTCACTATTTCACTGCATTGATCCACAATAGCTTCATTAATGAACAGCTTTTTCCAAGAGTATGGGTCTGTGGACATCCTTCTGGTCAAGTTTCATATGTTTACCCTGCCCTGTCACTCTGAGTTCTCCTGTAGTGCAGATACATATTTTTTTTCCATGCTCAAAAACTTGTTACTGTATTTCTTTTGTAGCCTGGTCAGTCAAAAGGGCATATGTAGATTTTTATTTTATTTTTTGCAGAGGTAAGTCCAGGACCAATTTATAGGATTAGCAGTGTTTGTTTTAGTTTTATGGATAAGTTTGCTTTGATACTAGTGACTGGTCTACAGATTATTTTTTTTTGCATGTTTTGTGTGTTGTTTCTTGGTGGGTTTTTTTTTGGGGGGGAGTGGTAGGGTAGAGAGGAGGTATGGAGAAGGGCAATGTTAGCTTGCCCCTGTATGCTCAACACTGCCAATAATCCAGGATGACTGTTTCTTGCAGAAACAGTCTTTATTCTATTTTGTATGAAAGCAACTTCAGGCTGTGTCAGGAAATGGCACCCTGCTTTTTCCAAAGAAGGCAGTTAATTCTTTTGTAACTGGACAAAAAGACAGTAGGTTCTTTCCACAATATAAGCAAGAGTCTTTGTCTTACTGGAAGTGTAGCCCAGAAGCATTCACCTAATCCTTAATTTTCTGTTTCAAAAGTGGTGCCATGGGACTTAATTTTATCTGAACACAAAAATAAAAACCCTTAGGCGTGGGTTTTTATGAAATGTCTTCCTGTCTTCAGTATGTCTAGACCTTAAAAACAAAAAAACCCTTTCTCTGTGACTACTGATCACTTGATAAGCATAAAGTTCAGAATTCAGTGATGGTTTTTCTTGGAACTCTCGATTTCCACTGAAGTAGGAAGAGCCGTGTTGTATTGGCACTGAAGCTGACTTATCCTTGGTTTGCAGTGTGTAAGCACATTGCTAAACAGCCGTGTTTAAAAAATAATAATAATGAAAAATTTGGTTCTTTATACATTTCTTCTTTCACAAACTACCTTTTGTTATATGGTTACAATCTGACTTTCAACTTGTCTCCAGCTTTTGTTTTTAATATAGGATGGAAATGGTACTAGTGTCTGGTCTATAAGAAACAATTCTGTTACTTTACATAATGCAGATTTTAAACAGCAGTGTACAGAGTGATTTGGGTTGGAGGGAAGCATAATGTCATCTGATTCTAAGTGAAGTGCCAGGGACACTTTCCACTGGATCAGGCTGGCCAGGACCTCATCCAGCGTGACCTTGAACATTTCCATGGATGGAGCATTTGCAACTTCTCTGGGCAACTTGTTCCAGTTCATCACTACTCTCTGAGGAAAATTTTTTCCCCCTTAGATCTGATCTAAATCTCCTTTTGTTTATTTATTTACTTGACTATAAAACTGGATGCCTTGTCCTGCCATTTCAGTCCCAAATAAAGAGTCTTTCCTGATCTCTTCTGCAGGCCTCAGTGAGGTCTTCCTGGAGCTTTCTCTTGTCCAGGCTGGAGGTGTTCCAGCCCTCTGATCACCTTTGTGGTCCTCTTTCGGACCTACTCAAAAACACCTGTGCATCCTTCTTATGCTGTAGGTCCCCAGGCATGGATGCAGTACTCCAGACAGGGCCTTACAAGGGCAGAGTAGGGGGGACAACCATCTCCCTCTCCTTGCCTGCCTGAGAGGTAGAGAATTCGTGCGTTTCTCCCTAGCTTGCCATTGTTTCCTATGCAGATATTAACAAAGAATAGTAGAAGTGTTACAAATACAATCCTGAAGTGAATCGTAAATGTGTCAGATTACTTCCTTTCAGCTTTAAACATTATCCTTGTCTATCCAGCTTTCAATAATACAATGAAGTGTGCCTGCCCAATTTGTTTAAGTCTCGCTTGTGAGTTTCATTTTCAGTTAAATAAAATGATTGCCATAAAAACAATGGTATACAAATTATCTGAATCTTAAAGTAGATAACAAATTCCTTAGACACATTCAGCTGTGTGTATGTAGACATGCATGTGCATGGCATTTATTGAATGGAAAATAAGACAAAAGATGGTTTTCTTCAAGGAGGTTTTAGTTGTGATGTGGAAAGCCTTGAAGTGAAAATATTTTTTAAATGGAATTTCCATATAAAGTTCCAGATGTTGAAACATCAGACATAAGTATAAATGAAAATACTTAAATGAAATTGGTAACTATTAATATAGGTCCTGTGAGGGCATTGTACATATTGTATATATACAAGTTATAGTTCAAGTTAAAAGTAAACTATCTGAGGCTTACCAAATTGTACAGAGAGTATACCAACCAAAGTGCATACCATGTATACGTCCAAAGTTTTTAATACTGCTTAAGTTTTTTAGAGGATAAACAAGGGCAGCTTTCTCATTAATTTGTACGTTGCCTTGAAGTAATCCTTTCAAGGCATAATATTCTTGTTTGCTGCCATTCAGTTTGTAGCTCTTGTGTGACATATTGTAGTGAAGCTGCTTTAGCAGGGGGGGTTGAAGTCTTGATGATCTCTTGAGGTCTCTTCTAGTGCCTGTGGTTCTGTGATTCATAAAGAGCTACCTTCTTTCACCTTTAATCTCCAGTAAGAGTTTCTCTGAAGGCAACAACATTGTCATTCTGGGATGTTCTGGTAACTGGAGGGGGATGCAGAGCTTTGAGTAATGCTAGTGTTTGCTCATAGAATAGAGATAAGAGAATGCAGATGCTTTCAGTCTATCTTATGCCTATCATGTTTTATTAGACAATATTTACCCTTTGAAATGCATTTGATTTCTGCAGAGAAGCATGCGTATTTTTCTGTAAACTCTTGAGAAAGGTACCAAGAGATGAGACCTACTGTTTTCCTATCAGTGGTCATAGCTTGTAGTGTTTGTAGAATCTCATGAGACCAAAAACAGCTGGCTGAGAGCAGTGATTTTACTGCCTTTTTGATGGCTCAGCGATGCACAAGGGCTGCTCTGAAAGTAGTGCCTCCTATTTTATTATGTTGGCCCATGAAGTCAGAGGAAAATGGTTGGTGATATGGCAATAGAGGCTGAACCTTCCACCGCTATTCCATTCCGTTTTGTTGCCATGCAGCCAATGGTAGCAGAAGGACATTCTGACAAAGTGGTGTCTGACATTGAAGTGCATGTGAAGAGAAGGGATGTCATTGTATTCCTTCAGAATGGAAAAAATGTGCCCACTGACATTCATCAACACTTGCAGGATGTTTATGGAGACTGAACAGTGAATGTGAGCACAGTGAGGTGGTGGCTGCTGCTTTTCAGCAGTGGCGGCAGTGGGTTATTTCTTATGGTACAGATTGTTATGGCTCTTATTTATTGCTGGCAAAAATGCTGAACTAATGGTGATGAATACATTGAAAAATAATGTTTTGTAGCTGAGAATTTGTTCTATCAAATAGTGCTGTCGTGCTCTTTGTATCTGATGTAGTTTCCATGGAAATAAATAGGAGGGATTACTTTCAGAGTGACCTACATTGAATTAGTTGCTTAAATGAAAATGTTCATTCTTATAACTAGGATTTTGCTAATGTAATTACACTTGATTTAAAACCTTAAACCAGCCTTTTGATATAGACAAGGCTTGAGAATGCCCCGAGCATTTGAAAAGATAACCTCAAACTTTTTTAGCTAAGTGGAGTAGAGGAGGCCCTTAAGTAAGGAAATCCTGAAATATTAGAATACTTCCAGGCAAGCAGATTTCTTTCTCAGGCTAGTGTTAGTAGAACATGTTTCATTAAACACTGCAAACTAGTGATTCAGATTTTCTTACTGGACTAACTTCTTAGGCATCTTAAAATGTTTGGTTTGCTTTAAGGTACTAGGTTATTAGTTTCTACCTTTCTAATTACTGTAGTCAGCCCCAGCACCTTGTTCCTGACTTCTGTATCCTCCTCTGCATGAGTTTGCCTTTGTGAATTGTTTTGTCGTGCTTTGGTCTAGGTATTGCTGAAGTCTTGTTTAGGTGTGTATACATAGGTCATGCACTTCATACTGGTGTAGGGTAATTCCTATGAAAACTACAATGTATAGTAGTGCTCTAAGCAACCTTTAAAAATATATCTGTAAATGTCACTTCTGTAGTTCAACCTTTAACTGCATGATAAGTAGCAGGAATAATTGTCGGAAGGGAACATTAATGTCATTTTGTCTTAGGCATACTGAAAACTATGCTGGTTACTTAGCAAGCTGCTGATCTGATAAACTGTCATTTGAAATAAAATTGTTCTGCCCCACCATTCTTGAATAGATTCAGAAGTGTAATGTTAAAGTCCATTATTCCAAAGTTATGAGTAGTCATTTCTTGTGGTCACCTTTATAATTTCTGTTTAAAGGACTGAAATATATTGTGCACAAGATTGCATTTCATTACGCAGTGCTAATTTGATTCATGTATTCACACAAGTCTGTTTCAGGGTAATTGGTCTGAATAACTAAATAGCCAGAGCAGTTGATCAGACAGCACAACAGTTTACATGATATTTCCACAGGATAGCTGTATTTGAAGTATTTAAATTGAAGTAATCTTCTTTGTGAAGTATTTTAAATAGAGAATAGCTGTGTATGTGCCTTCGGTGTTCAGTTTGTAGTGTTGTTTTTGTGTTTTTTTGTTTTTTATTTATTTTAAGGCATCAATAAAAACAACAAAATAACCTCCCCCAGCAGCTGTAATGTCTTAGAGAGAAAGACAAGTCTAATATTGGCTTATTTGAAAACTTACACATAAGTTATCTCAGGATTGGCTTTCAGAGCATAGTGTTAGGTTAGTTAGCTTTTTAACATGAAGATCTTGTAGCTGATTCTCTTGTGCTGATGATTGAGTGGCATGAACTCAAGCTGTAGTATTTCAGTGCCAGCATTTAGAGTTTTCATAGTAGTAAATAAGTTGTTATCTTCCAGCTATTTTGAACACAAATACAGGTGAAACTGGGACTTCTGTAGCAGCAAGCTAGCACATAGGTGACCATCAGTGCAGTAGCTAATTAAGGAACGCTCATTCAGGAGACATAAACTTGTTTATTGGATGATGCAATTCACGTGTATATCATTGTAGTATTTCTAGAGTTCAGTTATCTTCATTTGCTTGTTTATTGTCAGATTTGTACGATAGGATCTCTGACTTCTTTACCTTTTAACCAAGCTGTTTGCTCTCCTTAAAAACAAAAACAAAAAAGCCACTGCTGTTTCCCTAATTAATATTATATAAAATTATCTGAGTACACAAAAGTCAACTTGTTCAGTTTTAAGCTTAGTCTTGTACCAAGTGTGCTATTTTATTTGCACCTTTATATCTCTTGAAAAAAAAAGTAGTTCTTAGAGAGTAATAATACTTTTTTGTTCTTGGAGTTCCTATTCAGTGTATGTGTAGCTCAGAGTAGTTGCTTGCTGTGATTTATTTAGCTTTTGTATCCCTCTGAGTATGCGCCTCTTCTCCCACTTCCAGGATGTCCTTACAGTTCACTATCATCTGATACCATCACCATCCAAGAGTAAAAATGGCAGCAAAGAAAAAGAAAGAGAACAGGAAAAAGAAAAAGATGTAAAAGAAGAATTTGCTGAAGCTTTACGAGATCTAAAAATACAATGGATGACCAAGTATGTCTGCTGTCGTTACTACAGAACCTTGAAGCAGCTATACAAAAGAAACTAGGAAAAACATTGCTTTGAACTTCAGAACCTGTATTTTCATGTTCTCCTCTCTTCTAGGCTGGATACCGCTGATGTGTACAACGAGTTGAAAGAAGCCTTTCCTAATCATCTTCCACTATATGTTGCGAGACTTCATCAACTGGATTCTGAAAAGGTTATTTAATGTTTTAAAACTTTGTCTCACTGCGTTTATTTAACCTAAACAACTGAATCCTTATACATGTTTGGCCTTGAATTGATTACCATAGCTGTACTCAGTGCAATAAAGCAGGAATTCCTGATTAGTTTAGATTGACAGTGATATAAGATAACGGAACATGAATTACCTTATCCTGCAATAGAATGAAAGAAGGTGTGCCTTCATGTAGGATGTTGGCTTCTCATCTGTTTCTTGTTCAGCTAAACCTATTGCTTTAGGCTACAAAGTGTTCTTCTGATGGTATCTGAGCAGAGCACATTTAACATTTTGCTCCTGTTATGAACTGATGTCATAGCAAAATTGCCCAGACAAGCAAGAACAGTAACCTTTGAAATAATACAGCTTTATTTACCATCTGTCGTTGTCCTCAAAAATGAGAACTGCAAACTATTACACAGAAGTGTCTGTGTGCCTGGGTTATTTCTGTTCATCTTAATGATGGACACCTTCATGTGTATGTCAGTAGTTTTAATTTTTTTTCCTGTTTGATTCTGATTTCACATTTCAGTCAGAAGTGAATAACTGCTACCATTATTCCTTGAGAAATCATCAGTTTGTTCTGGAAGGTGTTTTATTCCTGTAAAATCTGCATCTGTGTGTGTGCGGGTTCACTTTTTTTTCTTTTACAGTCTGAGTGAAATGTACTATGTATGTGGGGTATCTTGATAATGCAGGCTTACCATCAGGTTTTTCCATGCAAGAAGTTGGAGAAGGTGTAGAAAAGGCATATTGAATCACTTCACCTTATTTCTGCATGCCTTTGCAATTATCCTAGTGGTAATAAAATCAGCAATCAAGTAGCATGATTTCATATGACTAAATACATTTCTTCCCCTTCTTTTAGGAACGTATGAAAAGACTTGATGAAATTGTTGAAGCCGCGAATACCGTAATCTCTCATATTGATCAAACAGCATTAGCAGTTTATTTTGCTATGAAGACTGATCCCAGACCTGATGCAACCACTATAAAAAAGTACCTAACCAGTAAATAATTTTCTTGCATCCTATTTTTGTAATCTCTGTACTTTCTCTGCATATAAGAATTGGAATGACTGTAATTGTTTTGAATGGCTTGTCTTATTGTTTTAAGCACAGACGATTTCAAGCTTGTTTGCAGGATTTTGTTCCTTACTATATTTCAAGAATACAGGAACACTGAAGTCTGCAGTGGGTTGCCTAGAAATGATAAATAAAGTAAGGGTTCTTTCAGGATGTAAATGAATCTGAAAAAATGGGATACTAAGGTTGTATCAAGCTTAATGTCACCTCAGAGGAACCATTACAACCTTGATGTAGAGGCTTGTGTTTGGAATGCTAACTTCCTTCTCATAATACTTTGCAACCTTTTGTAACTGGGTTAGAAGCTAAAATTGATAGCAGTCTTAGAAGTAAATTCTTGCAAAAAATCTCATTTGTTTAAGATACAATGACCATAATTCTGCTTCTGAGTATTTTTGAGAATTTTTTTTTTCCTATGTTACTTCTTACTTTTAGATATGTTTCCCTGAATTATCAGTATTCATCCCTAGGAAGAAAGTATGTTCAAATTGATACCCTAGTCCAGAGAATTATTGTGGTATGGTTTTAGTCACAAATATAAGAGCTACAGATTTGAAGATTAGGGCCTTAGAAGGGGAGATTGAACGCTTATTTGTTATGTTAGATAATATACCAGATTTCAGTTGTAAAAGTAGTCTAGCTTTCCTGAATCCGTGTGTGTAATTCTAGAGTCACTGACATAAAAACAAAGTTATGCTATAATAAATTTCATTCTAAACATTTCTTGGTAAGTTGAACCATTAGATCATGTGATTGAATCTAGCATCTGAAACTAAACACCAGATGTAATGGTGCTTTAAATGGGTGCAATTCCCTTGAAGTCAGCAGAATTGTATCTGCGCATGTTAGTGCTGGATTTGACTCTGCTTGTAATGCCAAGAGCTGTAAAGCTTTATTTCTAGATGCTGGCTTACCCAGTTTTAAAATCCTGAGCTGCCCTTGCCGTAAGACACCAAAGATGTTTCAAACTGAGGAGAACAATCAAGTTTTTGTAATGTATAGTATGTCTCAGAAATATATTTTTTTTCTTAGTTAGTTTTATTTGTAGTAAATAGCCCTGTTTTTAAGATGATGTTTGTGCTTATTTTCAATCTGCATGCTAATTGCTGATTGTCAGTACTGACTCTGTTCTTAATGATGTGTCTATGAAAAGTCCTTAATCTTTTTCTTGCTGTTTTTTTTCTAGTGAAATGGAAAAACAGAAGACTACTTTAGTGGATGCACTTTGTCGAAAAGGAAGCGCGCTGGCTGACCAGCTTCTTCATCTGCAGACCCAAGATGGGGCTGCTTCCAGTGATGCTGAAGGCAAAGATGAGGATCATGAAAGTTGCTCAGAAGCCTTGACAGAGACGTTCTGGGAAATAACAAAATGGACTGATCTGTTTGACAGCAAGGTAAGAGTGCAGAGCAGAGTTCCTTTTGCATATTGTATTTTTTTATGCTCCTCTTGGAATTATGCACCACCTCTGTGTGCACATGTATGTTCCTCCCTTCTGCATGTTCATGCTGTCCCCATAAGTTGTGCTTCCTTAGTGACCTTTTTCCATAGAGATTTTGCAAATCTGTGGTAAGCTCATCTCTCTGTATATTAACATAGGGTTAAAAGGAAGGGTATAGTGTACCAGATTTCCTTTAAAAAGGTGCTTGCTTCATTGAATTGCCTCTCTCTGTACCTTTCAGGCAGTGTTTTTGGTTAACTTGCTAGCTGCTGTAGCTGTATGCAGAAGTACAAACAGCTACTCTGTTTAGTCCTCCATTCTGTTGCTTATTCCACAAAATAGACAGCAGAAGTTTTGTGTTTTGCTGTCAGTAATGTCTATAGAAGTAAAATAAATTTTTGGAAATGTTTACACTGAAAAATTTATTAGCAGAAAACTTCCTGTTATTTTAAGTTTACTAAGACTGGAACTAAGTTTGTCTCTCTGTTTGAAACAGCTATTCCAGAAGAAGAAATATTACTTGAGACATTATACTTGTGTATACTAATTCACTGATTTTTGACTTTTTAATGGTTGAGTTACTGTGTATTATTTAATTAGCTGCTGTGTGTAACTCTACATATGGCTTTGGAAGACAAAAGAGGCATTTATTTCTATTTCAGTTGAGCTGCCAAAGCTGCACTTCAGATAGTTACAAAAGAAAATAATAAAATTTTATTAATTTCTTGACAATAAATAGTCTTCCTGGTAAGAGCTTGTGCTTTTGCTGGAGGTTTGAACAAGAAGGCTGAAAGGTCGATGGTAGCTGCTCTCACTTCTTGTAGTGCATGTATTCACATACATCTTTTAAGCATTTTTCTTCTGTTCTTAGTCTGATTGTAGTATCCCATGGTAGCAGATTGTGCTTTAATCATACTATGTAGGACAGGATGTTCTTGCTGCTTATCTGTAACTACAATACTAGTAATAATGAACCCTGTTCTACTTTAATCTTTTGATTATAAACATGATGTTCATGTTTTTAGTGGGAAAAACTATCAGCACAGCTGTCCTACTGGAAGTGTATCAAGAAGAGAGCTCTGGGTCTGGAATGAGCAACTGTGGTTTGATTTGGGCAGATTAGGGATCTGAACTTCTCTTGGATCCAAACATGGGACCTATCTGTATGCAATTCAGGTTTTCTTCTGAAAATGGATGCCTCTGTATTGTTAAATAAGTAACTAAAAGGCCAACGTTGTGGCATTTCATGTGGAAGTGAGTTCCATTGTGGTTATTCAGCGTGTTGTTTGCTTTCCTTCTTGGAGTTACTAGTAAAGTGTATCTAAAGTGATTAGGAATACTACTTTTAGTGCAGAACCGTTGTGGAATGCTCTGGGTATTTTAGACCAATGGCTTCTGAAAATTCTGAGTCATCCTAAAAATTCCTGAGATATGTCATTGTCCCATGCTTTTTCTGTCCTGTACCCATATCTATCCTCACTTATTCAGCCCCACCTGGCCCACTTGCAGTTTGTCATTTTTGGTCTCTTGCTGCTGAACAAGTTGCTCTGTATCAGTATAGCAGTGATGAGTAATGTGAATAATATTACAAGGGCCACAAAAATTGTTGTTGTATCTGTCATATGAGAAAATGTTGAGACTGTTTAGCCAGTAGAGAGAAAGCTTAGGTAGATGTTGTGAATAATGTGTGATGGAGGCAGGGGGTAAAAAGAAGATGCATCCAGGCTCTTCACAGTGATCCCAGAGGCAGGGCAGGAGGCAGCAGAGACAAACCATAGGAGTGAGTATGTAAGCAAAAGGAAAGTCTTTCTGCTGTAGAAGTGATCCAGCACTAGAATGAGTTACCCAGATAGGTGTTGAAATCTCAATCTTTGAATTGTTTCAGTCATAGTTTGGCAAGTAGCTTAGATAGCCTGCTAGTTCCTGCAGTGCTTTTCTTTCTGCTTTCTGCATTCTGCGTACTTGTTGGCTGGTCAGCAATTATGCGGTGATAATTTTGCTATCAATTTAATCTTTCAAAAGACCATGTCATGGATATATATATTCTCATCTTCCCAATGGTACTGTTCAGCAGTTATAACCCCTACAGATTAAATACAAAAAACTTGAAGGGAAAGAAATAAGAATACTTCAAGCAGTATCATCACGTATGTATGATTATTGGAACAGACTTAGCTTTTCACATTTTTACTTCTGTTTTCTCTTTCTGGAAACTCTGCAAGGAATGAGAAGTGAAAATAGTGTGACTTAGGTCTTTGAGTGCGCTTTGAAAGGAGACATTAATGCACTCTAATGGTTTTCCTTGCTAACAGATTTGAAGAAAAGAACTAAGGTCAGACCCAGGGAGTTATTCTCAAAAGAGAAAACAGTACTGTTTCTCTTCATTGCTATGTAGAAGTTCTATGTTTGCTGTGGTGTGTATTTTCTTATTTCCACTGCTAACAGGTGTCATGCCCACCTGGTAGTTTCCAGGAGAACTAACTAGTAAAGCAATTTGACAGCTCATACCTACTGTTTGAGCTCTTAGCACTATGCTTTCCAGCCAGCAAAGGAGTGCTCTTTGTGTAGTGTATGACAAAAGAAGGCGATGACAGTGCCCTCAAATGCACTACAGACTGATAGCAGACAATAAAGAAGGAAAATTGGCTCATCCCTTCTCATAAACAGTAACAGCTCAACAGGAGAGTGATATCTATCTGGAGAGATGCTGCTCCTTTGGCTGCTAATCCTTAAATGGAGGCAGGGAGGCGTGGACCCAGGCTCCACTACTTCTGGTCACTCATGTGCATTGCTTGCACCTGAGCTCCTTGGCTTTGCTAGGCCTTCTCACCTGGTGCTCAGCCATTGGTTGAGGCCATGACTTGACAGTTCCACTGCATGTGGTCATTCAAAACCATAAAGCATAATTGGATCATCATTATATGTTTATTTAGCTCTATTGATGTCCTAGTATAGCCTGACATGAAAATAAATAGGAAAAATGTAGTTATGTTCTTCTATCTATTGCTGTATACTGTGAGAGTAGCAATACATGTGTTACTTTTCTACAAAAAAAAAAAAAAAAGAATTTAACAATTTGCAGTTCCTTCCTTCCGCTCACTTCTACCAAACTGCTTCTGATGTTCAAGCTGACTGGTCAATATTAATCTGTTTTTATCATGGCAAGTTTTGTAGGTGGGATTGTGTTTTAAAACTTTCTCAACCTTCTGCTTGAGTAAACACAAATGTCGTCGTCTTTTAAATATCACCACTAGCATTTAGTTTTCTTCCTTTCTAACTTTTTATCCGTGTAGAATAATTGTTCCTGTAAGTCTCTGGTCCACTGTTGCATACAGTTTTACTGTTTTATTACTGGATTATATTTTACTACTTTAGAAACAGTGTGCCTAGTGCATGTAATTTTGTTTTGAAGACTGGTAGGGGAAAATCTGAAGTTTTGAGCATCTTAGAGGAATGTGTATTTCACATCCACATCCTTTTAGGAGTCATAGAATCACCAAGGTTGGAAAAGACTTCCAAGATCACCTAGTCCAAGTGTCCATCTTCCATCAAGATTTCTGGAGGGAAGTTTGCGAATAGCATTGAGGACATAGTAGTATTTAAAGCTTCAAAACAAATTCTAAGAAACAGACAAGTATTGTTGCAACAAAGGGCAAAAATGTCTTTTCTGTTTATGATAAACTTCAGTTCAGACTTGGGCTTGACAAAATTCCCATTGGTAGTAAACAAACAAACCAAAAAAACAACCAAAATGCATTTCTGTGACTGTGTTATGGAAAGACTTAAATGGGACTGACAAAATGAAGTGTTATGGCTTGATTGTATTGCCTAACCTTGGGTGACTCATTTCTTTTTGGGGGGAATATAAACATGGAAAGAGGACAGGTAAAGTTTGGAATAGTAATGTAGGAGCAGGAGTAGGCCTTGTGTTGAACATCCTCATAATCCTCAAGAGGCAGCGAAGTTATTCTAACATGAGGTTAGAACTGAAAATGTGGAGCTCTTACTGTACGTGAACATGACTTTGTGTCATTGATGCTCTAAAGATTGAGCAACAGGGTGAGAACAAGTGGATGTTAGTAATTGGTACAGTACTCTAGTGCTTCAAGTATGTTAACAGCTTTAGATAGAAACATTGCATTGATAGAAACTGTTTTTACCTCAAAGCTTCACTTGGGTCAAAGTTCTTCCAGATGATGACAATGTTTAAAAGCTAAGTGGAGTTGTGAAAACCAAAAGAGAGCATGCTTTCTTCTGTGTGTATAAGATGTATCGAGAATATCATCACTTCTGTGTGTTTTTGCTCACCCTCTAGTAAATCAAGTGCTATTTGTATGCAACCTTTCTTCTGCTGTTAAAGTATGTGCACACATAGGTACACACAAGGTGTTAAGTTCCCTTACTTGCCTATTTTCCATTGAAGTGTCATGCTTGTCATGTTATAGCAAGTGTGTAGGAAGACTGGTGCTTGCTGTTGATAGTAAGTACGTTGTTCCTGCTTCCTCTGTTCTAGTTAGATCACTTCTCTCTGAAGTTTTACTTCAAATGACGCATGAAAGAAAATATGTATTCTATATAGAAAAGCAATTTGAATATACCACAGTTGAGATAGCTCTGTTCAGCAAGTATTTGTTTGATTATGCAGGCACATTTGTGATGGTGCTTTAGTACTTTTTTAGTGTTGAAGTATAAATTTTGTTGTGTTGTTTTTTTTTTGTTTTTTTTTTTTTTCATTTACCTGAGCATAACTGTACACTTTGCAGGCCAAAATGACCAGTTTCAAACAAAACTTCTACAGGAGAGTAGTAGCATTTACCTATTTCTTGCTGACATTGACTCATCTATAGAATTTAACTCCCCTTATCCCCAACAGCTAATCCAAAGGTTAAGCAAAAGTCATGTTTAAAAATAAGTAAACAGATAAAATACCCAGACCTTTCCATCCTGCCTTTTAAGCATCTTTGGCCTGGAGTGTTTTTCATATTACTGTCAGATGCAGCTGTCTGTTCCAGCAGATCATACTCAGTCACTGCCAAAAGGTTGTTGCTGTGCACTTGATTCCATGAACTCCCTTCCCTCTCTGAAAATAAGATAAGTCAATTTTTGTAAGAATATTGCTTTTATTTGTAATATTTGATTGAGTAGAGAGTCAACATAAGAAGCTGAGAAACCTTAGTTTACTCCCATAGCTATATTTGAGCCTGAAGAAGCTCACTCCCTGATAATACTGAAGCTGTCATGCTTATAATTCTTACAGTGAGTTGTGTTGTCTGTGGGTGTTGTATAATGTAGCATTTTAATTATTTGTTAATGTAGATACATTTTAATCAACAGTTGAAATAATGAAGTAACTAATTATACAAATCTCTTTTCCTTTTGCTAAGTATAGGTATTAAAATCCCAGAAAGGTTTTCATTAGGTAATCGTTGAGTATTGGTGGACCTTAAGTGTGCTGGTTTTTTAAGGAGCATTTTCAGATTTGGAAATACTGCAGCCATGCAAATGTCCTGAGAGATCGTTTCAGAACTTTATCCTCCAAAGTATATGCATCTTTTTGTAGCTGTCAGCGAGTTGGCAGGCGATTACCAACTATTTCTGTGGGTCTGGCTTTCAGTACACTTATTATTACAGGCCATTAGCTTGGGAACCTAGGAGCTAACATTTATTTCCCAACCCCAAAGCATCCTAAAAGTGCATATTGTTTTTTTGTTTCCGTTGATACAGTTCTTCAGTCAACTTTTCATCTGTATCATTTGTTCTGTAGAAGCTGGCCTTGTATTTATTGAAGTTATGAAATAATACCAAGCATTTAGAATTCATTTCTATTCTTACATCTAGCAGCTGTTTTTGTACACTATAGATTTGTTTACTTGCTGTTGTATACAATCTGATAGCAGCTGTTGGTTATATCTTAATAGCATCCCCGTTTTTATTGTTTACACACATCGAGGAATAAGCTCCAGTTCTGTGATACTGTAAAGCTTGCACTATTGTAATTTATAAGGCTTAATTTGATCAATATATGCACAAGTAATGAGGTATTATTTCTTAAATCTTGTTAATCTATACTGATTTTAAAGCATTCCATGCATTATTCTTAACTTCTGAAGTGCTAACAAACTTTTAGTATTTTTACTTGTTTACAGCTGACTGTGGGTTGTTTTTTTTTGTTTGTTTGTTTTTTCAAGCACTTAGAAATGATCTTTTTACCAAAAGGTCTTGGAGCATTGTTTCAACCTTTTGGTCCTTGAAAGATTTTTTTTTTCCTCATTTAGGAATACCCAAACTTTTATTTGGCCAGAGTAAGGGTATTTCGTAAAATACTTTGTTTTCTTGCTACAAAAACTCTAGGAAGCCCTGTTACGAAAGAAATGCTGTCAAGTGGCTTTCATCCTGCCTTTATCACTGATGTTCAGTAACCATTCAAAACTTACAGGGTCAGGTAAGAGCTTTCTTAATAGAGCAGTGACATTATTTCTGGTTAGCCTTTAATATGTTTGCTGAAAGCTCCAATGCATCTCTCACCTGATTTTCGTTTGTTTTCTTTTGGTTTGGTTTGTGGTTCTATCATACTTTCAGAAAGGATTTTTTTTTTCTTCATTTTACTTCTTTAAGTTTAGTTTAATCAACTGAGTCTGCTGATGGATCCACTGAGCAGTTGTTCAGAAGTGTTTGGATTGAGAATGCAGCATGCAAAGTACTTTTCCAATAGCAATATTTGGAAAGATTTGTATGTGAATGGTGCTCTATGCTCATTGTTGCATATGTGTGTGTGCTTTAACTAGTACAAATTGTATTCAAAAGCTATTGCAGCTTAAGTGAATACTTCAACATAACCAAATAATACTGGAAGACAGAAGAATGGGCAATGCTTGAGTGCTTGACATATGAAGTACTTGGCTTTTCAGACCTAGAAAACTGTACCTTCACTTCCATGATAATTAGGTGTGCCATTTCCTTTTCTAGCTCAGTCTTTCAGGTACAGATACTGCAAAATATTGCATGTCAGTTAACATTCAGAAGGAGTGTTCAGTTAGCTAAAATTAGGCAGGTTCTTCAGTCCTTGCAGGATAGGAATATTGGATTCCTTAATATTTTATTAGTAGAAAATATTTTAAATCTTTATAATGCAAAATATTTATGTCTGAACATCCTTGAGGTTTTTGTTTTTGTTTTTGTTTTTTTGTTGGCTTCTCAATTTTAAGTACACATTGTTGGAAAACTGACTTTCATTTGAGGAATCAGAGAAAAGGAAAATCATTGTGCTGACTGAGGGGAAAACGAATTGCAAACTCTAATACCAGATTGCATTAAAACTGTACTAAAAATAATAGTAATTGTCATGTTCTCCATTTTTGGTGCTGTCACTTTTTTTTTTTTTAAACTTACTGTAAGCATTCCAAAGGAAATAGATGAAAATGTCCTGATTCATCACTAGTTCTTAATGATGGGTGAAATACTGTGAACCACCTTGCAACACTGAACGCTGTTAATAGTGTTCAGAAGCTGATTTATTTCACATTATCTCTGAAGTAAACACATTCACACATTCATTTACAAATGCTAGTTGCAGCATTGTCAGGTATTGTGAACTCTGCCTTTGGAGTTTGTAGTATCAAGAAGAAGTTTTCTTATCTATTCTTAATAGTGTTGAGGAGTTGACCAAAACCTGAGGTTTGTCTTCATGCTTACCTGTCTTCATTGCCTGTTTATAACTATGTGCATACCTCTGTATGTATATATATATATATTATATACACACATACATCATTCAGTATATATGTTCATATTTGTTTCTGCAATAAGTTTATTTCCTGCAAACCAACGCTGTTAATGGAGTCTTTGTTTCTGTGGATCAAAGATACGTCTGCCTGGTTCTTGAAGATTTTATTTTGTTTAAACTCCTTTTTACTATGCAGTTGCCTCTAGCAAATGAAAATCCAAACAACCTAGAAATGTGATGACTAAAGAATTTGAATAATGATGTCTGTATTGCGTAAAATGTTCTAAAGTCAGATATGTCCACAAAGTCATTAGTAGTTTCTAGGATGTTCTTGTTTATAACTGCTACTAGGAATCATCTGTTTTCCTGCAAAAAAAATGCAATGTTTCATCTGAATGTTTTGCTTTAAATCACTTCTACTTCCTGAAGAGAATCTGCTATTATTTGTTAAGCCTTGTAAGAGACAAGTATTTTAATATCTAAACTGTTTTATTTTCATATTGTAGGTTTTGACTTTTGCCTATAAGCATGCGCTGGCGAACAAAATGTATGGGAGAGGGCTCAAGTTCGCAACAAAACTTGCAGAAGAAAAGCCAACAAAAGACAACCTGAAAAACTGCATTCAGGTAAAGTGTGTTCATTAAAATGATGGTCTGTATTCTGAGTAAATGTTTAAACACAGGAGGCGTAATCTTTGTTATATTTTACGTTGTAGAACTCAAAATGTTAACCTTATCAAAGCTTTTGATGTTTGGTCCCATTTTTTTGGTCCCAGTTTGCTCTTCCATTTTTTCTAGAGTATTTACCAAAACTCTTCTGCATATTTAAATCATTATGTGACTGTTTATCGTTACTGTTAGTAATCACAAATAGTACTAGTATAACATAGGCAGAGAATTAATGGGAATTACTGTACCTCCTATGAAATTTAATCACATCAAATATTTGTATGTTTAATTGAAAGGCTGTAGATCACCTAGCCTTCCAGATCTAAATAAATTCAAGTTCTCCAGACTTATCTTTCTGATTACAGATATCCTCAGTGAATAGTTAATGTCAATGCAATGTGTGTTGGAAGGACTTAAATTGAAGAATATGACCCATGAGCATCTCACTTTTGTTTTTGTTGTTTGCTTTCTTCCTTCAGCTAATGAAGTTATTGGGATGGACTCACTGTGCAACTTTCTCTGAAAACTGGCTTCCTGTTATGTATCCCCCTGATTATTGTGTATTCTAGAAATCTGGAAATTGTAAACCTAACGTAATTCTATAAGGGCAGGATATGAAAAGATAAGTTTGATTTTTTTTTTTTATAGGAACGCATGTTTTCATTACTGAATGTCGATCATTAAATTGTGTGTATTTATCAGTAAAGGCACCTGGGTACAGCTTAATACCTGTTAACCTGACTCCAGTCATCAGGGAGTTACCTTATTGTGCATCCCATTGCTGGCAATGGACGTGCCAGAACTGCTAACAGAAAAGAGTTGGAATTAGGCTGATATAGCTTACTGCATGCATGTTAGTTTCTTAACTGTTAATTTTAACTGCAAACCTGTAAAAGCTCTGTATTTTTTACAGTAAAGTGACTTTTAACACGTTTGATCTTAATTTCATTTTCAATTGTATGAAGGCCTTAAAGCTACTTCAGGAGTAGCTAAAATCTTATTTATTAGACAAAACTAATGGGACATAATTATCCATATTGTTTGCAAGAGTTTACATTTGTGGTTTTGTTCTTTGTTTTTTTTTTTTTGTTTTTGTTTTTTAAAGAAAAATTCAACCTCTGAAACTGTTAATACATGCAGCTCAGAATTGCTGATGCATAGGTGCTCCTGTAAATCTTCATTTTGGAGTGATTTCAGGCAAACTCAAAAATCCATGTGAACCTGAGTATCAGGACAGGCTGATACAAAGTGCCAGACAGTTAAATCTCAACCAGGTATTGTAAAGCTATACATATATGTTTAATAATGTTAAAAATGTAAAACACAACAGAATAAATGTGCAAAACTGATGATCAAAAAAACACCATGTGCACTCTGATACTTTAAAAGATTATTTTATAGGTAATAAAAACAAATAAAGCTAAAAATATTGGTTCATCCAGGAGTATGTAAATGAAATTTGCTGAAAGAGAACACCTTCCAAACAGCAGAAGTTCAGTGCAGCCTAGAAGATCAATGCTTTCTGTTAATGTCTCCCTGCTATCTGACTACTTAGTGACATTGTTCCTCCAGTGGAGTGAAATTGCTCTGTTTGAATAGGTTGTAAGTATGAACCCAAGACAAATGAGCTCTATTGCTTGTCTTGCCAGATTTCTTGTAACAAAACATGCGGAGTTCAGCTACAGCTACAACTTCACAGACGTAAAGGCACAGAGGGCATACCGTAATTGCACATCACATTCCAAACTGCAAGGTGCAGGTGTGAAATCAAAATTAGTAGTTGTTTTTTTTTTTTTTTCTTCAGTTCTCTCTTACCGTGGCTTTAAGCAACTTGACGTTTGATTCTGGAAATTCTGCTAGGATGGATGTATCGAATATACTGCAAAGTTGTTCCAAAAATTCATAGTCTGTACTGAATCTGAATTTATTCGCCCATAATAATACTGTCCCTGGCTGGCAGAAGTGTACCATTGTTGCTAGCAGGGCATCCAGAGCAGTATGATGGTATACAACATCACTTGCCAGTATAAAATCATAATGGTAAGTTGATAAAGGGAAGTCTTCATTGAGGTCTTCTCCCCACACCAGTTTTCTCACTTCAGGTTTGTGCGTATTCATGTTGTGTGTATTTCTTGAAATATTAAATGAGAGATTTTCAAGAACTTCAGGCAAATCAGTAGCTGTAACATAAGCTCCTAAAGAATACATAGATTTGTTTTAATTCAGAGGTATGTAATTAAACCTAAAGATGCAAACTTTTGATATTGCTTCCCCCTCAGCAATAACTAGAATCTTTATTAACATCAGTGTTCAACTTGCTTTCATTTTTTTTTTAAAAAAGCAGTGATGAATGTATTAATTTCAGCTGTTGCTTCATTGCTTTCAAGTGGCAGTCACAGATCTAGATTGTGTTTCATAAGAAATCTGAAAGGAAATAGTTTACTGACCTAAGATGGAAGCCACGATGGAAACCAAGCCTGTTCCAGCACCAATTTCCAAAACTTTCTTGTCTTTGAGGTTGAATCGTTCTTGATTTGATTCCAGATACTGAGACAAAGCCAGTGCCTGAAATAATTACCACGTATTCATAAGATGGTATCAATTAAGTTGCACAAAAATTAATTTGATGTTTTTATACTGTATTTTTTTATACAGTGGAAAACACTGATGGCTGTAACATAAACATAATATGGAAAGAAACATTGTGTCCTGTTCTTTATGTCAAACAATCCGATTAAGCTAGTTTATTGTTAATTTTAGGTCTTGTGAGATGATGAATTTGCAGCAGACATGTATACCTTTTGTGATTCCTCTCACAGCTCAAGATAGGTAGCGTCCAAATGGGAACCATTCTATTGATGAATAACATAAACAGATGCCAAAGAAATTAACTGCCCTTTTGTTTGTCGTCTTAAGACTGGTGTGTTAGGGTTTTAACTCCTGTGCTTCCTCATAATGCAACGCTGTCTACCTGCTCTGGGCAGGCTGACAACTCATGAATCACCAGCCCAATTTGCACAACCTCGCGCTTTTCTTGGAAAGTTTTACCATCTGCATTCTGACACCTGATTAATTTGAGAACTGATGTTCTGACGTTCCAGATTCAGATACCGTTTCATTTATCCATACACTTTATTTTTCTTTTTTTTTTTTTCTTTTTTTGGTCAGACGTTGTTGGTGAGCTTTTCCAATAAAAGTAGATCTGAAAAATTCTGAAGCACCCTTTCTTCCTCCAGAGCCATATTTCTGAGTCTACAAGAAGTTCTTTTTTTGCAGCAGAAGGAATGAAGATGGGAAAAGACCTGTTTGCACTGCGCTGGAATAGCTCCAGGCTGTTCTTTCAAAGAAACATTTTCATTATTTTAAAGTACCTTCTTTAATCTTTCACAATTTTCTTCTTTAGTCTCCTTTTTGTAATGTTGATTGATTGCTTCCATTTTCTAAAATGAGCAGCTGGCCAGGTGGAGGAAGCAACAATTTTTCCAATTTTTTCCAAACAATTTTAACTTTTTTTCCTCCCGATCTTCATCCAATTGACTAATTGGAAGGGGTTTTTTTTTCTTACCTCTGTAAGTGGAAATAATTTACTATCTACATGCTACTTACCTGCCCCATTTCTTTTGGTGCAAACTACCAAATCAGTGTAAGGCAGAGCTTTCTGCTCTTGTATTTCACAGCTTAGTTCCTCACCAGAAATTGGAATTAACTAAAAAAATACTAGCTTGAGGTTTGTCTGCCATTGTCATTTCTGATTTATCAGTCACATCAACTCCCTGGATGCCATATTGAGTACTTACCCCAGGCCACACCACTGCTCCAAAGTGTTCTATAGATTCCTGGATGACAATGTGCTGGCCTGCATAAGTGTAATGCTCTTTGTCAAAGTAGTGGGAAACTGTGGGAGCCCAGTTCTCCAATATTTTAAGAATTACTGGTGAATCTGTGAGAGAGAAGATGGAAGGGGTATTACATATGCATGGATTAACACACAGCTTTTTGAAGTATGAGAAGGACTTTGTGAATATTGTACATGAGCACATGCACTGGAAAAGCTGTCAGGTGATGGGGTTTAAGACCATCTGCTCTCCAGCTGTGGGCAGTCTGGCTGCTGGAGGAGCAGAAGCAGTGTTTTTAACAGGCTGCCCAGTAGAACCTATGGATCCCCATCCCTGGAGGCATTCAGGCCAGGTTGGGTGGGGCCCTGGGCAGCCTGAGCTGGTGGGAGCAGTCCTGGCAGGAGGCTGGAACTGAACAAGCTTTTAAGACCTTTCTGTGATTGTTTACATGGCACTTTACAGATACCAAAATATAAAATACAGAGAAGTTGCCTTCTGCAGCTCACGTTATGCTTGAGATTTAAGTGCTTTTCCTTGTTGTTGTTGTTTTTTCCTACTGACTCTTGAAATCAGATAGCAAATAGTTTCTTTTTAGCATCTTTTTAGATAGTAATATACTTAATGAACTTAACATGCCCTGCTAGAAGATGGCCAGCAGATACAGAATGCTAAGCTTTGTGTTTCGAAAAGAAGAGTACCTGCCATTTATGTTTTACCTGTTACACTGCCACTCACTAAAAGAGCTGGGTTTCTTGAATTCTTAACCCTTCTACAAAAAGAGCATTCTGAAACACTTTTTCAGTGTATGTTGAAACGTATGCTGCTGTTGAGCAACTGCCACTGTAGCGTAGTACTGGCATGTCTCATCATAGCATGTAGGCCGGTAGGGTGGATGTTCAGGAAAGCTCAGCTTAACTGCTCCAACCAAACTCACTGAAATCAGGGCACTTAATGACTGTGCAG
The DNA here is from genome assembly GCF_019238085.1 of Lagopus leucura. Lineage (NCBI taxonomy): Eukaryota > Metazoa > Chordata > Aves > Galliformes > Phasianidae > Lagopus > Lagopus leucura. Next base: position 37,767,431 of record NW_024962262.1, read on the forward strand.
CCATTGGAAGCCTAATGGCAGGATATGCATAGATGATACAACATTCAACTGCAAAGGACAATTTTGCTCTGGATTGCATGGATTTTGATCAATGCCTGCCTGCAGTTCTTAATAGATGCTCAAGCAAAGCGGTTTAGCTTATGTTAAAATTTGTAATATCACAGCTTCAGCAGTGCCAGCCCAACCAATACATGTTATAATCAGCTCTCTGGCAGTGCTTGAAAATTATTTCTCTGATGTCTAAATAAAATCCAGAGGCTTTTTACAATATGCACGTCAATTATGGAGTTAGAATAATTTTCCTAGATTTGGTCCAAAAACAAACTACAACAGAGGGAAAAAAAATGGGGAGAGTAGAGCTCAAGAGGAGAAGTGACAGATTGACATTCACTATCCAAAGACAGAAAAATGAAGCGATGAAATACCAGCAGGACACAGCAATTACAGTATTATAAAGGATTATACCGGGGTTGGATTCTGCTGTTGATGAGCAGTTGGAGCTGCAAGTGCAGTTCTCAGACTCACACGGCTCTTCACAGGCTTCTCCTTCCGCTGTTTGGCAGTCTGTTGCTCTTTGCATTGTGTTGGGAAATGGCAGCTGCTGTGCCAAGATTGTGGAACTGAAATAGAAATATATATATAGAAAGTTGAGGGCAATTCCTTTGTACAAGATAATTGGAGAGCTGGCTGTGGGATCTCCCCATCCTGCTCTGGTTCTGCCCAGGCTCATATGACTGGGTTGGGTGGCCTCACGCTGCTGGAGGTTCCTTTAAGCACCTCGTTTGATCCGTGAGGGAGAAGCTTGGCAGTGCCTGCAGGTAGTTTTTAAGGGCAGAATGACTGCTGACGTGTGGAGGTGGTTTATTTGCACCCACGACGCTGACACCACTGCAGTTCTGCTGCTTGATATATTCCTTATTACTCCCTTTATTCACAGGCACAAGACTCGTGTGCTGACTCCTGTAGCATGGTGTTCGTTCACAGCTATAGCAAGTGATTCTATTTTATTTTTTACCAGTTCAAAAGGGAGAATGCTAAGTAATTGGAATTCTGCAGATTTTGTTTTGTATTTTTCCTCCTCAGAGGGCCTCTATCTGGCAGGTAACGAGTTCTGGCTGCACACCTTTCGTATATAATTCAAAATACAATGGAGGCATAGGAGATTGAATATGGAAGGTAATGCTGGAGCTACAGCAGCCAGTTCAGTTTCGATAGTACACTGCCTGTTCTCAGCAATGGCTCTCATTCCAGCTCCAGATATGAAAAAAAAAAAAATGAAGTTCTTACTGTGGCAGTTCAGGCTTACAGTTGGCCACGTGGGTACCACAGATCAGATTTGACGCAGCTTAGTAAATGTGTATTTGCTGCTCCACTGTTGTACTCACTTGTAATAAATAACTTCTCTGATATCATTCAGTACAGACACGTTGAATTCTAAACTAAAGGAGGGATGTTCTGTTGCACTTAAAAATCGTTATGCTTTCTTCTCTTTTGTTCTTTGAGATCCTCTGTGTAATGCTATAATGGAATGATAATGGCAGAGTAGTAAAGTCTTTGGCTACAACAAACGGGAGCAAGACCAAACACAACAGCCACAGATACAGAAAAGAAGAAAAAGAGCTGCTTACCTTTGGAAGATCTCAGATAAGCAGAGATCTCCAGCAAGTAATGCCCTCTCTTCCCCTGCCAACCCTTAAATGAGGTCTGGGAAGAGGTGGATCCTGGCTCCACCCCATCCAGTCACTCAGGTGCACTGCATGCAGCTGAGCAGTTTGTCCCTGCCTTCCTGCCAGGTGCTCAGTCGCTCGTTCAGGCCATCACTTACCATTTCCACTATGCTCTGGAATAGGAGTCAACTTAAATATTCATAAAGGTGCTTTGCTGTTTTTATTAAAGCCCTTCTTAAAAGGATCAAGAGATCTGAAAAATAACCGTGGGTTACACTGATGGGCCTGGTCTGGCCCTGAAGTCCCTCAGGTGCCCAAGTTCTCAGATGTCAGTCTGGGAGAAGAGGTTATGCACTCTGCATTTATTCATAGTGATAGATACATCATGCCGGGCTTCTGGATGCCACAGTAACATCATTCATATCTTTTTGTAGGTGTCGCTTTTGCATAATAGGAAGTTATTGTTTCATACATCCTAATGCCACAGCTATTAGTCATTCATAAAGTGAAGGGGTTTTTTTTTTGTTTGTTTTTTGTTGTTTTGCTTTTGCTACAAGCTACATTTAGTCTGGATTCAAATATATTAATGTATGAACAGCTTTCATTTATTACTGTAAATGACCGACTCTACTTGAGGGCTGTGGGCACAGGTCACTACTGGGTGCTCTTGTTGCACGTGGGCAGTATCTGCATCATCACGTGCAGGATGCTCAAGTTGCTGCTGTCTTACTAGAATGGACACTTCATACAGTTTTCTGATCCACATTTCCCTGAAAGTGATACATCCCTTATAAACATTTAATTTGGGGAAGACAGTATGGCAAGCAAAATCTGTTCCCTTAGAAACTGCTGGCTCTTTGTGGTGGTTAGCAGCTCATGTATTGGCAAAGTGGTTCTGAAGGGAATCATCACCTAAATTCTGTGGTTTCCAAAGAGTTTAAACTCATGGGGGCTACACTGACAGTCTTTGACTTTGTTGCAAAAAAAATAAGTTGCAACACCGCGTTTGATTTCTTCAGAACTTTAAGAAGATGGAATAAGTCACAAAATTGTATCTATCTGACAGGGTAATAAAATGCTTAAGACTAAATTGTAAGATGGTAATAAACCTTATGGTAATGCTTTAAAAAGCCATAGAATCACTCAGGTTGGAAAAGACCTTAAAGATCATTGAGTCCAACCACAACCTACCCATACTACACTAACTCTAACAAGCCACCGCTAAATCATGTCCCTGAGCACCACATCCAAACATCCAGGGATGGTGACTCAACCACCTCCCTGGGGAGCCTATGCCAGTGCTTAACAACCCTTTCTGTAAAGAAGTTTCTCCTGATATCCAACCTAAACTTACCCTGGCACAACTTAAGGCCATTTCCCCTTGTCCTACCACCAGTGAGAAGAGACCAACCCTGCTCTCGCTGTCAGCACCTTTCAGATACTGGAAGAGAGCAAAAAGGTCTCTCCTCAGCCTCCTTTTAGCTTTATAAGCTTTAGCTTTATTCAGCTTTTAGTTTTATTCAGTTTTATCCCCTCTAATAAATTTTCTGCCTCAACTTCTGAAATTCATTGCTTGGCTTTTGGATCTGACCGCATGGCCCAAAATAAAAAAAAGTAGGTTACTGACCAGTAGTACTGTGTCACTCGGTCCTCAGCAGTGAGCACAGCTCTGCTGAGAGGCTTCTCTGTTTTCTTGGCACAAGGTCACACTGCGTTGCTGGTTGTAGTCAGAATTAACAGGCGAAAGCCACTTCCATCTGCTCAAAGGAGAAGCGCAGTTGCACTGCAGTGTGAGTTAGGACTGGCCGTGCACTCAGTGTTTCTGAGCACTCATGCAAAGTTCAATGCACTGCCTAGTATGCACGTGTGTCTGTATGCATATATATGCCTAGAGCATTGCTGTACACCCTTATGATATTTGAGCCCACAAGGTGCATGCATCCAAATGCAAAAAACCAACGTGTTAGGTGTGCGTGGGCAGAGCAGGCAAGGAGTGCAGAGCTGAGTTCCTTTGTTAGTCAGCAGGAAGCATCCACGTCAGGGTTAGGGTCAGGGCAGTGGAGCAGTGCCGTTACCTGTTGTGGTGCAAGGCGCTGGAAGGCTCCTGCAGGCTGATGCCCCCTCCAGAGGTTTTTATACCGCCGCGCACCTGGAAGCAGCCGCGCTGCCCGCCAGGGCTGGTGGGCTATTTACAGCAACATGACCAGGCAGCGTGCGAAGGGCTCGCTGCCCCATGCTCAGATCTTTTCCACTTGCGGCATGAAACAAAAATGCTCCTGAACCTCATGGTCCCGAGTGCTGCTGCCTCACAAGCAGAACTCTGGGGCTTTTCCAGCCTCTCACTTGCCAGGCTGGCTGCGCCCCGTTAGGATCTGCAGTCCTGACCCAAGGGAGCAGCTGCGTGCGAGAGGCACAGCCCGAGTGTGGAGGAAAACGAGGGGTCGGAAGCGGCTCCGAGGGAAGGTCAGGGCCCGGCAGACTCCCTGCAGCCAGGATCAGCAGCGATTTGCACGGGCAGTGCCTGCTAGCAGCGATGGGAACTTCACTCCCTCAGGGAGCTCTTGTTGCTCTGCAGCACTAATGGGAATTATAGATGTCAGACATACACCAGATGTGCCTTGCTTGCACACATCAAGAATCAAGCAGTTGTGTGCATTTTCCGTGGCTGCCTTTCTGTCCCCCATCCCCGGGCGGCAGGCCCGACGCCCACCGCCGCTGAACGGATTTTTAGGGAAAAAAAATTGGAGTAAAAAAAGTTCGAAAGGAGCTGTGAAAGCCAAAGGGCTGGCAGGCAGCTGCAGGATGAAGTGAGAGAGGAGGGCAGCAGTGCATATTCTAGTCAGCATGTAAGGATGTGCACCTTTTGGGGGAACAGACTGTGAATTCAGGTCTCATTCTCCAGAGCAGAGACATGAGATGAGCCTTTCGGGGCTGTGCATTTCCCACCTCGGCCACGGGAAGGCTCCAGCAGTTGCATCGAGTGTAGGAGATGCCTGGATGCTTGCACCAAGTCACCCTGATCTCCTTTCTCTGGAATATTGAAAAGAACATATCTGTTGATTTATTTATGGATCCAAGGGACAGATCATTAACTTAACTATGTCTTAAAAACTGTGCCTCGTCCTTGTGCACTACACAGCCCCCCTCCATTTCCCCTCACTGTGGAAATAGGTGGCCCTGAGCTAGGTCAGGAGCTGACAGCAGAAAAAAGAAGGCAGGGATGTCCAACTCGCTGCTGAAGTGACTGTTGTCTCTGTTGAGCTGGGTTTTGTTGGTTTTTTTTGTGACATGATCTTTCAAGCAGGCATGTTCCTGGCTCTCATATCAATGTTTTGCCTCCGCAGATGGACGTAGCTCAGACCAGTCCTGCTGCCAGTGCTCTGCCTTCAGCTTTGGTGCTGGGATTAGTGCTGAGCACAGGCACTGCACTTTTCAAATCAAATCGAAGGAAAAGGCTCGCTCCTTGTTCTGTCTTGTGAGGGCAGTTGAAAAGCAGCTTCAGGATCAGTGGTACAGCATGGTTAGAAATAATTTAGGTGTGGCTTCACTTCTTGCCTGTAAGTTATGCAGGTAGCAACACTGGATGCTTGAAAAGTGCTGTTCAAATATACTTTACAGATAATTTCTACAAATGCTTTATGTGCCGCAGTCTCTCTCCAAGCACTTTTTGATTAATGCTGCAGATGAACTTCATCTGGGGGTGCAGCACCATGGCACTAAAATTTCTGCGGGCTTGAGTGGGCAGAGGGCAGTCCACCACTTCAGGCCTTGTGATATAGAATCAGGCTTTCTATGGTATAGAATCACAGAATGGTTTGCATTGCAAGGGGCCTTAGGCCACCCAGCCCCAACCCCATGCCATGGGCAGGGCTGCCCCCCACCAACTTAGCTGCCCAGGGCCCTATCCAACCTGGCCTTGAGTGCCTTCAGGGATTGGGCACCAAAGCTTCTCTGGGCAGCTGTGCCAGCGCCTTACTGCCGTCACAGAGAGAAGTTTCTTCCTAACATCTAGCCTAAATCTCCCTTCTCTGAATTTAAAACCATTCCTCCTTGTCCTATCATTATCAGGTTGTGTAAAAACTTGGTCCTCCTCCTGCACATGAGCTCTTTTTAAGTACTGGAATGCCACAATGGGGTCTCCCTGGAGCCTTCTCCAGTCTGAACAAGCCCAGCCCTCATTCTGCCTCTGTAGGACAGGAGCTGCAGCCTACTGGTCATCTTCATGGCCCTCCTCTGGACTCAGTCCAATAGCTCTGCATCTCTCCTGTACTGAGAGCCCCATGCCTGGGTGCAGTACTTCAGATGGATCTTAAATGGGCAGAGTGGAGGGGGAGAAGTGTGGCTTAAGGTTTGTTTGCTTGTTTTAGTTCTGTTTATATGAATCCCTGCTGGTTGTGTGGGTCTCTTCCCTTTGCTGTGCTCTCAGACCTCCAGCAATGTAGACAGAGTTTCCTTCTACTTATCAATGAGATTGGTCACAAACTGCCAGGACATTGCAGGGATGTTACCAGCTGCCACCTGGAGCAGGGCTTGGCACTGAGGAGCAGCAGTGCTAGTGGGAGCTGATGAATGATAAGGCTTCTTGTGGAAAGGGAAAAGGGTATAAAATGTCATAGAATCATAGAATGGTTTGGGTTGGAAGGGACATTTAAGACCCCTTAGTTCCAATCCCCTGCTATAGGCAGGGACACCTCCCACTAGACGAGGTTGCTCAAAGCTCCATCCAGCCTGGCCTTGAATGCTTCCAGGGAGGGGGCATGCCTCTCTGGGCAACAGGTTCCAGTGTCTCACCATTCTCACAGTAAAGAATTTCTTCCTAATAATATCCTCTGAAAGGGCCATCAACCTTGTAGTTTAGCGTCCTGTATTTAATATCACGTCTGTGAATTTTCACAAGCTTTTGTAAAGGTACATGCTAAAGATCCTGAAAGAAATTGAGCTTTGATAGGATGAGAAGACAGTTATCTCCTGGTTTGATAATTTGTTAACAATGAGGAAGCAGTAAGTTGGCAGATATGCAGAACATCACGGGGAGCAGTGCTGATGAGAGTACCCAAGAGATGTGTGAAGGAGATGGCATGGTGATGATGTAATGTAATTATTTAGGATAGTGAAATCAAAAGTAAGCTGAAGAATTGCAAAGGGATCTCTGATACATTGTGAGAGGTGCGAAAATGATAAATCAGGCTCTGTGCTGACAGGTACAGCATAATGCATACAGACGGGCTCAAGCTTGGTGTCACTTAGGAAAGTGGCACTGGCAACTGCCATGCTGCTTTCCAAAGTGTATCAGTAGTCAGAAAGATAAGGGAGCTGTTGGGTTCTTATAAGGAGGGAAAAAAAAAAGATAAAGAAAAGAATATTGGAAAAAAAAAAAAAAAAAAAAAAAAAAAAAAACCACCATCATTGCAATACCACTGTAGGAATCCAGAGTTTTGCTCCCTTTGAGGGTTTGCTGGAGGTCCTTCATAGAATTATAGAATGGCCTGGGTTGAAAAGAACTACAACTGATCATCTCGTTTTGACTCCCTGCTATGTGCAGGGTCGCCAACCAGCAGACCAGGCTGCCCAGAGCCACATCCAGCCTGGCCTTGAATGCCTCCAGGGATGGGGCATCCACAGCCTCCTTGGGCAACCTGTTCCACTGCGTCACCACCCTCTGTGTGAAGCTTCCTCCTAATATCTGACCTAAACCTCCCCTGTCTCAGTTTAAGACCATTCCCCCTTGTCCTATCACTATCCACCCTCATAAACAGCCATTCCCCCTCCTGATCATACGCTCCCTTCAAGAACTGGAAGACCACAATGTGGTCTCTCCAGAGCCTTCTCTTCTCCCAGCTATGCTGGGCAATGGCTGAACTATTGAAGAACAGCAGACACCATCCCAAAAACAGATTCTCATCTTTATACTGTAGGCACCTGCTGAATTCTTCTGGACCTGGGAAGCATGTCTTCATTCTCCAAATTGCAGGGACTCCTTAGCTGCTGACAAGCAGCCAACTGCCAGGCGAAGCTCGCTCCAGGTTAACATCCTCAGAAGGCTGCTCTGCCCGTTCCCATGGCGGTGGGATGAGCCCCCCAGCACCCAACTGTACCAGCGGCCTTCCACATCAGCGACAGCCAAAGGAGCAGCATGGAGGGAATCCGTAAAGTAACCCCAGCATTTTTATTATGTTTTTAAAATGGAAAAAATCCTTATCCTTGACACAGGCCTTCCATTGAGCACCTAATTGAGGAGGGTGCCTTCCTTAGTGACAAGGGTATGACTTCTTCAAAGGCTGTTGATATTTTGACACCAGCTTCTGTAAGTCTCTTTTATCATGGCAAAGGCCCATTAAATGCGTCACAGCAGTTTAATTTGGTAGAACACTCAGGTTAAGGAGTTGGCTGGAGAGGGAAGGTGGTCGTGAGTATGTGGGGAGGGAGGTCAAACACCTGGTGCAGCTGAGAGTGAAGATTGCAGTCGGCTGTATGAAGTTTCTGGTGAACCAGATCATGCACGTTTGTGTTAGCACTATTGACAGCAGAGAAAAGAATGATGCCTGTGGGGCTTGTTGCAGCTGATGATGTCCTATTTACTATGTAAAGCCACGTACCCGTGCTTCTCTCAGCAATGAGTTATGGTGATTTCTCCAGATCTTGCCTAGGCAATTTTACAAGACTTGAAGCTGTGTGCCCCTGGGGGGATGTTTCAGTTTGCACTTCGTCATTGATCTCAGTCCTCCACCATGCTTCCTCTGTATTGGGGTGGCCCTGTCTCTCACAGGTCATCTTTCTCACCCAGGGCCACCTTCTTCTCGTTGTTTGTTCGTCTCTTTGTCTGAAGATACACCGCTCCCTGGGCAGGAAGTCACTGGAGCTGAACTGTCTGTTGCAGTTTTTAAATGAAGAGTTCTACCCCTTCACCAAGGAGCTCTCAGCCCTGCTGCAGGCAGAGTACTGCCTTACTTTCTTGGTCCCCTCTGCCATTTCTCAGCTGGTATCTCAGAAGAAGACTCAATGCCATCTGCTATTTTTTCCTTATGGCAAGGGAAGAGATCATGAACTAATTCCATAGAGCTTTTTATAGAACGAAGATTGCGATGGTCTTAATTTACCGAACTGGAAGTTTTACAGCAGGGCTGATTTATTTGATCTGTTTGGGGCTGGTTACTATATACACAGATGAAGAACCAAATAGAGCTGGTTACGTTAAGGGTGAACACACCATTCACAGCACTATAGACTTTGGCCAACTGCAGCCAACACCACATGGAGATGAAGCTGGCAGGGCATTTTAACAATCTTTGTTTGACATGGGACGCACGGTTATATTCTGTTGTAATAGTATTTGCCTGGGATTAAATTAAACAAGTCCTTATTCAGGAGAAGCTACTGAAGTCAGGAAGTTTTGCTGTGGTAAGAGCTGATGGAATTGCTTGTTAGTGGAACCCAACCAAAGATACGCCTTGCTTAACTGCCACTTGTGAAAAATGTGGGGTTTCCCTGGAAGGAAGGCAAAAACGGATTTGAAGTAGTGTCAGTACAACAACTAATGAGTAGCTCATGCAACACTGTAATTAAACAATTAGTTTTGCAACACGAGTTAAGTTTAGAAGTTGTGTTCTCTGCATACTAGTGCACTTGGTGAGTAATTTGGCCTTATTAAAAAGCAAATCAGATGGAAGGAGCTCTATTGACTTGACAGCCACTTGAGTGTAGTGTTTTTTAACAACCCTGCCTTGGATGAGCTCAACTACAAATACAAAGGGCATAGGAGATCTCTTTCCATAAATACTGTGCGTTGAAATAAAAAATCAACTGGAGGTCAGATCAGCTCTGTGCCTGAGTTAGTCCTCCAGCCTGATGACGGTATTGATACTGAAGTGATAATGTTGTACTGTGACTGTGAGGTAGAATACTGACTCATTAGAGTCAGTGTGACTTTTGCCTTGAACTCAAGGACCTCAGACACAGCTGTAAGATGGTTCTTGTGTATCTTGGTATTTTGGTTCTTGGTATTTTGTTTTTCTTGTTGTTTTGCTTTGCTAGTTGTTTTTGTTGTTTTTCACTTATACATGTTCCAAAAGTCATAGAATCATAGAATGGCTTGGGTTGGAAGGGACCTCAAAGATCATCTATTTCCAACTCCTCTGCCACAGACAGTGTTATCATCCACTAAATCAGGCACTAGATCAAGTTGCCCAGGCTCCATCTAAACTGGCCTTGAACACCTCCAGTGATGAGGCATCCACAATTTCTCTGGGCAACCTATGACAGTGCCCCATCAACATCTTAGTTAAAAATTTTCCAGTTTTCTAATCTAAATCTCCCCTCTTTTCATTTTAAGCTGTTCCCCCTTCTCCTGTCACTATTGGCCCATGTGAAAAGTGAATTTGCTTCGTGTTTACAAGCTTCCTTTAAGTACTGAAAGGCCTGAGCTGTCTCTTCTCGAGACTGAGCAAGCCCAGCTCCCACAGCCGTCTTCACTGGGGAGGTGCTCCAACCCTCTGATAATCCTCATGGCCTTCTCTGGACCCACTCCAACAACTCTGTCATTCTTGTGCTGGCAGCCCCAGGCCCTGATGCAGTTCTCCAGTTGGAGCCTCACAAAGGCAGAGTGAAGGGAAGCAGATCCCTCCCTCTCCCTGCTGACCACCCCTCTTTTGATTTAGCCCAATATATAGTTGGCCTTCTACCCTGCAAGCACACTTCTGTGGCTCATTTCCAACTTTTTGTCTGCCAGAACCCCCAAGTCCTTCTCCACAGGGCTGCTCTCAAGTTGTTTTTCTCTCTGTTTGTACGCATACCTGTGATTGCCGCAACCTAAGTGCAACACCTTGCGCTTAGGTTCATGTGAGCTCACTTCTCAAACTTGTTCAGGCCCCTTTGGAAGGCATCCCCTCCTTGTATGGCATCAACTGCACCATTCAGCTTGGAGTCATCAGCAAATTTGCTTAGGATGCACTCAGTCCCATTGTCTAGATCATTGATAAAGATGTTGAAGAGCCCTGGTCACAAGGTGGATCTCTGGAGGACACCACTCATGACCAGTCTTCACCTGGATGTAGAGCCACTTACCACATCATCTGGCTATGGCCATCCAACCATCTCCTTTTGCACTGAATAGTCCATTCTTTGAACTCGTATCTCTCTGATTTGGATGCAAGGATGTGGTGTGGGACCATGTCAAAAATCTTGCAGAAGTCCAGGTAGATGATATCGTTTGCCCTTCCTTTGTCCACCAGTGCTGCCACTCTATCATAGAAGGCCACCAGATTGGTCAGGCAATGAAACAGTGCTAGCTGTCTCAAGTAACCTGCTCATCCCTCATGTGCCTTAACAATTCTTCCAGGAGGATCCGTTCCATGATCTCCCCAGGCATATATGTGAGACTCAGCAGCCTGTAGTTTCCCAGGTCTTCCCTGCTCCCCTTTCTAACAATGGGAGTGGTGTTTCCATTTTACCAGTCCCTGAGGACTACTCTGGGCAAATATGATGGAGAGTGTCTTGGCAGTCACATCAACCATCTCTCTCAGGACCCCGGGATGTTTTCTGTTTTATTGTATCAGCCCATGATGTCAGAAGTAGATGTTGGTATGGCAGTAAAAATTGAACCTTCCCACCAGTATTCCATTCAGTTTTGTTGCTGTGTGACAGACGGAGCAGAGGGGCAGTCTGACATTCCTCAGCCCAATTCCTCCACATGGAAAAAAAATTGCACCCATTAACATTCACTGATGCTTTCTGAATGTTTATGGAGACCAAACAGTGGATGTGAGTACAGTGCAATGGTGGGTGGTGCATTTCAGCACTAGTGGCAGCAACAGTGGGTCACCTCTGCTAGTGCAGATTTTTAGGAGTGCAGCACGCCAGCTTCTGTTCACCACTGGTGAAAATGCACAGCAATGGTGGTGACTGTGTTGAAAAAGAGTGTTTTGTAGCTGGGAATTTGATCTATCAAACAGTGTTACTGTGCTCTTTGTATCTATTGAGATTTTCAGGGAAATAAATAGGAGGTGACTAAGACAGATGTTGTGAAGCATCAATTGGGCTACATTGCCTTTTGGGGACATACAGCAAGGTCTGAGTGTTTGAAGGGAAGGGAGAGTTTGACATGGTTTCTACCAGCAGGAACCCTTAATCTCGGTGAGTTTCCTTGGCTTGCCCTGTTGCAATGTGTGCAGGTGTGAGGTGAGAAGTCCCAGCAGCACAACTTCAGAACTGCATTGGGCTTGGCAAAGCTGTTGCTGTCCCACTGCCCCTGCAGTAATGCTGCTCTTTCTGGCCTGGAGAAAACAGAATTATGTTATCTGGAGGGTACCAGTAATACTTAAAGCTGTGAAAGATTTGCCTGGCAGCTTTTGTAAGGTTATTCAGAGACATTATTTTGACATGACTACTGCCACAGGGTTAAAGCTGCTTCCCACTGGCAGTGCCACAAAGAAGAGAGAATTACTTCCTTCATTTTAGACCCAGCAAATTTTTTGCCTGCTTAGCCCCAGAGAAGGCAGTCCCAGGTAGAGATGATGGTAATGGGTATTATCTTTTTCATCCACTCATCCTTCATATAACAATAATAATAAATCACTCAGCGGACGGACATTCAGACAAAAAGCAATGACATTTAACTACTCAACGTAAGCCATTGGTCAAATACTGAAATGTGCTATTAGAATGGCAAGCAACCCTCTTAAGCTATTTTATATGGAAACAGTCATTGCAGATGCTGTATCATAAATGCTTTCCCATGCAATAATCCACATACAAGTTATGAAAATTGTTTAGAATAATCTGGAAAACTTAATCAGGTTTGTTTCAGTTTTAATTGCTACCTGTTTTCCAATTCATCTCAACTAAAGTCTGAGCAGTGGTTGTACCACCTCAGCTGAGCAGTTTTTCTTCACAGCAACTATCAACTACAAAAAGTTTAAGGAGGAAGGGAGGAAGGGAGGAAGGGAAGAGAAGGGAAGGGAAGGG
>NW_024962262.1:37780704-37947385 GCF_019238085.1 Lagopus leucura
GGGAAGGGAAGGGAAGGGAAGGGAAGGGAAGGGAAGGGAAGGGAAGGGAAGGGAAGGGAAGGGAAGGGAAGGGAAGGGAAGGGAAGGGAAGGGAAGGGAAGGGAAGATCAGCCTTCAAACAAAATCTATCCAGAATGTGTCCTGGCCAAAAGGGAAAGAACAGGCACAGAGATGACAAGCAAACAGGTTTCTTTTTGAGTAAAAGAAGTGCCAGCAGTTGTAATTTAATATAGCCCAACTTTTTACAAAATATGCAATTGTACCATGCAGAACCCTACTAACACTGGCTTTTAAACATTGGGTTTGTAACAGTTGTAACAGTGAAGCAGTGTTTATTTCAGGGGAATTTGACTAGATAACAACTAAGGGTCCCTTCCAACTCAAGTGATTCTGTGATTCATTGACTACTGAGGATTCATGCAGCACTGATGCAGGCTGAGGAGGCTCCGCCTTTTTCAGTGATCCTGCTATGGTCAGCAGTGAGCTGCCCACTGGCAGATGCTGAAGCTTCTCCAGCATCTTGTCTGGCCTCTATATGGTGCTCTCATTTCCTAAGCCTGTAATGAAGAGTCACCAACACAAGGCACAAAGGATGCCTTGTTGCTGAAATTTTCTGAAACACCGAATTAAGGGATTTCTTTCTGAAGGAGTTGCTTCTTCTTTCTTCTCCCAGGTGGTGATAAATTGTGGTTTGGTTTAAATGAACCAAGTGCAAAAGGAAAAACAATTTGCTGTCCCAGAAACCCTGAGTATAAACAGGATGTTTTTGTGCTTGCATCCTCCTAGTTTGCACTAGAACTTTTCCTTTTGGTGTATTTTTTTTTTGTTTGTTTTTAAATGATGCTTTTGAAGTCTGATGTCGTAAAGTCCTTTGAATTAAATGCCACTTTGCAGCTGAAAGGTTTATTCCTTTTAGTTAATTGATTGTTTTAGTGATACAGAAGATCGGTTCACTTTTATCTGCAAATAGGAAAATACTTGCCACGTCCATTGTCTGTCACGGTGCAAAGTGTTAATTGAAAGCTTCCATTTTTGAAGCAGCTGGGATGGGAGCCAAGGTTCTCAGATAACAGGTTTCTCCACACTGGTCGCAGCTCAGTTGTTGTCTTTACAATCCCATATTGCTCAAATGGTCATGCCTGGATCTGTCAATGGAAAGTTTTCATCACCTCAGCACTGAGATGGCTTTTTATCCCCTTGCCTGACATGAAACAGCAACACAGCATTAAGGGCTTTGTTGGAGTGAATTTGTTATCCTCTCACCTGCTTGGTGAGATAAAATAAGGGATCAGAGCTGTGTGAGCTACTATCACAATGGAAAGACATGCTCATAAACAAGAATATGGATGAGTGCTTATATGCAAAGAAAATTGTGTGTATTTGCCAAGTAAATCTCACTGGAAAGTTGGTGAAGACGTACTATGAATAACAGTAAACTAGGGTGAACCGTTTCTGCTCTCCCTGCTCACCCAGGGTTGACCCCTGTTATTTTTACATCCTCTGTTTCTTTTGTTACAGTATTAATAAAGCCACTTTTACAAAGATCACTAGGTTTAAAAAACAACAACAAAAAAATGGAAAATTGAATTTTCAGTATCAGCCTCCAGTATGCTTTTTAAAGTAGAGAGTGGTGTAAATGGCACAAAATCAGCATGGAGAGACAGTCAAGCCAGCCCAGGCAGCAGGCATGACGAAAGACTTCTGCATGAAACCAGCACACTGGTGCAGGATAAAAGCTGCCCTTCCCATTCCAAAGACATTCAGGCTGCTCTGATGCTGAGCATGATGACCCACAGCCTTCTTAGCAGTGGCTGGGATCCTGTTGGGACACCCTGCATACCCTTGCATACCCTGTGCAGATGTTTGACTTATCCTGGAGTACCAAATAGCATCAAGGAGCCTATGCTAAGGAAGTGTCTCTACACTGCCTTTCTCTTATCTTCCAAACTGGTTGTCCAGTTTTCAGGCTGATCATTATTTTTAAGTCAGTTTTTCATAGTCTGCCCTGATGTAACAAAAGCCCTGGTATGAAGAGGCTCAAGCATCCCCTGTGGGCTAGAGGTGGGTGCCACAGCATGTGTTCAACCAGGAAGCCAGAGAGAAGTATGACATAAAACAAAGGTTAGGCTTAAAAACAGGTCTTCAAATGTGCAATAGCTGGCAAAGCATTTCTTTAGGAAACCTGTGGGTCTTGTGTTCAGACAGAATATTTGTATTTGAATAATTGTAACTATGGCCCACGCTGATGAAACAGAGACACGTGGAAATGGAGCTACACGGTAGATTTTGCTAAATGAAATAGGCAGCTTAGAGCACAACTCACAGGATATACATTCTGGATTTAGCTGCCCAAGTGGTACTTAAAATTGCCATTTTTGCTTTAGACTTTTTTTTCTGTCTAGGAGACAACCCTTGGGAGAGGTTACAGGTAAAAAGAGAAAGAAAGTTTTATCAATCAATAGATTAAAAAAAAAACAATTCTCATTCCTGCAGTCTTCTCTTCTTGGAGAAGGTATCTAGAGAAACTTTGAAAGGCTGAAGAACTTCAGAAAAATCTGCATAATAATTATGACTGCTAAGTAGTAGCTGTACTTGTCATTCATGTAACAGTATAACCACTATGTAGTGTAATTTCCTAGAAACCACAGCAAATTGGGTTGCAATTGCATGTAGAAAGACATTCTTCCAGCCTAAGGCAGAAGAAACCACTCTTCAATACGACTTAGTCTTCATTTTATTGGGGTCTACGATAAACAGTGCGTTACAGGTGTAAGGGTCAGATCAAGTTTGGAAAGTGTTGTACAACGCCTGGTCTACATCAGAAGATCACTCAGCTGTAACACAGGAATTAAGGGCATTCCAAATCTAATTAAAGTTCATAAAATTAAATTGAAAAATATGTGTTACTACTTTGCTGAATGACAGCTACAGATATGCAGCTTGCCACCTTATCATGTCACTAGCCTTGATATCTAGCCTTGCTAGATCCAAAAGGATGTGGCAAGTATTTCCTACACCTAATCAGCCAACAAGCTTCACAGGGGATTGTAAGTGTTGAATGTCCTCTGTGTTAAATAGTACTTCTTAGCAGTATTATATAGAAAATATTCATTTAAACAGAACAAATGACGTGGATAGATAGATACACTATTCTATTCACATTTCCCACTCTGTTTATAAACTGCACCCTATTTCTAAACTAAAAAGTGTATATGTTGCCTACCACTGCAGACATGTATGCTGTCAGAAGACCGCATGGCAGCAAACATTGGCAAGTTGTGTTTTTTTCCAAACTGCAGCTCTGAAGACCGGACAAGAATGTGCTCACTCTTCAGTCTTGGAAGGAGACTCTGCAAACAGTGCTATATCCAGCAAAGTTTTATAGAGTCAGGATTATCTCCAGCATCTGTGCAGGAAACATGAGAAAGGACATTCTCTGGTTTAAGATGTTGCTAATGAGGGTAAGGTTGCTTCCATTCCCTCACGTCAACTCCCCCAGACACATTCAGGCTATTCCATCATTTCAAGCCTTCCCCTTCAATAACAAACTGCAAAGTGCTCTTTTCTGAAGGCTACAGTCTAAAGCATGGGATGTATTGTAGTGTGCTTGTAAAAGCAAAGAAAAAGACTTCTCTAAGAGCATTCTCTGGCATCTGCCTCAAAGATCCCTTCTCCATATCACTGGTTTGTATCTTACCCGACCACAAAAATGTTTCCCTGCTGCTCTACTGGCAGAAGAAATTGGGAACAGAAAGTTCCAGGGTGATAGAATATATTTTCAAACATCAATGCTGGCACAACTTCAGGAGCATTGCAGCACGGATCTTTTCAGCCACTGTTATCTGGGACCAGAATGGCAAGAGTAAGATCATCAGTCAACAGGAAGCAGCAAAAACAACATGAAATCCTTTCAGAGAATACCACTTTCAATTATTATTCTTTTAAATGACTGAAAAAGCAAATATAACCTCAGTTGAAGGGGACAATTTTTGCAAACATACTACTTAAGTCACAGAATTCTAAATGTTTACTTCTGCACTGCTCTGAAGACTTGCTGCTGTGCTCAAGGAGCTCCTTGAAACAGGTCCTTTGATTTGCTGGTTTTAAATCACCACTAACAAAACATCCAAATTCTTATTTGCTTCTAAGCGATAATTAATAAACAAAGGAAAAACACACATACAGCAAAATTTGTTGCTTGTAATATCTTTTCATTTAAGCTCACCAAAACTAACATTATTTAGGAGGATGCCTTGCTGGTATTTGCTAATCACTCTTCTTTGCCGTAACAGATATCCTGGGTGGCCCAACAAGTTGTAAGCTAATCTTCAGGTTGAGTGCAAAGCAATATCCTGAAAGAAAAATGACTTGGACACATTGTGATCAGCAACTTGAATTACAGCCCTGATACTCCGAGCATCACACAGTTTCATTTAAAAAGCATGACCACATGTTTGCAAACTGATGACTGGTTTTTGATTTCATTGCAGAAGCCAAGTTGGAAATTGTAAAGATAGCACGATAGCAACAGCTTGCCACATCCAGAAGAAGAAAAATCAAAACCAATCTTTTGCGTATGAAAGGGAAACACTGATGTTTGTGTAATGAAATATAATAATGATACCCAGTGTTTATGTTTTTAATAATTTTTCTATTGTAATATATAGTAGACATTATAAAGTACTTTATATGTCATGTATTTAATACTAATTATAACACTGGTCTGATGGCCTGCTTAAGAAAACAGTTTTGTGCTCATTCCATTGCTCTGATCTCTGAATACGAATGTGGTATTAAGTATTTCCATTAAAAGAAAAAATTCTTATATATTGACAGGATGCATTTAAATGATTGGTGACACCTATCTCCAGCTAGGTCCCTTCATTTCAACTTGAGCTCTGTAGAACTGATCAAGACCAAGAAACAAAGACAGGGCCAGGAGCTGCCCCACCTCATCAGCTACTGCTGGTCGTAGGAAGGATGATGCTAACACAGCCTGGCCTTACTTCCACAGCTAAATTTAGCTCAGAACATGGAATTAAACCGTGTTAAACGTATGTTTCCATGATTCCTTTGCAGATAAGCCAGGCTCAGGCAGGGAGAAACCCAGATGAGTTTTGAGCAAATTAGCACAAATTTAGCAGCTTTTGCTTGGAGCAGCAGATTCAGTTCAGTTCTCTCATTTCTAGATATGGCCTGCTAAATCCATCGTGGAGCATGAGAAAAGAACGTCCACAGATGACTGAGCTTGTTACCAGTGACTCGGCACTGGAGGTTGAGGGTATGTCAGAAGGCCAGGGCTCATAGCATCAGTCACTACCCCATCCAGAACCTTCTCGTGGAGGAGGTCAGGCTCCCCACATCTAGGCCTGCCTCCCCAGTCAGCTCCTGCCCAGCATGTGGTTGCCTGTGATATCGCCCAGCTTTCTAACCCTCTCTCCACAGGAGCAGGTTCACATGTGCCACAGCGGTCAGAGGGCACTTGAGCATGGGCAAGCAAAAAGCAGGACTGTGTGATGGGAAACAGAGTGAAGAAGAGCAGAAGCAAAGGAGGAAGAAAAGCCACATCTTCCCTCTTTTGTTTTCCGCAACCGCCTGTTGCTTCCATTCACCATCCTGTGCTGGCATACAGGTCTTGCCAAGAGCCCTGCAGCTGACTCATTTAAATCAATTAAATGGGACACTTATGCACTGGAAATGAACTCTGTGTTTTGAAAGCTTTATTTGTGTTTTGCAGAAAGGCTTCAGCAGGCCTTTCTCCAAACGGATTCAGGAGTACATGGATCCAACACATTAATGTACATGGAAAGCAATAAGGATATTAGGGAGTCATCTCCCTCACTCATTTTTCCCCATCATCCCCCTCACTCTGTTGTGTTTTCGGAACACACTCCTGGCTTCTTGGCTAAAAAAGTTCACTGGCATAATTCTGCATTTTTAAACACTTACTCCACAGAAACATATTACCTAATCTTGTCCTCTCCCTGTTTTAGAGACTTGCACCTATACCTCTGACTATGTGCCAAGTCAGTTATGGCTGCTACTGCATTTCTAGGGCAGCAAATAACTCACACTACCTTTTCTTCTGGACTGCAGGACCAAGACTTCTCATATAATCCATTAGAGATGCAGACACAACACCCAAACTTGGTGCTGTGTTTTGACCATGTCAAAAAATTGGAGAATGTAGCCGCCACAATCATTTTTCCCTATTTTGAACAAGAAGTCAGTGCTGGAAAGCCCCAGCCAAGAACTAATCAAAATTTAACATAAGCTGCCCAACTGCTCTTCTCACTGCACATAACACGCAGCATGGCCTCAGCAGATGAGAGGAGACTTTGGTCCTTGTAAGCTTGCTGAATTGGTACCTATCATTAGTGATAGGACCAGAGGGAATGGTTTCAAGCTACGGCAGGGGAGATTCAGGCTGGACATTAGGAAGTATTACTTTTCAGAAAGGGTGGTCAGGCACTGGAATGGACTGCCCAGAGAGGTGGTGGAATCACCAACCCTGGGGGTGTTCAAGGAAAGACTGGATGTTGTGTTGAGGGACATGGTTTAGTGGGAGCTATTGGTAATAGGTGAACGGTTGGACTGGATGATCTTTTAGGTCTTTTCCAACCTTGGTGATTCTATGATTCTATGATTCTAAGCAATTGCTTTATTTATGTTCATCTTTCTACTGTCAGTTACTTTCTCTTATTGACTCAAATCTACTGTTGAGTTTCCCACTGTGGGACCATATCTGTTTGCCTGCTAACACTTAGTACAGTGATCTTTCCATGGTTGACAATATCAGTAATACTCCACATACTCCACTCCCCATTTGGCTCTGGTTTTAAGTTGTTTTCCATTTTTGTCCCCACAAGCAACATCAGAAGGCATTGTGGACATCAGACTGGATATGAACCAAGAGCTGGAGATGACCACCACATCATGTATACTTGTGAAGAAACCACTCCAACGGAACTCAATAAAACAACTCACTATGCATCATCTACAAGCAAAAACCAGTAAACAGACAAATATGCTATTGTGCTAAGGCACTGGATGGGAAAAATAAATCCATTTATGCTATTATAGCATAATAGCTATTCCTGCAGTAATTCACAGATGTAGCTGCTACCTCAAGGAAGATTTACAGGCTTCCTGGCCTCTACCTGCACAGGAGCTTGTGCTTAGACAGCATAAGAAATCTACCTAACTCCACTTTGTGCAGCTGCTTAGAAAAAAACTAGGACTACTTCCACCTCATCCCCTCAGACAAGGTAGTGAGCTCCAGTTTCACTTCTGATAATTGGTAGCCAGAAACAAACATACAGAAACTTAACTAAGCATGTTCATGGAGCTGTTATTTACCAACATGTTCTATTGTATAGTAGTTTATAATAGGTTTTTTTGTTTGTTTGTTTTTTCAATCCCTCAAATCTTTTCTGAAAAGAGTCCTGGAAACATAAAACAAGGGCTAAAGGCACCTTCATCTATGATTTTAAGGGAGCAGACTCAGATGTTACAAATCATGGATTTTATGCATGGAAATCTTTATTCAACACAAGATATCACTGTGTAACACTTTCATCTAAGCACATGCATTGCTCTTTGAAAAGCTTTTGTGTTTGCAGTCACTTATTGAGCCCAACCCTTGCGCATTAGTTTACAAGAGACCTTTTCAATCCTAGAGTGAAAACAAAACAAACAAAAAACAGCAGATGAGTATGCTCAGACCGCAGTGCATATTGCTATCATAATACCACAGATATGCATCCCTGTGTATCTTAGTTCATCTTGCTTTCTAGCCACTGTAGGCATCTGAAATAGAAAAGTGATTTCCCCTTAATCCAGAAAACATTAGGGGAAGTGTCACCATGATGAAGAGGGGCCTTCATGAACAGTTGACCTTCCCATTTGTGTCAGGAAGGCTGGCAAGGTGTCTTTTCATCTCATGCAGTTGCAGACTTCCATCAGGATGGGGATTTCCTCTCCTCCTTCAGACCCGGGGAAGGAGGATAGGGAGGTGATAAACCCTCTGAATGCCAGAATTCAATATACAGGCAGCATCGTCTTTCTGATTCAAAGTAGCCCAGTGTAATGGGACCCATTCATCTTGGAACGGAAACACAATCCTGCTAGAATAAAGTTTACTACAAAAACTGAGCCTACAAAGTCAATGGTTTCATTTCACTAAACCTGGACCCCAAATTTTAACTCAGCAAAATTCATGGTGACACAAGTATGACTTATCACTTGGGCACGTATAGTAGCAAGAATCAAGCAACACGTGGTATGCTGAAGTGATGCAAGAGCTTAAAAGCTTGTGTTTGACCTTAATCCCTAGAAGCAAACTCCCTGAGTTCTGAAGTGGATATGATCTAGTTGTATGAAATCCCTTCTTCAGTTCAGTATCATCTGGAAAACAGCTGTTTACTACCTTACTTCTCATTTTATAAGAATGTGGGAATACTTATTTGTATCAGAGTGCAGCATTTCAAAAGTTTTCATCTGATTATTTTGTCTTCTTGAACAGCTTTTTCTAAAATCCTTTGACTTCATTGTATATAAGGGTCTTGAAAGCATTGGGATTAATCTTCTTCCTTATGTTGATGCACTTAAGATGTATCATACTCCTGGAATAACCATGACATCATAGTTAACCTTCCTGTCTCTACGTATGCTTAAATGAAGTTTAGGTTGAAATATGTGTATGCTTATGTGTACTTGGAGTCTACACATATATATGCAAGCACAAACAGTATTTATATATATATGTAAAACACTTTGAAAAGCATTTGAAATATATCTATTTAAAAATTTGCAGTGATTTTTGAATGCAGGTGAATATTCAGGCTCAGCTCAGGCAGCCCCAAAACCGATCTAGATTTTTAACTTAGCAGCAGAGACACCACAGCAGCAGGAAGCACACAGAATTTAGCTACCTGACCTGGCCAGAGACCATCAGGCCAACTCTCATCTGATTTTTCTCCCCACACCTTAGTTCAAAGAGGAAATACACTGGCATGGTCCTTCCTCAGGAAACTGACACCTGAAGTTAGAAGCACGAGTTAAAGCGTTGCCATAGGCTGTACTGGAGATCAGTCAGAATGGTGCCAGGATGTCGTCTGTGATACCTGTCACAGTGTCAGAGAACCTAACATCTGATTACAGGAAAAAATGTGGTTTGCAAGCAAGGAAAAAGTGAAGGCTGCCTTTCCATTATTAGGAGAGATATTTGCTCCTGGGGGAAGGGTGGTTTTGTTAACTATACTATAAATAAAATTACTGAGAGATGTAGTGTGTTTTCCATTTAACTAAAAACTGCTTGGTTTTTGGTGTGTTTTTTTTTTGTTTGTTTGTTTTTTTTCCATTGTGCAGATATTCTTCCAAAGAACAAGGGATAATGTGGATAGGAACGTTTTGCTATTGAATGAGAATGAGGAAATTAGACTGTTTGGTACTTATGAAAAAAGCTAAAATGATCTTAATCAGTATCTGGGACTCACTAAGGTTTGACAACAAAATTTCTCTTTCTCCATTTTTTACTGTTTTCATTTGACATATTTTTGGCAAGTTTTTTTTCTACTTGCAGTTTTCAGGATTCGTGGTGAACTACATTACGTGAGCTAAAATGGCTGAGTAAAGAATGGCATCAGATTTGCAGACTGGTATTTAGGATCTCCCTGCCTCTGTGGTGATTAAGTTACTGGTGAGTTAGAAAGCCTTCATGGTCAAAAATATCCTGGGGACAGTCCACTTCCCAACTTTCCAAAATAAGCAGCAATGAAACAAAATCTGCTATGGGCACATGCAAACATAGCTGCTTTCTTCACTGTCTAATAGAAGTCTGGGGTCTCTGCCTCGCTGAGAAGTCAGCTGAGCTGCAGTTCCTTCCTTTACCCTGGGAGAAAGTGGGAGATGTTGTGCCTTGTGTTGTGTTCACATGTGCAACCTAAGGTAGATGGAAGCTGTGCTGTCCATTTGGGAACTGTCACCTGTGAGGCTAGGCTGCTCCCACTGCTCCCATCTGCTTCTGTGGCACCACAATGAGATGATGTAGAAAACAGACTGGGCAGAAAACTACTCCCATGGGGCAGAAAAAGTCTTACTCTTCTCTAGCTTTTTGCCCATTTGGTTCCCTGAATTCAGCAAGACTTCCTACAGGAATACCGCAAAGCAACACATTTTAGAAATACAGAAGAAAGCAGGAAGAGGCTCAAATAGGCATTCACAGAGGCAGGCAAACGGAAGGGATGATAACCTTACATTTCCACCTTACAGTATGATACAGGCATCTTGTCTCATCATGGGCCAAAAAGTCAGAAGAAAATGGAAACTGAAATTTCAAAGACTTATTCCATCCACAACAGTCGAGCCTTGTTCTGTCAGACCTCCACATAAGCACAAACTCTCACTTAAGTCTTATTGTGATTAGGAAAAATCTTGACAGCTGGGGCCACCTGGAAGCCCTCTGAACCAATTTATATTCAACACACAGAAGAGAACTAAACACAGAAGAAAGGATAAAGAAAGAATGGGCAGCTGCTGGATCAAACCTTAAAATTATCTGACAAGGGAAAAGTGCCTGGCTATGGTCCTGACCTACTGGTAGCAACACTTAAGGCTGATGTGCACGTGACAACACATGCTCATTCACCAAGGAAAGAAGGATCCAGCCAGGGAACCAGAGATATGGGACACAATCCAGCTGGGCTTCTATGGATACCTTAGCTGCCTGGGGGACACTTAGGCATAGCTATGATAGAGGTCATCTTGTGTTCTTGACTTTCTCTTCTGCAGTTGTACTCAGGAATGCTTTGCTTGCCCTTCCTGCAATTTATTGATCATACTCTGGAATCATTTCAAAATTCACTATTCTACTGGGTCAGGTACCATCAAACTATGATTTGGGATATTGACGTGACAGTTTGGGAGGCCCCTCCACATCTAGACATTACAAGCAATTAGGGAAGTGGGCCTTGAGGGCACAGAAGAGAGTTGTGCTACATCTACACTGCTGTTATCTCAACTATAGCCTCAGATATTATTTGACATCAACAGTGCAAATTCTTTGGTCTGCCCACCTTGCGCTCACAAGGCTGCCTACCAATGCTATCTATATTAAGAGTGATCTGAGGAGTATATCTAAAAAAGCATATTCCCCAGTGAACACACAACTTTCAGCTTCTGAATGCTCACACCTACTACTACTGCTACAACTACTACTACTACTACAACTACTGCCACGTGCAGCCCTGCCAAGATGCAGGCATTTTCCAAGGTTACTTGGAAAACTTGCAGTGCATGAGAGGACGTGCCGTGGCTGCGTTCTCGGGATTTGGAATACACATTTTTACTAAGTCACACACTTAGATGCCTTTTGTAAAACTGGTGTCCCTTGCACAAAGACATCTATTTATATATTACTGACCGATTGATCCCAAAGGCGGGAATACCAGGGAGATATTGGATCTGTGTTTCTGTCCTGTGAACACAGATTCAAGCTCATTACACTAAGCACTGTTGGCTAGACTACCCATGGCATCACGAGTTCAACTTGGGCTTTAAAACCTACCCCACAAATGAACAAAACAACTCAAGCTGAGCTCCATGTCCCATGAAGCATACTGCTGTTTTTATGCTATTAACCTGGAGGTGCTTCTTATGGGTTGATCTGAAATGAGGATGCTACAGACACACTTCCGTCTGTTTTTGCAGCACCTTCTGCTCCTTCACTTCTAAATGCTATTTTGATGGAGTTTTCTGCCTTCCAGGAAGTACCTGAAGAATAATTTTCTAAAATGAGCAGCTGACCAGCAAGAGATATAGCAATCCTCAAAGCCGTCATGTGAGATTTTTCAGAGCATTCCAGAGAGGGCACCGAAATCAGCAAGATCACACACTTCCAGACGTGGATTCCTGGTCACTCCACCTTTAACTATTAACACCAGCATTACTTCACAGTGAATGAACTCTACCTCCCCCCCCCTTGCAACTTCTAGTGCTATTTAAACTCTCAAAATAGGGCATTAATGGTACTTAAATTCTATTCTTAAATAAGGGGAAGTTAATATCTTTCTACAGGCTTAACATCATGAATTTGAAAGCAACAGTTGTATAAGTTTTTTTATTTGTTTTTTAAAAATATCCTTAAAACCCTAAAAAATTATTTTTATATGCATGTAAGCATATGTGCATGTATCTGTGGATGTCCCCATGTCCTGATATTTGAAAATGTACCCCATAAATAATTTGGCCAAAAATAAATGGTAGAAATATAAGCACGAAAGGAGGTGTTTGTTTTGTTGTTGTTGTTGTTTTCCTTCTCTTTTTCTGCTATGTTTTATTGTCTCCAATAAATATGATATTAGCACTGCAAATGAAGAACAGGAAGCTCCCTGAATGCAAACATCACCCGTCAATGGGTGTGCATTGCTAGTCTCCATCTGTAGTCACACACTGGGCAGTGTAGAAAACATTTCCAATGATGCCTGTGGTGCTGTGATGCTCAAGTTGTTCTAACAAATCCTTGCATCTTGGAAAATCCTTCTATCATTCGCTGAGAGATCTGCTGATATATAAATGTACGTTTCTTCCAAACATGTGGTCTTATTTTTACAGCTCCGTTGAAATTGGGAAAAGTAAACTGGTAAAGGGAAAACCTTTTTATTAACATTTCAGTCATTTTGTTCCTTTGCTTTTATCAGCAGTTTCTCCCTCTCTCTAAGATGCAGACTACATATATTACACTCCTGCAGTTCTGGCTAAGACAATAACTCCATAGGATCTAGGAAGTCCATGTGCTCCCGTGTCCAGATTCAGCAATAGGCTTTCTATATGAACACAAAACTTGTAACATCTATTTGCTTTAGTAGCATGGCTGCCACTTTGGTGGCACACTTGAAGTATTATTATAAAAAGTGGCCAGAACAAAGGAGCCATAAGCACAAGAACTTAAAGGAGTAAATCTCCATAAAACTGCGAAACCTTCACCTTCCCAGAGTCTTGAGGTGTTTGACCAAAGGGCTAGAGAAACCTCTTGGCAAGACCTGCAAGTCATTTCTGGTTCCACACAGTTGTCAGCGTACCCAATGAAGAGGGCTGCCAGATAGTTTGGTTGCTGACTCCACGCAATTAATTTCCTTGGGATATTTCCCAAACTCAGAATGGAACTAAAATATAAGCCAGTATTAAACTTTATTAGACACTATTCAGTACTATGCAGACAAGCCCCATGACTGGAACTTGGCCCATAAATACTTCAGCATACAAACACAAAAATAAATATGTAATAAACTGCGCTGCATGTGCAACTGAAAAACAACCAATTTCAAAAGAAGACACAGAGTTGCACAATTCCCCTTGGTAAGGGGAAACAAATATTGTATTAATGATGCTCTTCAAGCTTATGGGGAGGGAGAGGGCTGAAAGGATTTAACAGATTACATAGTTTGTTTGAACTGGCACAATCTCTTCCTTCCCCTGTTTGGAGCTGCGTTTCTGCAAGCATGACTACTGCTGTCATAATGAACTGCTCCACAGATACTAGAGTGCATGTCAGACATCAACAGAACAGAAATGACAAATTACCTCATCAGTGATTATGTCCAATCTGATAAATAAAAGGCTTGGGCTTTGGTTCAAAAGATAGATGAAATTATATGGAAAACAACTATGACATTCATCTCTTTCTCTGCAAAAAGCAAGATAACCTCATCCTCATGCTATGTCCCAAGTTATGACTGGAAGAAGGCTAGCTGGCATTAGCCAGAACTGTGCCAAGGCTCATACCAACAGTTAAATAGTGAGAATGATTGTCAGCTTGAGGGTAAACACTGGTATTGCCTCATTCCCTGATACAGATATAGCTCAGGATATAAGGAATTATTTTAACCGACCTATTGTGTGAGTTTCTAAGATTCTCTGTGTTACCATGATACAATGTGTTGAGGTCAAAATATTTAAATAGTCACCAATTTTATTTCAAAAGAGATGTAATTCTTTGATGACTTTGAGAAAGAGTGTATTTACAACACTTCAGTTTACAGCCCTTGTTCTTCCATATTTTTACATAAAATATGTAAAAACAACAAGTTGACTTGATCAGTACAAGAGTGAACAAGCATGCTGTGGTACAGCGTGGTTTGAAGTTAGTGCAGAGCACCAAACTTTCCTTCAGTTGAAGATATGTGCCATGACAGCAGCAGGGGCCCCCTCCACATTCTTGTTGGCATTGTGTAAAGGTGATTCTCCACTCCCATTTCTTCCTAGTGCCATGCATCTCATAGATCTCAACAAATCTGGTACAAAGAGGGGCATGCAAATACTTTCCAGAGAGAAGTCTGCTGTGCCCAGTTTGACTATGGAAACAGTAAATGGTAGAAAGGAAGCAGCCATGGAATGTGCCACATCTGATATGCTGTTATGTTTAGCAGTGGATGAAAAAAAGTCCTATTTAGGATTTAGATGATGCGTAGTCCACAAGATGTTCATAGCTAATAATGTCACAGCTCTCTGATGAGATCTCTGGAGGTGTGAAAAGTGTGGTTTTAATCCTCTGAAATAACAGAGATGCCAGCAGAGCATTGCAGCAAAGAGTAATTATCAAGGTACCTGATTATCACACACAAAATCTGGTAATATGCTGTAGAAATGGCATCATCACAGAATCACAGAATCACAGAGTGGCCAGGGTTGGAAGGGACCTCAAAGATCATGAATCTACAACCTCCTGCCACATGCAAGGCCACCAACCTCCACATTTAATGTTAAATCAGACTGCCCAGGGCCCCATCCAATCTGGACTTGAACACCTCCTGGTATAGGGCATCCACAACCTCTCTGGGCAGCCTGTTCCAGCACCTCACCACTCTCTCTGTAAAGAATTTCCCCCTGACATCCAAACTAAATCTCCCCTCCCTCAACTTAAAACTATTGATTCCCCTCATCCTGTTTGTAGGCTCTTTTTAGGTACTGAAAGGCTACAATGAGGTCACCCCATAGCCTTCTTTTCTCCAGGCTGAACAAGCCCTGCTCCCTCAGCCTGTCTTCATAGGGGTGGTGCTCCAGCCCCCTGATCATCTTTGTGGCTCTCCTCTGGACCCTCTCCAACAGTTCTCTGCATTTCTTGTACTGGGGGCTCCAGACCTGGACCAGTACTCCCGATGGGGCCTCACAAGAGGAGAGTAGAGAGGGAAAATCACCTCTCTGTCCCTGATGGCCACCCCTCTTCTGATGGAGCCCAGGATACCATTTGCTTTCTGAGCTGCAAGAGGACACTACTGGCTCATGTTAAGTTTTTCATCCATCAAGACCCCCAGGTCCTTCTCTGCAGGGCTGCTCTCAAGGACTGCTCCTTCCAGTCTGTATGGATGCCTGGGATTCCTCCGGCCCAAGTGCAAAACCTTGCACTTTGCTGTGTTGAACCTCATC
Source organism: Lagopus leucura (assembly GCF_019238085.1). NCBI lineage: Eukaryota > Metazoa > Chordata > Aves > Galliformes > Phasianidae > Lagopus > Lagopus leucura. Next base: position 37,796,128 of record NW_024962262.1, read on the forward strand.
AGGTTCATCTGGGCCCACCTTTCTAGCCTATTGATGCCCCTCTGAATGGCATCCCTTCCTTCCACCGTGTTTTGAATATTTCCAGAGGAGACTCCACAACATCCCTGGGCAGCTTGTTTCAGGGCTCTGTAACCTTCAAAGTAAAGAAGCTTTGCCTCATGTTTAGATGAAACTTCCTAGTTCTAGTTTGTGTTCACTGCCCACTTGACTCTCACCCATTAGATATTTATAAGCACTGATAAGATCCCCTCTCAGTCGTCTCCAGGCTGAACAGACCTAGTTCTCTGAGTTTTTCTCCATAAGGAATATGCTCTCCAGGCCCCTCTCTAGAAGTTCCCTATCTTTCTTGAACTGGACACAGTATTCCAGATGAGACCTCATCAGGACGGGGAGAGGGTGATGATTACCTCCCTCAATCTGCTGCTGCCCACGCTCATTTTAATGCACTCCAAGATGCCACTGGCCTTCTTGGCAACAAGAACAAACTGCTGGCTTGTGGCCAACCTATTGCCCACCGGAATACTCAGGTCCTTCTCTGCAGAGCTTCTCTCCAGCACATCAGCCCCTAACCTGTACTGCTGCATGTGGTTATTCCTCCCCAGGTGCAGAACTTAACATATCCTTTTCTTAAACCTCATTGAGTTCATCTCTGTCCATCTCTCTAGTCCAGATCTTGCTGAATGACAGCACAGCCTTTTGGTGTGTCAAAGCATCTACTGAGATAAAGCTATGCTGCATCTCCTTGCATGGTTCCCATTAAAGTAAACCGAAATAAAAATTGTAAAAGTTTTAACAGAATGATGCATTGGTGGAAAAGTGACAGAAAAGCATTCATTTTTTTCAACTCTTCTTTGACAACATAGCTTTGACAGATCTCACCAGTTCACTAATCTGATCTCATTCTGTGCTGACAAAAATTGTTATATGACTTATGGTTTGGATTGAGTACAATCCATATGAGGGCCCATAATCTCAACCCAGCATTTAGAGGGGGTCAAGAGTTCAAAGCGAATCTAGCATACAAAAGAATAAAAAGTTTACAAGCACAATCTGACACCACTGGATCCTAAGGCCAATTTTGAAATAGTACAACACTGGTCTACCTGACCTCAGCCCAAACTGACGTCTGATAAGTGTCCCTTAATCCGGAAGTGACTTGCTATCTTAAGGGGCAAAATTCTAACTCACTGCCTAGAAACTTTCCACTTATTCACTTTGGAAAATGAGCAAAATAAAAATGAAAATAAGAAATAAAAACATGGGGAGAAAATACTTCCTTTGGAGTATATACAAATGGAATGACTGAAAGCAGCAATTAAACTACAAAATAAATAGCACTATAAATTCCAACCTGTATACGATCTTTTTCCAGGTCCCCTTTTCACCACCCCTTTCATCAGTTCTGCTCCTGTCCATCATGCTATAAAGCAGAAGGCCAAAGCCTTGCTGCGTGCACCAGACCAAGTTGGCACAGGCATGATGCAGTTTGCCAAGCCTGCCTCCTTCTGATTTTATCAAGCTTGCCTCTTGACTTCAGGGTCATTGTGCCTGATGTCATTGCTCAGGCATCCTCTGATTTGTTGCCATTGGCAAAGACATACAAATTTCCTATGGCAATATGTTCTCTTAACTTCAAAGTGTAATGTTACTATCCTTAGCATTTTCACAAAAGGCTAAAGTGCAATGAACTTTTTTTGAGTTGTTTTTCATCTAATGAGATTAATTGCAGAACAGACGTGAGGGACCTGTGATCTTTTATACAGTCTCCAGAGATTGGGCTTAGCTAAAGTAACAAGGTGAACAAGGTAAGGCTGCTTGTCCACTTAAAAGTAGGACGACTGGTCCCTCATATATAAAACCTGTGTGATACTTCTTGGATCTTTGAAGTATTCACTGTGGATGAAGTCCTGTTTCGTCTTTCTTCTAAGCATTCACGTCATATAATCTATTGATTTATTGAAAGTTGTCATGTGGATTCTGCCCCTGCAGAATTTCATGGAAGCGATTAATGCCACTTGGCACTAAGCCTTGTACAAGGAAGGCAGATTTTTTGACATGCATCCTATTACTTAAAGTAGAAGTCAGAATACCTGACATGATTAATTTCACAGAGCAATAAGCTTAAAAAATAAATAGGTCAGGACACATTCAGTGTTGTATCAGAGAAACTATTATCAGGCTTAGCTTTATGTAGAATCTTTCCTTACTTGAGAGATGAGATAATATACACTGTGTATTATATCTCTGGTTTGCTGAGATGGAGAATATGGGGAAAAAAAAGAATGCACGGTAGGAAATGATAAGGAGGATTTAGAAGGGGTAGTAAAGTAGTCTAAAAGCAACAAAACGATATTCGTGTTGAAAAATAGATCCCAAAAGTATATCCATGGGAATAAGGATATTGGGAAATGCCAGTAATAAGGTGGGAGTGGTCATTGGGCAGTTTTCTGAGAGCCAAAGATGGTCTTTTTTTGATATTCTGAACTTTGTAGGCGGACAAATAGCATCTGGGAATAGCACTCCAGAATCTGATGACACATTTTTGCAAGATGTATTTTTGTTGCAGTTCTGTGTGATCACTTCAGCAGCAAAGAGGCCTGCAAAAGTAACTTGATACAATAGAGATATAAAACATTTATTGCTATGAGATAGTGCCCTAACCTGCACTTGTGCCAGCAAACAGAGGTATACAAATCCTAAAAAGAGGCAATGTTTGTTTATTAAGTGAAAGCATATGCTCAGTCGAGAGTGATATCATGAGAGGTCACTATCACAAATCATTCAGTGTTGTTGATGCCTCCTTTTTCACTTTGGGATCCACTCAAAGTTATTTTTATAGGTTTGCTAACACACTGTACACTCTCTTCATAAGGCCCAGTACACCTACATTTACCACATATGGTGTGTTTTATCTATGCCTTTGTTGCCTTTGATATCTCTAAGTTTGATATAACTGCATTTCTCTGATGCCCAGTAATTGCCATCTGTGAGTTGTTTATAGCCCTGGCGCCTCCAGCATTCTCCTGTCTGTGTTCTGAAGGCCCCTGCTGTCAGTTCTGCACTCCCATACTTTAATAAAATCATAGCTCAACCTATGCAAAACAATTGCTTATCATTGCTATATTGGCACAAAGCTATGTGGCAACAAATTTACACAACACAAATTCACAAAGCTTATAAAAAGCTAAAACAAGGTAGGTTAATGATCACTTATTTGCTTTATGCTTGTTGCTACAAGCTAAAACGAATGTCTAGGAAAGGTGAAGAGAAGTCTAGACAAAGCCCTGACAAGCCTTGAGTCCTGTCCCAGTAAATTAACACACAGCCTGTGGCCTAAGACAAAACACAGTGCAATTTCGAGGTTATAAGACTACAGATTTATGGGGAGGTAATTTCACAGGGAGAATAATTAAGTATTGGAAAAGTTTGGTCAGAGAGGTTGCGCAAGTTCCGTCCGTGGGGGTTTTCAAAACCTGGCTGGACAAAGCAAAGCCTTGAGCAACCTGGCCTAATCTTGCAGCTGGCCCTGCTCTGAGCAGGAGGTTGGACCTCCTGGAGTCCCTTTCAGCCTCAGTGATCCTGTGGTTCATGACACTACAAGAATACTGTTGGAGAAGGTAGTCATATTCTACTTTCTCGTCTGCTCTCTGCCCTCTCCTCTTCAAACTTGTTGATTATAAATGATCCACACCTACAATGTATTGCTATCTGCAGTATTCCCAAATATCCTCTTCCAGACCACCAAAGACTTTGAAGTTGCTTTAAAAGCCATTTCTATACAATTTTATATCTGCTTTGACCCATTAATCCCAGCTGAGTTCTAGCTGATTGACGCCAGTACAAGATAGAAACAGCACTGTCAGATGACGCGTTTCAGCCTTACCTAAAGAGCATCTTGGACTGGTTACCACATGTTATTCAAATTTCTACTCACCTCTTTCATAAATTTTTCAACTAAAACTACAGAACACAAAGAAGTGGAGCAGTGATCATTGACGCCATACTATTGCTTTGCAAGTAGCTGTTGAAAAATGTGAAGCACGCTTGTAAGAACCAAGTTGATGGTAGAGTTGACAGGTGACATGATACTGAGAGGGTTGATAGAGTACTTTGGATAACAGGGTTGGAATTCAATGGTTTTCATAAATGAAATAAATGATCTGGAGAAATGGTAACTGTAGAAGATATGATAGACATCTGTAGCATGCTCAGGATTACACAGCCATTGCCTATGCTCTGACAATTGAGGAATAAATAAAAGGCTTTATATTCTAATCTAAGTGATTTTGTGTGAGTTAAAGGTAGAGAGTCATACTGTCATTTTCTGTATCTTAGAATGAATCAGTTTATTAATGGAAATGAAATTGGCCTAGGAACATACAGTGGGGAAAAAAATGTACTGAGTTCTCATGTTTAGGGTCTGTAACACTGCTAAAAATTATAAGTAGCAATAACATCTAAATAGGTAACTCATTTAGATTGCTGATGGCAAGACTGCAGGGGGTATTAGATTTTTTTTTTTAGTGAAAATTAAATGTTAAAGGGTCTTATATCTTGATGTTCTTATAATGTTCAAATAAAGGTAATCCTAGTAGTGACAATAGTGCTTGTTACCATTCCTAAATGTGCTTATTTATATGATTAAGAGCAATAGATAGAAACGGAGTGAAATTTCAGAATGAAAACACGTATGGAACAGAGTTTAGCATTTGCAGATTACATGAGCATGCCAAAAGTATTAATTCTTCTGATGCAGCAGTGGGAGCAGATAAGTTTGTTCCACTGTTTCCTAGCCAGGTCAGTTTACTGACAGCCAAGGAAAGAATAGCCAGGATTACCTTCTGCCAGCAATCCCCAGCTCAGTGTACCAATGAATTGTAGTAGCTGCTACTTGAAAACGAAGTGGTTGCATTTGTCAAAAAATAATGAAAGAACACAAAATCCCTCAAAAAGACCAAGAGAAAGGTATAGGGTCCAAAATTTGCGATTCCAGAAGCATATATTTTGATGGCACATCTCTACTCAAAGCATAGACCCTCTGTTTAGCATTACACTTACAAAGCCAAAAGTCTTCCCCAAGAGTTTGGTGTGGCTAATTAATGATAGATGCAATGAGTAAGCTGAGATTGCAATAAAAACAAAAACAATAAAACAGTGATGTATCAGTGTTTAATGAGCAAATCATCCAGTAAGCACAACAGCTTCTTTACTTACAAAATTACCACTAGTAGAAAAGATTTAAGTTCAGCTTGAGTAATTCACCTTCAGATTACTCTCAAATGAATCTCTAACCAAGAAGCTTACTGACTTTGTTGGCAGATGACATTACTAACTGCAGAAGATGAGCATCTGTGTGATGCAGTCACAAAATTTAACAAGTCCCAGGTTTAGATTCTGAATAATATCATTCTTTGATAAACAGCCACTGTTTCTTCAAACCCAGCTGTCCTTGGCATATCAAACCTGTCACGGGTTCCTACAGCTGTGTATATGTTATTATAACACACAACATACATTCTCAGTGACACATGTCAAACCACGTATCTGAAATAATTTTCATATTTGATGATAAACTTATATTATTGTGCATCATACATTGTTTTGAGAATAAACTTCTATTTCCAGAATTGATGTAAGGTTAAAGTTATGAAGTGAAATTCATATTTAAGCATGTAAAGAAAAATAGTCTAATTTTAAAGACCCCTGGTTGTGAACACTTAGATTTCAGAGGAATTACTGTGCATACTTGAAAATCAATCAGAATCTGCTAACATGTTCCCCTAAAAACACTGGAACCTAATCTTGAGTAGCTAGATGAGGAAGAGTTGCCTTATGGCACAAAATTTAATTTAAAACAAAACAAAACCATTAAAATTCTTACATGTGAATGTAAATCTAATCAACACATTCATTAAATATCCAGAAATTCATGAAAACAGAAAGCACCCATTAGAAATATATATTCGCAAGTATGAATCCAATATACATAGTTCTGATTCAAGTTCCTAGCCTCTGAAATATTATCAACCCTTGTGTCATAGTGAAGGATCCTTATCTTTCAGAAGGAAAGCAATTACAGAAAAAAGTGCAGCAAAACCAGCTCAGGATGACTGTACTCCCAAGGACCAGAGGCTACAGAATAGCAGCAGCCCTCCTTCCTCAGCTCGAGTCTGTACTGGATAATAAGCTAGCCTACCTTGAACATTGTGTATATGCAGAGAAGAGTTTTAAGTACTGTAATGAAGATGGGGTTAAGAAAATGATGGAGAAAATCAGAAGTAATCAGATACCAGATATGGAAAGCATAAGAAAACAGTTTTCCAGTGGGAAGGAGTTAAACGTGGAGAGACTTAACGCGATTAGTGTTCCACAAGGACTGCTCTAAAAACAGAAAGTTGAATTATCAAAAGCAGGGTTAAATAAGGTAGGTGGACTGAGAAGCTTAGACCAGTCAGGCTTCCTGCCTGCAGTTACAGGTGGACTTCTCAGGAGGACTAAATACCTGGGTCAACATTTAGTAACACCCAGCCGGCAGCACGGCAGCGGTGTAGAATCACAGAAGTGTTAAGGCTGGAAACGCCCTCTAAGATCATGAAATCAAACCATCTTTCTTTCAACACGAAAAAAACTACGGGGGGCCGTTCCTGCCCGCGGGCCAATCAAACACCACAGAACCACCGATGGGGACGGTGATGGGGGAGGCGAGCTGTCACTCAACGTGGGGCGGGATCACCTCAGGGACTGCTGCGCGCGCGCATGCGCTCTTCCCACTTCAGACGTGCGGCCGTTGGCGCGTGCTGTTGCAGCACAGGGCCGTTGTGCTGCTGTGTGCGGGTTCGTGTCTGTGCTGTAGGTTGGACTCTCCTCCTTTCCCCCATCGGAGAGGAATGAGCGGGCACGCAGAGGTATGGCCGGCCCTCCTCCCTCTCCTCTCCAGCGCCTGAGGCCCGGAGTTGTGGCTCTTGCCTTGACCCTTTGAAATTGGTGGAAAAAATTGAAAGGAGCGGTGTCAGGCTCGCGTATGCAGGAGCTTTGGGAGCAACGTCCCAGCAGAAGCGCTGGGCGTTCAGACCTCTGTCGCTGTCTGTGTATACAAACGTGACCACTGACAACCATGCGGTTCATGCGGCCTGCCCTCCGCTGGCATGCTGTGTATGCGTTCAGGTGATGAGGAAGCCACGTGGGTCACAGCACTGTGAAGCAGCAGGTGGTCACCTTCAGTTGTGGTCCCTCTGTCGCTCTTTGCCAAGGAGCAGTGGGCAGTGGTGATATTATGGCATGCTGTGGTGCAGAACAGGCTTTTCATCCCGGCTCCAGTTTGCTTTCCTTTATTTTTGAGAGTGTTAGTGTATATGGTGGCATGCGTGCTCTCCAGTCCCCTTTTTATCAGCTGGCCTTTCATATCACAGAATCAGAGAATAGCCTGGGTTGAAAAGGACCACAGTGATCATCTAGTTTCAACCCACCTGCTATATGCAGGGTTGCCAACCACCAAACCCGGCTGCCCAGAGCCACATCCAGCCTGGCCTCGAATGCCTCCAGGGATGGGGCATCCAGAACCTCTTTGGACAACCTGTTCCAGTGCATCATCACAATGTGCAGACTGGAAACATAATTTTTACTTCTTATTGAACTTTTTTTTTCTGTTTCATTTGTAGGTTAAAGTGAAAATACCTTTTGGAAACAAACAACTTGATGCTATCTTTAATGTCCCAGAGAAGAAATTAAGATATGGAGTAATTCTTACCCATGGTGCTGGAGGAGATATGAATTTCCCTCAGTTAGTCTCTTTGGCAGCCTACCTTGCATCACAGGGAATTCTGTGCCTGCGGTTTACTTGTAAAGGCCTTAACATTGCTTATAGGACTAAAGCTTACAAAACAGTTGTGGTAAGAAATGACCAAATTCTGCCAAAGATCCATGGATGTAAAGAGTTTACACATATATTTAAATATATAAATATATTTACATTCTTTCTGATTCTGAGTTTCTTAAGTTACCAGGAGAAATTAGTCAAGTAACAATGAGAAGATGAGAAGTGATAGTTAGCTGGTACAGTTAGCTAAACGGAGCAGTGACAATGTGCAAAAAGAGCAGGGACAATTCTCATATGAGCTCAAGGAGAGAAAGACGAGCTTGAGAAAAGTATTTGAAGAGAGCGAAGATGTTCTGTGGGAAAAATGAAAAAAATTGATTAGGGTGGAAATGGGAGGTAGATATTACAGAAAGGTTTGGTTGAGGAGGAGAGTAAATGAAAATATATGGCTTTAGGAGAGGTGTTTCAGAGGAAGGAAGCTGAGCTGGGTATTCTGGATCTCTGAAGGTTTGGGAATGAGAGAAGACTTCAAGGAGACAGATGCAGGAGAATTTGAGGCGAGAGATTGGGTGTAGTTGAGCGTAGCATATGAAATCCCTAAAATCTAAGTAGTCTTTGATTTCCAAATCAATTTAAATTGTTACATGGCCATATTCATCTATTTCTGCTGCTACTACATTATTTAAAATGTTTTTCTATACCTAGATTTTGTTAAAAATGAACAGTATTTTGCTGTATTTATATCAGCCTAGAGTCTCTTGTTCTGGAGCGTGGAGGAGGGAGTGGAAATGCTCCCCTGATTATCTAGCTACTTTTGCTAGGGTGTAAGAAGGTAGCTTGGGCACTTTGTATCTGGCATCAGACACTTCCGTTGTAGAACTAAGTTCAATTAAGGAATTAATTTGCATGATGTCGTTGTAATTATATTACACAGTTACATGTTACCTTGAAGTTGGACTTTGCTAGCTTTAATGTGGGTCTGTTTTCTATTATTATTTTTGTGTGTGTGTGTGTGTAAACAAGGTGTTGTTGTTGAGTTTAATGCTGATGTGTAAAGGTAATTAAAGGACCTCTATTAAGATAACATCCAATTAGTTATCACTTGAAAACAGAAAAAATTGTTGCTTAATTTTTTCTGTTCTGACTGTATCTTAAATGTTTTTTTTTTTTTTTTTTGTTGGAAATATGTTAACTTAAGCCTCAGGGTTGGATATTTGTATTACCTCATTTTTTTTTTTGCATTTTGCTGGACTAAGAGTATGTAGGTAGGTAAGCTGATACACCTAATACTTGAATCACTTAACATTTTGGTAACTTGATGATGTGTCTGAAATTTGCTGAGAGCTGTTTGAAATCTTTTGCTGAGAGCTAGTGTGAAATTGCTTGTTATATTTTTACTGCAAAATATAATGAGGTGATTTTTATGGGGAAAAAAAAAAAAGTAACTTCTAATAACTGTTCCTTGCTTAATCTGCAGTGCTGAAAGTGCTTGCCATTTTTGTGTTTTAGTGTCTGCAAACAAACCAAAATGCTCAACCTCTTAGCTGTCTTAATTTTTACTGTAATATTTCTTTCCTGTCGCATTTTTTTTTTAGGAATACTTAAAGCTTTCTGATGATTATAAGCTTTCAGGTGTCTTCCTTGCAGGTATGGTTTTTGTTATCTGTAATTTTCTTGTATACTGACTGTAATGAAAATGATCTGTAATTCCTCCATTCTTGGAGTCTGTCCTGCCTTGGTAAGAAGTGAAAGAACAGAAGTGGGTGACAGTTTTCAGTTTTCAGGAGGCACTGAGAGCTCGGTGTCTAGCACAGGCGCAAGCTGAAAAAACTGCCTGGTCAGTATTGCTTAGGCAGAGCAGTTCAGCTAGGAGCATCTTCACTTCACACACTCATTCTTCAATTGAATGCTCTGTAATCTTTGTAAATTGACTACAAGTCCACTGATTGCAGTGGGGACACATATGCCAAGGTCATTTAGCAGTCTGGATTTTGGTGTCCTACAAGCTCTTTAACTGATGGATGAGCCCAGTGGGTGTACAGCTTAGCTTGTCTCACGGCTGCTTTGAACACTGTTTCTTGGATCACAGGTGGGAATATCTAGCATTATCCTTTTAAATAATTTTTTTTTTTTTAAGTGTGATCATCTATTCACTGTCCTCATGATACTGGAGATTTCTTAGAAGGATAAGGAAAAATTCAGAAGACTATGTTTTGCAGATAGTTTGGGAGAAAACTTGCTTATCTCTTGTAACTTGCAAGGCTGTTCTCTGATAGAACTCTGAGTTCTCTGATGATCCCCATGGACTTTCCTAATTAAACTTCTTGGAGAATCCTAGTTAACTGGTAAACAGCTGTTTTCCCAAAGCAGATTTTGATGTATAATTCTAGTGGCAGGTAGAATATCAACTACATTGTGTGATAAAAGGAAATAGATGGGGGTAACTAGGAATAACTTGATACTGGAAACTTAGAATGTTGTCCGACTAAGCGAAACCAAATCTGCCCTGATGCAAGTTAATCCCACTGGAATCGACCACTTCTGACACTCAATTATAGAGCATTGTCAGCTCGTATGCTGCTTCTTTGAGCAGATATTTTGATATCCACTCAATGTTATTAACTGACCTCATGTTTACAAGTTCATTCTTTATTTTTATTTTTTAATCCTTTTTGCATTTAAGTTGAAATTTGTTGTGTGCATAGACACTTGTTGGACTAGTTTTGGTAATAAGGAGAATAAAACTTTGTTTTGTTCTATGATATTTAAGGCTGTTTGAAAAAAATCAATGGAAGGTAATTGCATTGTTGTTTGAAATTCCAGGGGTCTGTAGCGTAGGACCTCTTTCTCTCCCTCTCCTCCACCAATAGGAAGGGTTGCTGTTCTTCTCAGTATTACAAAGGATCCCTGTCCATTTATCCTTTTTTTTTTTTTTAATTTCTTTTTAAAATGAAATCATACTACAACCAGACAATTGTCTTCAGCAGAAGTATGTTAAATTTATAATTTGTACTTTTCATAGAGTAGATAAGTATACCTAGCATTTTGTACTACCAGTTCACTAAAATACATTCATTTTGATTGGTTTTATAAGTTGTTAATACTGAGAATGCAGATGAGGTGATAGTGAATATACTTTTTTCCTTTATTTTAACATGGGAGAAAGGCCGTTCCATGGGTTCACGAGCTGCTGCCTCTGTGATACATCAGCTTAGCCAGGAAGGTAATAATGATGACTTCATTCAGGGTCTGGTTTGCTTATCGTACCCTTTGCATCGACCAAAACTGCAGTCCAAGCTCCGGGATGAAGATTTATTATTTATCAGGTGCCCGGTGCTGTTTGTCTCAGGATCAGCAGATGAGATGTGTGAAAAAGTGAGTATCCTTGTAAATCTCTCCGTGACAGGATAGTGTGGAAGAACAGGAATGAATCTGAGTGATGTTTGTAGTGATATCCACAGCTGTAACTTTGATTAGCAATCTTCTCTAAATATACATCTCTGATGGAAGATTTAGGTAGAAAACTTCATCAGATTTTGAGAAACCTGAGCTGATTTCTTTTAACTTTAGCATGTCTGGATCATGCTTGATCATCTGCTTTAGGAAACTTACCTTTTTGTAAATAAATAATTCTGATTTTAATGTTTTGTCCTTTTTTAGTATGATAGATTTTACAAATTAAGCTGCACGTGGAAGGGACAAGTAATTTCCTGTTCTATTTCCACCATTTCAAGTCACTGCAACTGAGTGCTGCTATTGTACTAATCTGCCTTAGTCACATTTTCATGACATTCTTCTAGCAAAGCAGTTCTACCCACAAGTCAGCCATTTATGATAGTATTTTTGTTGAGAACAGGCGTGTAGTGATCAGAATGCAGTGTTTTTCTGTCTTAATTTCTTGCAAGGTAAATATCTTTTGTTCTTGAATACTTCAGCTTGAATTTGGGACAGTGTGTAATGTACATGCAAAACCATTTTGTTTTTAAAAGCTGCCTGCTATGTTTTGCATAGGCTAAGTGAGGGATGAGTGCATTCTACAATTAATAGCAGCTAATTTTCTAAATTTCTCATTCTTATTTGCCCTGTAGCAATTGTTAGAAAGTGTGGCAAGCAAAATGAAAGCCCCTAAAAAAATCCATTGGATTGATAAGGCAAACCATGGGATGGCAGTTAAAGGCCGAACAGAAGATGATGTCATGGAAGAAATAAATGTACAAGTTTTTTCTTGGCTTAGAGAGAATATTGGACTGGAACACAAATGACTTGCAGTGGTTGAGTAATATCTTCAGTTGGCTTTTCCAAAATGCAACACATCAGCTGGAGATGCGTTTTTGAAAGCAAATGTTTTCCAAGGACTAAAATGTAAATATTTTTTTATGAATGTAAAAAATATACAAGACAATAAAGAACATTTTAAAGGAAAGATGGAAAATCTATCTGGACAGTACTGTTTTTAGTAACTCCATTTGAAAAGTATTTAATATTTAATGTTCTGCATTACCAAGTAAATATTGTTGGTGTCTTTTATATATTCAAATATTATTTTGATACCAAATCTTTTGATGCCTTTATCAGCTGAATTAATACCTGTGAGCTGAAATGGCTGGTTGGTCCTGAGAAAAGCATCTTGATGCTGTCTTCTGAGGTGGTTGTCTCAACCCCATTGCTAAGAGTTCCCCAAAACTCCTCTGGTTGTGCAGCATTCTTATGGCTTTCAGCTTGCTGCTACAGTGCGACTGGCTGTGAACTGTGTGAACTGGCAGTTCTAACCTGGAGGTTCTTACAGGCAGATGAAAGTTAAGCATGTGAATCAGCTATAATAGACTTCTATCACGGAATGCCTCAAGAATGCTGATATCCCAACAATAACATGCAGTAAGATGGTACATATCTGAATGTTTATAGCTGATTTCTAAAGGAACATAAAATAGCCTTACAGATTTGAAGGTGGCAATGTTACAGAGAAAATAAATCCTCACTTTTGATGGGGAAGTTGTGTTCAAACTTGAGAACTGGATGAATTTAAACTCGACTTTAGATCTGTCAGAACAGAATTTGGAGATGTGGTTGGTATGTTCATAAGTTGAGCTCCTTAATATCTGTGGAAAAACAGCTCCCTTGGCTATTTTCTGTAGGAGGGGTGCTCCAGCCCTCTGATCATCTTCGTGGTCCTCCAGCACTTGCTCCATGTCCTTATGTTGGGGACCCCAAAGCTGAATCTAAGTATCTATCTCCCATTCACCCCCTTCTATATCCTCTTCCAAGTGATGCAGGAGAGCATGTTATGGAGACTGTCATTAGACCCTAACATTTTGACCCTTTGGCTTTACCACAGTCTCTCTCTGCCCTTGCTCCATGTTGGGTCCCTCCCATGGGATGCCATACTTCCCAAACTGATCCTGAGTGGGTTTCCCACAGGCTGCAGCTCTCCAGGCACTGTTCCAACACAGCTCCATAGCATGGGGCCCACCCTGCAGGCATGGTCTGTGTCAGCATGTGTCCCCACAGATGGCAGCTCCTGCCCCATTGAAGGCTTCTCTCCATGGGCTGCAGTCTGAGGCTGCTCCTGTGGGGACTCTGGTTTATTTTTGCTAGTCAGTACTCCATATTACTACTTTTTTTTTTTTTTACATTGTGGAAGCATCTTTGAAAAATCATGGAACTTAATTTTTGGATCTAATATGCATGTAGTGTTCTAAAGGGCTGTATTTTTCCTTCAGATTAAAAAAATACATTACAAACCATACAGTCATTGTCTTTGGGAATATTGCTTCTCTCAGAAGGAACAAAATGGTAGACTGAGAAAGACCACTTTGGATACATACAGTGGGGAGTAGATTTGCAGGTTTCATCTGGATGTTTTTGCAGAACATATTTGTAACTAACCTCACTATACTGAATATTCTGTCTCAGTTTATTGAGAGTATCTACTTGAAAAGTATTTCAGAAGCGTAACAAATGGCTGTTATAAACATGGTTTTTATTTAAAAAAAATATAAAAATTATAGTGTTTTTTTTTGAACAAGGCTCCATCACTATTGCATGATAAAAAGGAAATAGGTGGTGACTGGTTTTCTTCCATATGTAGATCATGACAGAGTAAACTTCATAATATCCACTGAGGTTTTAATTAAATTTTTCCTTCTTTCCTTAAGAAGTGATTTTGAATGTAGGTAAATACTCAAAAAAAAAAAAAAACCCACAAAACTTTCTGTCAGAGTTCGTCTTTGGTCTGTAATCAAAAAAGAATAAACATTTTTCAGTTAATTGGAAACTCAAATTTCAATTGCGTAGTCCTGAAAATGCAGTAATAAATGTTTCTAAAACATTAACAGCCTGGAAACTGATAGATACTATGTGAATATCGAGCAATGATTGTTCCAGTCTGGTTGAATCTGAACTAAATACATTCAACACTGTATATTTAACAATTTATGTGTTGTACCTTTTTTCTGTGGCAAGTGCAAGGAAAAAGGTCATCCTCAGGCTGCTGCACTTTCTCCATGCCGTCTCTGATTTTTGGCTCGCTCACTTGCAAACTGGAGTATTCCTAAGTTTTAGAAAGAAAAGTGACATCAATTCATAAACTTACTACATTATATACTCAGTTGTAAATAATGCAACAGCTTGGCTGAATAATTCCACAAAAATTCCAGAGCTCCACAGTCTGTTACTCCATCCACACTGTGACACAAAAAGAGTAAGGAGATACATAACTGTTGACAGGAACCCCTTTGGGTGCCTCGCTGCAGTTTCAGTATCTTGGTGCTAATGCACAGATATTTTCAGCTGTGGCTCATGGAGTGTGTGTCTGATGTGGAATTCTTTGATCATTGTAAGCAACATATTATTGCAGATTACATCAAGATTTATAGGATCTGATTGCTTCTCTCACATCATGCCAAAGCTTAAGGAGCTTCGTAGGAAACAACTGCAAACAATGTTTATACACCAACTGAAGTTCTTAATTGTTGCTGCGTGCCTTATGGCTTCAAGTACTGCATTGGCCAATTTTCAGCAGCTGTGTTGTGTGAACTCTCTTTCTGGGATTTCTATTTTTGTAGTGGTAGCAGTTAAAAATATACTTACCTGGAAAAGTTTGAAATAGTAGCAAAAGATGTGATCTCCCATGAGATTGTTTCTTGCAAATTCTTGTCCAGATTTTGCAATCTTTTTTGCCTGTCAAAGATAACAAAGGTTTTTCTTTTCTTGTTTTTGTTTTTAAACAATTCTGTAAAAATAGTTCTTTCGGGGCTCTTGCATTGATTCCAGAGTCATGTATAGCGTTGGCAGTTTAGGGTAACTTATCATTGGTATTTATCTAATGTTTAAAAGTCCCTGCTCTGAATTGTCCATGAAATTATAAATGTAAATCTCTTACTGATGAATGGAAAGCATCAGAAATTTATGCATTCTTAACTTCATAAGTAAAGAAGTCTCCAAAATACAGTATAGTTTCCAAACTAAGTGCAGTATTGTGTACCTTTAAAAAGTACTTTTGTGCAGTTGATGACACTTACTCTGATGTCATTTCAGAAGGAAACGGTAGGGTTTTTAAAAAAAATAAATGCACTTTTACTTCCTTTATTTTGTCAACAAACATTGCTGAGTACTTCTAAACGTGTATTTTACCTCTTCATCATGCTCTTTTGCCCACTGTAGTTTTTCTAGTAGATCGCTCAGGTCACTTTTAAATGGAATGTAGTGTTTCCATGGCTGCAGCTCATTATAAAAATGCTCATAGTAGATGGAGTCTTGCTTTAGCACTACACTGTTTCCTGCTAGTAGGTAAGGCAATCTATATGCTGCCACTGTGCCATCAATATTAATTTGGTATTTGTACTGGAAAAAAAATGACCATATGTTATTAACAGACAAGACTCAAGTAGCTTGGTTAGAGTGTATTAATCTGAGGGCACTGGTATTACTGACTTGCCGAGATTGAGAAATGTAGGATTGGCTAGGCAAGCACCAGTTTTTAAGTAGCTTTTGTTATTTAGTTTGGAATTCATCACAGTGCAGGGTACACAGAGATGCCCTCTTCATCAGTTAAGTTCTCCAGAATTCTTGGACGCTCATCCTCGGATGTGAGGGTAGATGTGCCACTTCATCCACTGATTTTCCCACTATGTTAGTTATGTTAGTAGTCCTGATCGCTGAATCAGGAAAAAGAAATAAAAAGGAACTTGGAGTTATTAGATTACAAAAGGTTCTACAGAACCTTCAGATGTAAATCAAATATAATTATTTGCAATCTTAAGAGCTACACATCAGTTAATCCCAGTGGAGGGATGCTTATTCATGCTTGTCATTGGTGTTGTGCTGAAAAAATAAAATCATTGTATTATAACTAATATTTACAAAGTTATTTGATAATGGGAAACACTGAGAAACTAATTCTACAAAAATGATTACTGGCTTACCTTAAAAAAATCAAAAAATGAAATGTGCTTGACAATGGGGCCATAAAGGTTCTCATCGTGTTTAAAAAAAAAGAAGTTTGTGAAAGCAGCATCTATAATCTCTGGATATTTTCTACTGAGCTTTACAAGTTCAAGCCTCTCTTTGCGGCTGTCACGTCCTCTCCAGAATGCTGTGGTATTCTTGTCTTCCCATGATGGGCCAGTATTTGCTTGAACTGACATCATATCCAGACTGACTCTGAAGGAGAAATAAATGATTTAATGGTGATGCCTCTGGAATTATTTTACATGTGATTTTAATTTATTTAAGTGCAGTTACTTGAAATAACGTAGGAGTACTAATAGGTAAATACCAAACATTTAAATAAGTCGTAAGTACACCCATATGTGTATTGTATCAGTAATTCTTACAGTGATAAAAAAAAGGTAAGGAATGTTCATAGTTCAGAGTTCATAGAATCGTCATAGAATGGCCTGGGTTGAAAAGGATCACAATGATCATGTAGTTTCAACCCCCCTGCTATGTGCAGTGTTGCCAACCACCAGACCAGGCTGCCCAGAGCCACATCAGCCTGGCCTTGAATGCCTCCAGGGATGGGGCATCCACAGCCTCCTTGGACAACCTGTTCCAGTGTGTCACCACCCTTTGTGAGAAGAACTTCCTCCTAATATCTAACCTAAACCTCCCCTGTCTCAGTTTAAAACTATTCCCCCTTGTCCTATCACTATCCACCTATGTGTACAGTCGTTCCCCCTCCTGTTCTTATGCTCTCTTCAAGTACTGGAAGGCCACAGCGAGGTCTCCCTGGAGCCTTCTACTCTCCAAGCTAAACAAGCCCATTCCCTCAACCTTTCCTCATAGGAGAGGTGCTCCAGCCTTCTGAACATCTTAGTGGCCCTCCTCTGGACTTGTTTCAAGAGCTTGGCATCTTTCTTTTGCTGGGGG
Source organism: Lagopus leucura (assembly GCF_019238085.1). NCBI lineage: Eukaryota > Metazoa > Chordata > Aves > Galliformes > Phasianidae > Lagopus > Lagopus leucura. Next base: position 37,813,313 of record NW_024962262.1, read on the forward strand.
CCTGAAGCCTGGATGCCATACTCCAGATGGGGTCTCACAAGAACTGATTAGAGGGGCACAATCACCTCCCTCTCTCCCTGCTGGCCACCAAGTTCACAGCTTTGTCCCAAGATGGTATCCAAGACAACACCAATGACAACACTGTGTGTGGAAAGAAGACCCATCAGCTGCCATGGAAAAGAGTGGCTAGAAGTGGATATGATTGCCAGACAGATGGGTGAGGAAGGGTAATGCAGTAACTGATAATGGTGACGAGGCAGCCATGATTAGTCCAAAGCAAAGTTTGTATGTAACTAGCTAAATAGAATATAAATAAATTACTTAAAAACCCCGCTGAATTAAAGCACAAAAACTGTGGGGGTTGGAAGTAAGCAAAGGTTAGAAACCCAATCTTAATGCACTGCTGTGATAAAAAGGCTAAAAATGACTAATGAAAATATCTTAGAAGCTAACTTCGTAGTGTTCCAACAACAGGATTGTTGTGATGGCCAGTTACTATCAGTAATCAGAGCAGGAGATAACAGATCACTTGTTGAGAATTCTGGCTACAAAGAACTATAAAAGACACAGTGTTCTAGAAAAATCAGGGAGAAAGAGTCCTGGCCACTGGTCAGCGTGTTCACTGAGGTGAAACAAAGGAAGCAAACAAAGTTTTCCCCTTAAAAATACACTCTAAGTGCTGTCTACAGTGACTTGAACACATCTAGACAAATGGTTATTTTTGAAATAAAAGTGTAATAATAACATTTTTTGAGTAAAAGAGAATGGTTTCATCCATGTAATTTATATTTTATATTATGCACAAATTGATTAATGCTAAGATAACTGACTACATAGCTACTGCCTAACTACAGTGTGCCAATGTCTCAATGAATAAATAAAACAGTTAATTTACTGAAAAGATGTTTTTGGAAGATCATTCACTATGAGCTTTGTGAACAACTTAAAAGATTTCTTACCGTCCCATAGTCTCCAAAACCGAATCTGTTAAGTCATATGTTGGCATGACAATGTCTTTTGATTCACTTGACCCACACCATGAGAATATAGGGTGCAGGTTCTGTGGGGGTTTCTTTTTCTCCAGAGGCCAATCCCCTAAGTTAACAAAAAACTCTACATCTGGCATTTTCACCTAGACAAAAGTAAAGGAGGTACAAATTCTCAAAATACACATACACATGTAAAAATAGAATTAAAACCTACTGCTGACTCCCCACCACATATACATATCTCAAAGCATTTCTCCTCTAAAAACACCCATGTTCTTCAATGCACAGTGGCTGGTTACAGTCTAACATTTCAAAATTCTTCTTTGACTAGAATAAGTTTCATTAATTTTCTTATTAAATTTACAGAGAAATTAATTGTGTGTTGAATATAAAAACCCTTGAAATGATTGATATTTTTCTCTAATGACTTAGCAGAGACATGCAGAAATTCTAAAGACAAAGACCCAGAACAATACTTCTTGTCTTCAGTACACATCCTGACAGAAAAGGTTTTGCATGCCTTCATTTCAAACGGGGTTGGCTATACTTTCTAATCCTCAGCTCTTAACTTCATTAGTACAGTGCCATCTAATGGTTATAACGGCCATAGAAAAGCGTTGCGTTACATTTCATCTACATCATAGAGTCATTGAATCTTTCATCAACTGACACCCCCAAATCCTTCTCTTCAGAGCAGCAATGGCTGCTCTCAAGCCATTCTCCTCCCAACTTGTATCTGCACTTGGGATTGCCAAATGCACAACCTTGCACTTGGCCTTGTTGAACTTCATGAGGTTGGTATGGGCCCATCTTTCAAACCTGTTCAGGTCCCTCTGGATAGCATCCCTTCCCTCTAGAGTGTCAACTGCACCACTCAGCTTGGTGTCATCTGCAAAACTGCTGAGGGTGCACTCAATCCCACTGTCCATGTTGCCTACAAAGATGTTCAGTAGCACCGGTCCCAGCACCGATCCCTGAGGAATGGTCAGTGACAGAACCATTCAACAGGCTAAATCTTTAGCACAATAGATTTACTGCCTTTCAGTGGCACTGATAGAATACTAGTTCTGAGCATATAGAAAAAATTACATTTCTTTCATTTATTTAGTCTGCTAATGTGTATATTTGTCATAAAAGAAAATTACACAACTTGAAAGAAACGTACTTGATTTTTGGATGATAAACCCAAGTTGTTCCATACCAATTGTCTTATCTTTCAAGGTGCTTTTGAAAACGTTTATTACTTCTGAATATACTTGTAATGATTAATTTTAGGTGAACAACTCTATATTTCAGTAGCTCCTGTCTATTTCTTTCCCTTTAAAGACAAGTGCTTTGTCTTTTTACAGTCAAAAATAATAGATACTGCTCAACTCTGATATCTTGACATTGCTGTTGCTACCCACATTTCTATGTGCTGAAACTTCAGCTCTACCATATTTTGTTAGTATGTACTCAATTATTTTTTTTTTCCAGATATTTCCTAGAAAAGAGTCTGTGCAGTGTTTTTTGCTTGAGTTTCTCCACATGCCACTAATGGGATTTTAGTGCTTTCCAACTTAAAGGAAAATTAATCTGATCTTATCCATTATCAAGAAAATAAGAGCTTTTTAAGGGAAACAGCAACAAATTATACTGAAGTATATTTGTTGAGCAAAAGTCTAATAAACTAGAACATACAGAATAAAGGACTATATCAATATACTCACTTTTCTTGTCAAAGAAAGAAGTATAGCATCCATGAAAATTCTGAAGCCAACATGTTCCCCATACGTCTTTATATAAACCTGAAAATAACCCAAATATTTTACTGATCTGATGTTTTCAACATCAGAGAATGGCTGACACAACTTATAGCTCTTTTAGTAACTTAGTTAACTAGTCAGACTGTACAGTTGATAGATTTATTAATCAGCTGGGATACTTTACAAATCTCTCTCTAATTCATGATGGGAAAGGAGTAGGGTGGAATGTTTTGCTTGTTTTTCTTGTTTTTGTAGACATTTTAGATCTGTCTCATGGGAACAGAAACTGGTTGCTGGTTTCTGTTGTATTCTATTGTTCTCATATCCATAACAAACTACTGAAGTAAGTACAGTTTTATTACAGAGAATTGTAGCTCTGATCTCAGTTGAGCTAGGTGGTATTTCTTCACCTCAGAGTTATGCACAATGTAGTCCACTGATGGATGATCATGACACTCCATGTTAATTGCAGAGAACAGAAAACAGAACTACTGTTTAAGAGACTTAAAGTTCTGTTCCCACTACTCATACTGATTGCTCAGAAAGTAATTTGCCTTCACTGTGCTTCTATTGTTTTAGTTGTAACATGGACAAAAAGCATTTTACAAAGCAGAACATATATTAATAACTTATATACAAACTGCAGGGACAGAGGAGCCATCAAAATAAGTTTCTTAAAGAACAGGTAACAAGAGGCCTTTCAGCTGGAAACAGCCAAAACGCCTGATTGTATCACTTGCCACCAAATCCTCACAAGTACCTCAGATCAACCCATACTGTACCTCATTGTCTTTGATGGTGTAATGACACAAGCTCTGTCTTTGTCCAAACCTCTGTGGGATTTCTATTGCAATCTTATCTGGATCAACAACAGGAAAATTTGCTAGGTCTCTTTGAATCTGTGGAAAGACCTGGGGACAGTTCATCTCTTCCAGCCATACACTGCTCTCTTCCTGAGGACAGTCACAGTTTTCATGGTAAACCGGTCCTGTTAGGAACACATTTAACAGGTTTTTTTCAGTAAGTCACAGTATAAAGCCACTGAGATCAGAAAAGAGAGTCAGGCACTGGGTGCTAGTACTTTAGGGCCAAATCTTCAGCAACTCTAAATAGACATGGGTTGTTGGCTTTTTTTTTTTTTTTTTTTCCTACTACAAGGGAGTCATGCCTATCTACATCAGCCTCTATATGAACCCTCCACATATACTTGCTTGGAATTAGATTCACAGCATTTGTTCCTTTTTACTATAGTGAATAGTACACATAGGACACTTACAAATAGTCCATAATTCCAATGGGATTTGATAGTCCTCAACATTTCCAGAGAAGTGCTGAGGCCCTGCACAATTCTATGTCCTTGAAAACACTCGAGGAGATAGTTTCTGAGAAAAAGCCACAATATGAAATCTAAGCAGTATGCTGCTTCTTACCTTTTAAAATATATGGAGACTTTGCAACATGTTTATCTTTGGTTTTGACTTCTATCTTCAGGCTTTTGTAGCTTGCATACATCCTATATCTCACAATGAAGGAACCATCTTTCCTGTCCAAAACTTGAACACCAACCCGAGTGAACTGTTCATCAGGAGCAGTGATCTTCACCTGGAATGCATTTTCACCTGGTGATGAAGTGAACCTACCAAGAGAATAAGCAAGAGCTTAAATAAGAAGCAAACACACAACAGTTTTCTTATTTTTCTCATTATTTTTAAAGTTGACGGGTTTCCAGTGACTTCACTGAGCACTAGTAAGTCTTTATCAGCACATCCTAATGTTTGCAAAGCAGGCATGATTTTCCTGAAGATAATTTTTGTCAGGTTACCTCAAATGAGTCATGCATTTTAGAAACAACAGGTATCAAAGCACTTCCACTCAGATATTCATGAACATATCTTGAAAACTACTTGGTGCTCTACATACTGAACAGTGTTGGAAATACTGGTCTTTGCTTTGAATACTTGGGAACAGAGTACCTTTAAAAATCCAGTGGAGAGTGGAGCTCTTGGTTAGTAATAGCTCAAATGTAAAATAAGAAGGTAGAGAGCACAGAAATAAATGGATCTTGGTGGATATAATAATATATATATATAATATATATATCAGAACAAGTTTCATTTTACCAGCTTAGCAGTACTGGTTTTGTTGTTGTTGTTGTTGTTTTTTTTCCCCATACAACTAATTCCAGTTTATTCCTTTTCCAGATATTACTTAGAGAAGTAAAGAATGAAGTTAAACATCTAATAAAATTTGCAATCCTTCATCTTTATGGAAGGTTGTGAGGGGAAAAAAGGGATATTCACAAATGCTGGTATTTTGGTAAGGAAAAAAATACTGTAGCAGGACCACATCATTCAATTATGTACTTGTCCAGACCTACAAGAGAGCTGCCAGTTCAATTGGAAATATTTGCTGTCCAAGATAAGTTGAATTGACAGCTGCCAGGCTTGTGAGGTCAGGACTTATCTCCTGCTGGAAGCTGCAGAAGAGGTATGGAGAACCTTGTCACATCCCAATACTGGGCTGAGATGTGGCTGAGGAATCTCTCTAGACCTAGGAATTGAGAAGTCTTGGAGCAATCACTATGGAATCAGAGTAATGTGGAGTCCATTCCTGTAAGGATACCTGGATAAAGCCATGCAGCCCTGCTTAGGAAGAAAATGAGAAGATACACCAATGAAATGGAAAGCCACATGTTTCTTCTGAACACTAAGTTTACCTACTTAATTCCTATGAATCATAGAATTGTTTGAGTTGGAGGGAGTCTTAAAGTCCATTTAGTCCAACTCGCTTGCAGTGCACAGGGATACCTTCAGCTTGATCAGGTTGCTCAGAGCCCTGTCCAGCCTGACTTTCAATGTCTCCAAGGACGGAGCATCCACCACCATGAAGTCACCTAATGATCTACAGCATACACCCTAAATGACTCTACTGATCTGGAGCCACCCTGTGTGAGAGAAACAGTCATATTTATCACAGTGGGATAGGCAGGACGCTCACATAGCTAAATTGTAAATTAAACACCCCAGTTACTGCTGTGTTTGATAAAGCTGATTAAATCGTAAACTGTTGCCTGGACCAAGGATACACTGTTTAGCATTTTAGGTTTTTTCATCTCATCCCATTGCTAGTATACGTGCAAACACATCAGAAGCTGCTTAGCTTGGGGAAGGTCACACCGCCACACGCCTGGTGTGGGGAGGTAAACGCTGGAGGAGGGCAAACAGAAAAACCCAGTTTTTCCCTCCTCGTAATTTATTTCATCATCTTGACCGGCAGCGGGAAGGCGGACGACTCCTCCGAGGTAACAAAGTAACTTTTCGACCCATCTCTCGCGCTTTTCCTCCCATCAGCGAAGAGCAAAGTCTGCGGGGAACAGCTGCCGCACTTACCTCCGCCCCTCGGTGTCCACGGCCTGCAGGTAGAAGTAGCGCGCGGGTAGCACGGCCTCGGCTCGCAGCCCGGGCCCCCATACGGCGCTGCGCTCGGCGCTCAGCCGGCCCCCGCCGCCCCCGGCAGCGCCCAGCGCGAGGACCCCCAGCGCCACGCACCACCGCCAAATGCTACACATTTACAGGTCTACCCCCGACAGAGCTGCACCGCCGAGGAGCCGGGGGAGCGCAGCGACGAGGGGAAGCAGCCGGGAAGGCCGGGACCCTCGTCCTTCCCTCACCGCCGCACCGGGGAGTTCCGCATGGGGGCGGGGAGGGAGCGGGACGCGCGGCTCCTGGTCCCCGCGCGAGTGGCTGCGAGAGCGGCCGGCCGGCTCTGCTCAGCGCAGCATCCCGCAGTGAGCGAAGGAGAGAGGGAGGGGGGCGGACTCCCGCCTCCTCCGGCGGCCACCCGAGCCGCGGGCGAGCAGCACTTCCCTGAGCGGCGCTGCTGGGAGATGTAGTCCTGCGGGGCGGCGGCGGACCGAGCCGGGATAACCCGAAGGTCCCGCAGACCCGCAGCGCCCCGAGCGGCTGAGCAGCTCTGCCGTGTACCCAAAGGTCGTCTCAGCGGAACGAGCCGGCTTTGTCTCTGCTTTTTGCGGTAGGTTCTCGGCATGACATATCGAAGTCGCCCAGAGTTTGTGCTGGCTATCTGGCTGCGGTGTGAGAAGTGAAAGAGTTTAGCGTCCTATAACCGGGCACAGCTAAGGACCGTATGGTTATGGAGTCACAGATTCGCACAGGATTGTAGGGATTGGAGGCCACTCTGGAGATCATCGAATCTGACTTAACCTGGGCAAGGAAGACTGAGCAACAGAGGAAAAAGTCGAAATTTCTCCAAATGGATGAGCTGGTGGATCAGACAAGCATTGGTAAGATGGTAGTGCAAAGGTGTAAGCACTGCTAAGGCACCAGGCACTGTGTATGTCCACTGTGCATAAGGACAGCTGTGCCAGAGAAAGTCACAGAATCATAGAACGGCACAAGTTGGAAGGGACTTCAAGGATCATGAATCTCCAGCCCTCCCACCACAGGCAGGGCCACCAACCTCCACATTTAATATTAGACCCTACCCCATACTTCATAACACAGTAATGAGCCACAAGTAAGACTAGAACGAATGAGATCCCGGTGGATCCCATGTTTGGGTTTCATAGGAATTGTGGATGTGGCATGTACTGCTTACCTGACTGCTGACTGTGTCCTCCATGATCTGGATCCACAAGTTTATCAGTATGAACAGCTAAACAGAGAGAACTTATCACATTCTCCATGTCTGAACAGTACCTTGTCCATTTTTGCCTCTGGAGGTGTTCAAGGCCTGGCTGGCTGGGATCATAGTCATCCTGATCCAGTTGGTGGCAACCCTGTCATCAAGAGGAGGATGGAACTGCATATTCTTTAAAATCCCTTCCAATCCAAGTCATTCTGTGATCCTATGATTCTTTAGAATATTTCTAAACAAACATTGAGTAAGGAAAACCTGGATTTCCAAATTAGGAAGACACCATGGAAAAGGTTAACAGGGTATTTAGCCTATCAGAGAAGTTTTTTTTTAGGGCTTGAAATGAGGCTCGAGAGGTTTAAAAATAATCCTCTGTTTCTTGAAAACGCTCATAGCTAATACCAGACGGAATGCAGAGCAGCTCCATTTGCACAGAAGAGCCAGAAAGAAAGCACGAGACACTGTCATTTTATATATACATATGTAACTGCATATGTATACACATATACTAAAATGATTTTTTTCTTTTGTCATCTAACCACGGTAATATTCTCAGAATGAAAGCTTTGTGGAAGAGCTTCAGTCACAAGAGATACTTACAATTTATCTTCATAGTTTTTCTTGTCTTAAGGCAAGCAATACAGAACACTGAACCTCATCATCAAAGAGTCTTGAATTTTGAAGAAATTTTACATTTTTAAATACTCCAAATATGTTTGTATATAAAAAAACCCATACATAATAAATCAGTTGCTTTGAGGAAATCACAGACCATGATTTTAATAATTTTTAATGAGCATCTTCATCAAAAGATGCCTTAGAAAAATTGTCAAGCTTTAAAAATATAATTTTAACTTCCTGTTGTTCCTATTGGCATGACTTCTCAGGATTGCATTCCATCAGCAGTTAAAGACTTCCAACCCCTAATCTAAAAATTGATGCAGGTTGCATTTTATGCCTGCAGCCATTTAGCTCCTCTCTCTTACCTATCTTTACCTTCCTGATGTATTTTGCAGACAGAAATCACACTCCTCCTCAGCTTATGCTCTGCTGTGTGAAAGAAGCTAACAGCCTTATATTTATTTTAAAATACATTTCATAACTGTAAAAATCAATGTACTGCCTCTTCTTGTAAGGAGGTACTGGTACATTAAGGAAAGCACAGCAGCAGTGTAGCAAAGGTGACACACTTTATCTCTTCCCTCCCTGTCCCCTCCCCTCCCCCTCCATCTTTCTCTCCTCCAGTTTTTCTTCCTCCATACAAATACAGCTCAGGGAGTCTGTGTGCAGATCTGACACTATTTGTCAGCACCCAAACAAGCTGTAAAATAAATCACACAAGCTAATTTTAGTTCTGGCTGGCAAAGCCGACACTGCTGCTATCCATATACTAATGCCTGTAATTTGGCTCAGAGAAAAATGTTTTGGAGGCAGAATTGTTTAACTCCTTCAAAAGCAGTTGGCCAACTGGGGCTCAACAGGCTTCCAGCTGGCAAGGACACAAGGGATTCTGTTCTCCAATCGAGGTACATTGCTTCTGGATGGAGCCACATAAAATCCTGAATTTGATACGGGTTTTGTTGCAAACTTGGATCTGCCAGCAAACATTATAAGACTGCTGCCACTTTGCTCTAATTAATAACTGAAAACCACCAATTAACTCTAGCCTTGGAGATTTGATTCTTAGTTCAGTTATTTGCAGCATTGCTCACAGAAGCTACTGCATGCGTTAGGGCTCTGTGGTTTGGGGGCACTATGTTGTAGTAGCACTGAATCTTGTCTCAGCAAAATGCTGTAACTTATGATCTGTTTTTTTTTGTTATTGTTTTGGTTTTTTTTGTTTTTTAATTATTCTAGTACATAGTAAGCCATGTAAGTGATCATTTAATGGTACTAATATTATTGTAGTATAGATAATTTTAAAGTAGTTGTGGCAGTGCCCCATTTTCTGCTTCCCTCCCCCTGAATTCACATCTTCAGAGTCACTGTATGTTGAAAATACAGTAACTGCTAAGAAGACCAGAGGTATCCTGGGTTGCACGAAAAAAAAAGGAATTAAATTAAGGGAGGTGATTCTCCCCCTCTACCCTGCGCTGGTGAGTCAACATCCAGAGTGCTGTATCCAGTTCCGGGCTCCTCAGTGAAAGAAAGACAAGGAACTTCTGGAGAGAGTCCAGTGGAGGGCCACAAAGATGGTTAGGGGCCTTCAGTATCTCTCTTATGAGGAAAGGCTGAGAGACCTGGGACTGCTCAGCCTGTAGGAGACTGAGAAGGGATCTTATCACTGTTGATAAATATCTGAAGAGCAGCAGTCAAGTGGACAGGACTGGACTCTTTTCAGTGGTGTGCAGCAACAGAACAAGGGGCAATAGGCACAAACTGAAATACAGGAATTTCCATAAGAATACAGGGAAAAACTTTACTGTGAGGATGACAGCGCAATGGAACAGAGTGGTGGTGGAGTGTCCTTCTCTGGAGATAATTCAAGACCCACCCAGATGCTTTCCTGTGTGACCTGCTGTAGGGAACTGCTTTAGCACTGCGTTGGACTTGATGATCTCCATATGTCACAGAATCACAGAATCACAGGGTTGAAAGGAACCTCAAGGATGATGAATCTCCAACCCCCCTGCCACAGGCAAGGCCACCAACCTCCCCATTTAATACTAGACCAGGCTGCCCAGGGCCCCATCCAACCTGGCCTTGAACACCTCCAGGGACGGGGCATCCACAACCTCTCTGTGCAGCCTGTTCCAGCACCTCACCACTCTCTCTGTAAAGAACTTCCCCCTGACATCCAACCTAAATCTTCCCTCCCTCAACTTAAAAACATTTCCCCTTCTTCTGCAGCTATCAACCCTTTCAAAGAGTTGATTGCCCTCCTCTTTGTAGGGTCCTGTCCATTCTACCCCTACAATTCTGTTATGTGAAATATTTCCAGCACCTCCAGACACCGCTTTCTGAAAATCTTTTGTACAGTTTTCTCGAGGCACTGCAGTCACATTTGTGCTGCGCTGATCTCACTGCAGCCAGAGAGAACTAGCAGGAGCTTGGAACAAAAGGACAGACTTGGATGTCTGCACCTGGCTCACAGCAGGAACCCACGGCTGGTTTATGCTCCTACACTTTGAGATGTGAAGATTTGGCTGCTTTGTAAGACTGAGACAAGGGCTCGCCATCAGCATGCTGCACTTCAAACCGATGCTGTCTTAGGGCAGCAGGAGGCCGCGAGGCCGCAACCCAACTTCTGAGCTCAAGCACAGGCGAGCGGCCTCCACCGGACGAGACCACGAGGGCGCAAACCCGGGGGACGGCGGGGGGAAACCGGAGCTGCGGAGGCGCTTCTCTCCGGCACCGAGGCTCTGCCGATGCTCCTCCGGGAAACACGCGGGCGGCTCCGCCGTGCTAGCCTCAAAAGCTCGCGGCATCAGCAGCGAGGACGCCGCAATCTGCCCCCCCGGCGTGATGCGGCAGGTGGTGCCGCCCGACGGCGGCGGCGGCGGTGCGAGGAGGCGAGGGGCGGCGGGGGCGCAGGTGGGCGCTCGCCGTGGTTTCCCCCCCCCCCCCCTCCTCCGCGTCGCGCATTGCGTTTGTTTCCGGCGGGCGCCGCGCAGGTAACGGGCCGGGGCCGCACTGCCGCAGCCTCACGGCCTTTCCCCTCTTTGGCCCTCTGTCCTCTGTGCAGCGGGCGTTTCCGGCGAGCCCCGGCCCCGCGGTGGGCCCGTCCTTTTCCGCTCGCGGCTGTTAGCTCTGGAGCCGAGTGGAGGCGGCGCGGCCTCGCTGCGGTTGTGTCGCTGCCTTCTGCAGGGCAGCGCCGGCGGTTGTTTGCGGGCGCGTTTTGTGGCACGGGAGGGCTCGAACGCTGTCGGCTGCGCTCCGTGACCAGACGTGGGGGTGCGGAGCGGAGCTCAGCTCCTGCCTGATGCAGGGTTTCCGTCTGTGGAGCGTGTTTGTGCTCATACGTGTGAGTTGCTGACATGATGCATAGCAAATGCAACCGACTTGCTTGTTAAAGACTGATAATTGAAAGCCTGATAAATTAGGTTTTGAGAATTCTTAGCTATCAACAAAACCTGGCACTTTTCTTCTGCACTTTTTGAAGAATGACAGGCACGCTGAAAATAAAAGGGAGCCCTTCGTAGTTGTATAAGAAAAGCAGTGAACTGGCTGGTTCCAGTGCTGGCAGTTTGCAATAAGCAGAGGTAATCGGCCATGTAAGCTTAAGCTTTGCTTGCCTGAGAACTATGCAGAATTCTTCCAAATTCAGTGACCTTATGTTTGTTTGTGATTTGTCCATTTGTTTAAGTTGTTTTACGCTATATCCATGAGAGATGTTGTGCCCTTAAAGGAGCAGAAATGATCAGGCACAATTATACGTGTATTTACTCATGATGTTGTCATCATAGCATCACTATAGCATGTGCAGTTGATGCTTCAGCAATAATATAAAAAAAAAAAGTACAATTTCTAGAATTCTGGCGATGTTTAGGAGAAGACACGATGTGTGTTTGGGTGTATCTTGAAAGATGTTTCAGGTTTGTTGGGATATGTGTTTAGAAATAAGCCTGGTGTGCGTTTTTAAGTTGACTGCGACCTCTTGTTTTCTTTCAGATACCTCAGCTTGCAGTAGCAATGGAGGCAGCGTTGCAAACTATGTGGTAATTAAAAATAGACAAAACCATTCCTTGCAGTACAAGACACTTCCAATATTATTCAATGCCTCACATCTCAGAAGATGAAAAGGAGAATGGTTCTGGAAACAATGGAAACACTGAAAAGAAACCTGGGAAGGAATCCTCAGAAGCTTCTCTTCGTGATCCTATAAAGTCGTACTGCATCTCAGATGCCTCAACTGTTTCTTTGGTGTCCAGGGGAGATGGACATTACCCATGGGGATGTCCTGTGACTCATACACGAGAGAAATTTTATACCATTTGCTCAGACTATGCTTTTTTAAACAGAGTAACATCTATTTGTAAAAGCCCAAGTGCTTCAGTTAGTGCCTGCCTGTCAGGCAGTGCTGCCTTAAATGTTGGAAATAACACACCTAGCTTGCTGGGCATTCAAACTGGTGCTTCAGAGATAATCTACAGTGAAGATGCTAACTTGGAAACCTTGTCTGGCAGCCTTGGAAAGCTTCCGCTGGCATGGGAAATTGACAAATCAGAATTCAACAGCGTGACTGCGAATCATAAAAACAAAGCAGGTGAGATGGTGATGTGTGAGTGGTAGAGGAAGAGTTGCTTTTCAGAACTTGCTTGTGAAGGGGCATGGTTGAAACATGTATTTCTTGATGGAATGCTACAGGAGAGCCTGTACATCATTTCAAACAACTTGCTCATCAGCAAAAGAGAGAGTGAGGTAGGAGGAGTGAAAGCCAAATGTAAGTGGCCATCAAACAAGACTGGATTGTTCTTAACTGTGTGTGGTGGCTTTGGTGGCTCTGGTTAGTAGAATCTGATGAATTTTGCAGTGTTTATTTTTGCCTGTTAAATACAATTTTGTCACTTGAATTGTTGCCAGGTACTGCAGAGGTATGCTTGGAAATTAAAGGTGTGCTTTATTCATTATAAGAAGAAAATAAGATCATTATAGGTATCTAGGAGAGCAGTTTGTTTCTGTAACAAAATTGTATATGTTTTGATTCTCTGTATGTATACGGTGTTAAGGAGCCAGTTCCATTACAACTGGCTTTACTGCCACCTGTGTTCTTTCTCTCAGATTGCAGCTGTGAATCAAGCACCCATATCTGCATGGTTTTCTTTGTTTTGTAATCCCTCTGCTTACCTACAGCTGCCTGTAGCTTCTTTTTTTTTCCTTCTGTTTATTTTTTTGTCCTGATGACTAGCTAGTTAAATAGCTGTATTATCCACCTCATTGTGGATATCCACAGTTTAGCAAAACGTGAACATTTTTAGCAAATTTCTGTTGTATTTTAATGTGTACAAGTAGTATCATCAAATAAAATTAAGAAGCAATGATTACATCTTGCCAGATGGTTAATTTAGCCAAAAATAAAATACATGTAGTATGCTTTATTTGGATATGGTGGCTTCAGTTGCTGTTCCACTACCTTAATGGCTTGAACAGGATGTATTATTCTCTCTGACTTTGCCCGTAAGCTTTCATCAGAAAGAGTAGCTGATTGTGAAAAGTAAAGTAAAAAAATATATATATACTTACGGAGATAGAGAGAGATGGAGATATATATATATATATATATATATATATATATATATATATATATATAGATTATATATATATAGATTGGCTGTGAAAAGCAAATGTTTAATTATATTTTCCTATACATTTAATGTTATGTGATGGGAAGTTTGTGTTAGGCTGTCTGTTAGTCTGGCAACATATTTTCAGCTTTCAGAGAATGTGTTTCTGGGACAGCTGATGTAACTCAGAGAGTAATCAGATTGACTGCTTTCTCAGATTAGTTGAGCAGATCATTTTTAATTCTCTTAAAAAAAAAAAAAAAAAAAAAAAAGTTTCTTATGTAGCAAATGGGTTCTTCAGTATTTACAGGCCCTTTGAAAGTCTTGATTGGCTATTTGACCCTTCATCAAAGTGTTTAGTCCCAGTTTGCAATTACACGGCCAGCATCTGTTGTTTGAGGTGCGTGCTATTTCTAACAGTACTTAAGGAATAAGATATAAAAGGTAAGCAAGGTATTAATTTGTTTCTGAAATCTTCTTCACAGGCAACATGAAGAAACAAGTGGCAAAGAAAAAGTCCTCAGACAAAAAAAGCAAACAGTACAAGGAGTGCCCTCAACTCTCTGCTCTTGAAGATGTGAAGGAAAGGAAAGTGTTGGACCTTCGAAGATGGTAGTATTTATGACATGTATTTAAGATTATCCTCATGCAGTTTGTTGGTAAACACTGTTGCTTATTATCTAAAACATCTTAAAAATCTCTTAATTGTATTTTACTAGAAAGACTGCATAGACTGTGTGCGCTAAGCATGTGTACTCTAAATCTCATACTTTCTGAAAGAAGGAAAGAATGAGAGCTTCTCATCTGCAGAAATCCTAAAGCTTTTCTCATTTCTGTAAACAACTTTTTGTTTTAATCTGGAATCAATTTATGTGGAAGTTAAGTGCTTAAAGCAATGGAGGTTCACTGGCAAGGTCAGGCAAAAACTAACTTCAAGTATAGTACTTATTTTTCTTTTAAGTTTGAAATGCTAGGTAAAAATCTGTCAATTCTATACAGTCTTTGTATACTGTGTGAACACAGTTAATTTAATGAATTCATCTGGTTCTTACCATATGTCTCTTACATCAGGGAGTTGGAATTAGACTAGAGAATCTGCAACCCAGAATGTCATTTACTGGCAAATGGTTGGAAATGCAGTTTATTAAAAATCTGTATCTTTAGAAAACGTGTATAGAACTTGTTGTATATCTTACAGGATCATTTGTACAGAACTTCTGTAGGGCTGTTAGAAATTTAGCTACTTTTTATGAGATGGGGTAGTAATATCTGACAAGCATTAGTGAATTTATTAGTTGTTTTTTTTTTTTTTTTCCTGAAAGGATATGCTTTTCTGTAGAAGTGAAGTAAAAGATTTAGTGTAGCCTGGTCCCTCAATGGCATGGCACAAAGCAAAGAAGTTCACGTTGCTCGTATGTGTAACTGGATCAAGAATGTTTACTGATGCATTTGTTGTTGCTGTTGATTTAGGTATTGTATTAGTCGACCTCAGTACAAGACTTCTTGTGGAATTTCTTCATTAGTGTCTTGCTGGAATTTCTTGTATAGTACACTGGGGGCTGGCAGGTGAGTCACACATGGACACCCATTTTCCTCTAGAGAATCTAAAATGTGGTGTCAATTACTTTATTAAATAAAACTTTTTTTTTTTTTTTTTTTTTCCCTCAGTTTACCACCTATTACTCAAGAAGAAGCTTTGCATATATTGGGTTTTCAACCCCCATTTGAGGAGATTAGGTTTGGTCCCTTCACTGGAAATACAACTTTAATGAGGTATGCTCAGTTCTTTTGATGCAGCCAAATAGTTATTACATGGAAAACTAACATGGTATAAACTAAATCACCTAAAACACCTAAAGATATAGAAGCAATTCATTTATTAAGAAAGGAAAGAAGTTGTGACTGGCGTATGTTAGATCATAGAGCAGCAGAGCATACATGGGTGCTCTGGGAATGTGTGAAGAGTTTTTGTAATAGCTGTTATCTATGATGTGATGTTACACAGATCATGAGAACATAAATTAAAATGTTTAATTTTTTTAATTCAGTTTGATTAGTGGATGCGCTTCAGTGAATAAAATTCTCTGGTTAGGAAATTTATTGGCTCTCATTTTCCTGTTTTTGAAAATGCTTGTTAAGTGCTTATTGGTATCATTAAAGCAGCCTGAAATGACACTTGTTTTAATAGTAGCTTTATGTAAAAAAATAAAATTGAGACTTCAAAATGAGCTGAGTTAATTTGTTGCTTTGCTGCAGCAGAACTCTTCAGGATGAGTTTGAGGGGGAAAGATAGGGCTGAAGTCACAGAAGTCCTGGACTTTTAAGTTCTCTTATTTCTGCTCTGCTGCTTTCTGATCTTGAGGAGTAAGGTCTAAAATCTATGCCCTTTCTTTGTTTTATGGAACTCAGAAAATCTTTCACAATTAAATAAGACTATGAGATTTGAACGTCTTGAAAAGGCCTTGGTGTGTTACCCACATGCCAAAGACTGAAAAATTTTTGTGTAAGATTGAAAAATTTTGCAGTTTTCTTAATAGGTCTGTGAATCATATTTCATCTAGTTGATATTCTTTAAAGGCAGTGTGTATGATTTGTCACAGAATGTGGGTGCTGGATTTGAAAACGTGGCAGCAGTCTGTTCTTAAATAGTGGCATACTGTCTAGATTATTGAAGTGTCGTGAGAACTTCCTTCTCTGACTGAGAAGACTCAGACCCAGTTGTTTTTTTTTTTTTTTTTTTAATCTCTTAGGAATATGTCAATCCTTACAGAACAAGCTTAGAGTACATTCTGCCACTTTATGTTAACAGTCTGTACAGCAGAAAGTGTAACTTGGCGTTCTTCTTTCTTTTTGCCTGTGAGTGCCCTAAATGCTACAGAAAAGCACTTTTTTAGTGTTTTTTCCTAGACAAATAATTTTTAAACATATGGCTGACTGGAAAACAGGAGGGCTGAGAGACAAACCCAGCCTAACATAATTTTGTGATTGAGATATTATCTTGGGGGAATATGAATTTGAATCCTCTAGCGTTGCAAGATGAAGTGAATATCTGAGACAGACCTGCTGTCACTTGCTGTTGTGAGGAGTTCTGGCACTGGACTCATGTAATGCTTTGGGAACATGACAGAAGCCCAGTGTGATATGCAGGAAGTCCTATTGAAGTCTCTTGTCTTCTAATGTTTTAGAAGATTCCCACTGTGTGCCTTACAAATCATGGCTGGAACTTGGCAATACAGAGGTTAGGCCTTTCTGAAGGCTGAATAACTGAAAATTAGGTGCAACTGGCATGAACAGAATAGGGCTAACATTCCTAAATCCAACGCTTTGCTGATTATGCGTTCCATAAAGGGTCTGAAAAAGCAAAGGAGAAAGCTCTCAGTATTTATTTACCTTCCTAGAATGATTTGTTTGTGTTGTGGTAATTTGCAGTCCATACACTAGTGTTACAGGTACTTAGTAGCACCCTGTAACTTCTTTTCTAAACTGTCAAGCAGGGAAGTGAGAAAAAATAAAATTGCATTTAATAACTGTTGAGTTACTGCAATCTTTAAACTTATTGTTTCAGATGGTTTAGGCAAATAAATGATCACTTCCATATCAAGGGTTGCTCATATGTTCTTTATAAACCTCATGGAAAGAACAAGACAGCTGGAGAAACCGGTAAGTAGCTAATCCTAAAGCATTCACCTTACTGTATCTAAATTGAAAAAAATCTGCAATGTACTGCATTTGGCAGGGCAAATTATTTAGTGCTTCTGTTTCAGGTAAGCTATCAAATATCCTGTCTGTAGAATTTTAAAGTAGCCAGGTTTCCTGGCTGCGCTTTCTGTAATACTGGAGAAGCAGCAATTTTTTAATTATTATTTCAACATTTTGGAAATCTCTGTATAAAGATTTAGAATGTACAGCATCAGAGTATTAATATAATAATTAAACGTTTTGTGCTTCTAAAAATAATTTTCTGAAGTTGTATTCATTGGTAGTGATGGTTGTATACCATGATAATGATAGGACAAGGGCGAATGGTTTTAAACTAAGACATTGGAAATTTAGGTTAGATATTCTGAAGAGATTTTTCACTCTGAGAGGTGGTATGATTTTGATGTATTTGCAGACTTTATATTCCATTTCCTTAGCACAGTCTGTGGAAGATGTTAACTTTTTTGTGCCAAGACAGAAATAAAACACTAGGTCAAAAGTTTTGAATCAACGTTATTTTGCATGTCCCTGTCAGAGCACATACTTTAATTTAAAATAAGTGATGTAACTATTTTGTAGTAGGAAGTACAGCTTTGTTGTTGCTGAATATGCTATGCTGGATCGAAAGCACTCTGAGCTGTAACATCAACTTTCTTTTGTAGCTGTGGGGGCCCTTGCAAAGCTAACGCGTGGACTGAAAGATGAATCAATGGCCTACATCTACCATTGCCAAAACCACTATTTTTGTCCAATTGGATTTGAAGCAACCCCAGTAAAAGCTAGTAAAGCATATAGGTAAGATTGGATGCTTATACTTATTTTAATGGAGAAATGTACAGGAAAAACTTACTGCAAGTTGATATCAGTTTTCTCCTTTAATGGTATTGTGTATGTTGTGAAAACATTTGTGTCCGAACTAGCAAAACACTCTGTATTCTTAAATAAATGATTTAAAGCTAAAAACAACTGAGCAAGCTAGACTGAGAGAACTTAAACAAAACCCATCAGTGGTAGTTAGAATCACTTAAAGATGTCTATTTGTATGGAGTAGTTATTTACAGGAAGGACAGTTAGCAAGTCTGAAAAAAAAAAAAAAAAAAATCCCAAAAACAACAGACTTAAAAGCAAGGTGAAAGTGCATATATGACTTAGGGACTAGAAGTAAAAAACTTTGAAGTGGTACTAATCCATTTTGGAGCAGACATGATGAAATCTGCAAATGCTGAAACAAATATTTGTTTATTTTGAGAACAGGGGATCTTGTAGTACTGTGCTATTGTGCTTATGTATGTTTGCAGTGTTGACTAAGAACGGTGACAAAATTAGAGTGTAAAACTTAGAAAAATAAGTAAAACTTTCTGAATAATTTGTTACCAAGAATCTTGAAAAGAGGGATGGTGAGAAGCTTGAAGAAATTTCTGTCATAGTATGTTTGGCTTTTATAAATGACTACTGTAGTGCTGAAACACTTCTTGAAGAGAAGGGAAAATGTAATATGACAATTGTTTTAGAATAAAAATATGATTTTAATTTCAGATTTGTCAGTAATTTGACATTGCTCAGGATAAAATAGTGGAACAGTCAGTATGAGTTTCAGTTATATATAGGTTTAAATGGAAAATGATGGCATTGAAATTCATACTTACATTAGGTTAAATTCTGTGTAAAACCACAAATTTCCTCAAGATTGACATTTTTCAGCCCTAGCAAACTTCATCTGAGACTCTGTAATGTTATTAACTTGCTACTTTATGATATACTGAGAGTAGTTTTTCTTCTTTGTGCATCATTTGCAGAATCATACTCAAATTGTTATTCCTGTCTCTAAGTTGTGGTTGTCTCAGGTTGTGAACAGTATGTGTCAGAGGTTTTCTTGATGCACTTTAGCAAGGTTCATCTGCTGATCAGTATTTAGTAATGGTATCAATGGGCATAAGAAAACAATCTCTGACAAAATTAGCAGATCCCAATAGCAGGAAATAAGATGTAATGAAGAGTGTAAGTCACTGGTGTGAGGTGAGCCTCAGTCTTGTACTTGGCTTACCAGCCAGTCTTTGATTTGGCTGTGTTGAAATATGTAGTGTCACGTCAGGAAATGAAGAAATGTTAACTCCGCTTTTAGAATTTAGAGTGGTAGCTGTATGGTGCAATAAAGCATAATCACCCGAATCTAATCTGTTCCCAATGTAAGGCTGTAACCAAGGGATTAATGAAAATTTCTATAGTCATAGAGCTGAAAAAGACCACTGAGATCATCTAGTTCAACTGGTGACCCATCACCATCACGTCCTCTAAACCATGTGCCTCAGGGATGGTGATTCCACCACTGCCCAGGGCAGCCTGTTCCAATGGCTCACCACTTCTTTGGAGAATAAATTTCTCCCAGTATCCAACCTGAAACTTCCTTGGTGTAACTTGAGGCCATTACTTCTCATTCTATCACTGTTACCTAGGAGAAGAGGCCAATCCCCATCTTGCTACACCCTCCTTTCAGGTAACTTTATAGAGTGATGGTGTCTCCCCTGAGCCTCCTCCAGAATAACAATCCCGATTCCCACACATGTTCCTTTCGAGTCTTGATCTCTGTACCCTTCACAGCTTCATTGCCCTTCTCTGGTCATACTCTGGGGTCTCAGATGTCTTCCTTGTAGTGAGGGACCCAAAACTGAACGTAGCACTCGAGGTGTAGCTTCAGTAATGCTGAGTAGAGAGGGACAGCCACCTCCCTAGTCTTGCTGGCTTATCTATTTCTGATGCAAGCCAGGATGCTGTAGGCCTTCTTGGCCACCTGGGAACACTTCTGGCTCATGTTCATCTGGCTATCAACACCCCCAGGTCCATTTCTTCCACACAGCCTTCCAGCCACTCTGCCTCAAGCCCAGAGCGTTGCAGGGGGTTGCTGTGACCAAAGTGCAGGACCCAGCACACGGTCATGTTGAAGCTCATACAATTAGCCTCAGCCTGTTGATCCTGCATTTCTAGATTCCTCTATAGGGCCTTCCTACTCTCGGGTAGATCAACACTTCCTCCCAACTTGCTGCCATTTGCAAGCTTCCTGAGGTTGCATTCAATTCCCTCATCAGTATATGAACAAAAGAATATATAAGGTGGTTGTGGGTTTTTTCCCATGCTTTTATTTTTACTTTTTTTTGAAGTTTCATACACTGACATGCTATGTGGTGACAAGGGTGGCCCAGTTTGAAGTTCAGCACATTAATCTACTTAAGATTACTAAACAGTTAATGACTTGCTTACTCCATCACTTACTAAGAGTATGCACTGGAAGAACAAAGGAGTTAAAGTAATAAATAAAATGTGCAAATTAGATTGAAAGTGCAGTTAAAAAAAAAGTGGTGTGATCCAGTGAGTGGAAATTTCTGATGCCTTGTAAATCTAGTTTGAGTTTACGTTGCTTAGTAGTGAACAAAAGCAGTGATTATAGTATTTTGCCCATGATTGAAATGGATTCTCAGTCACTCCGGTTATTGTTTTTAAGTCAATATCGGATTTCTTTTTCTTAACAACAGATCTCTCCTAAAGATGTAATATGAAGTAATGAATTCAAGGAGCTTTTACAGTCTTATTTTAGGCTGGGGCTCAAACCATAGGAGCATCCTGTTTTCTTTCTGTCTTCTAACATCTTGCTCTGAAAAATCATGTTAGTACCCCAGAGGTGCTGGCATTAGATTTGGTAGTAATTCTTGTATACTTTTTTCTAGTTATATAACTAGAAAAGGTTTTTCTAGTTATAGAAAAACTTTTGATTAACTGTAATACTAAAAGACCTTTAAGCTTCAAGTGAAATGGGTAGATAGATTGCTAGGCTGAGCTTAGAAGACAGTTCTTAGGTCAACCATAGACTTCCTATGATCTTAGGTTGCTGGATTTGGACTCGGGAGACCTGGGTTCAGTTCCCAGTTCAACCACAGACTTCCGTTGTGATTTTAGGTAAGTCAATCTATCCTGTGTCTCAGTTTACCAAGTGTGGGATGATGGAGTACATTGTTACTTTACAGGGAATGTTAGGAATAAGTAAGCAAATAGTTGCAAGCAGTAAGGCCGTATACTGTTTATTACCTAGGCAGGAAAAATGTCAGCTTTTGTTACTGTTGAAACTGAAGTAGCTTTTCATTGGATAATTACACACGGGGAAGTCACAGGGCTATGTATCTCATCTGTCTGCCCTAATGCCTGTCACGAACTTTTCCTGAAACAGTTACTACAGGCCATGAATTTCTGGAAAGTTGCTCGCAAATGTGAATTAGTATCAGTTGAGGGCTTGGTTTGCTTTGTTTTTATAGGTTAGGTGTTCAGGATAAAGTGACTAACATTAGGAGTTATTTTTCTATATGTTGCCCTATTTCTTTTAATAATAACTGTTGAGGGGCTGTAGTTTAAAAATGGTGGAAGGAGCTAATTGATGGCTCTGTCAAAACTGGGGGGTAAAGTGTTTGTTCCCCTCTCACATGGCTCATCACAACTCTTGTATTCTTGTAGGTATGTTTATATTTAGATCTTACACTGGATTGCCTTTCAACTGAGTAAAGCAATTTTGAAAATCTGTCTTTTCTCTGAATAGTAAGCAGTAGTATTTCTGTCTTGCTTAGATATATATAACATTGTAATTTATATGGGTATTTTAATCTTTCTTCCTTTTTAGTATGCACAGTAAGTCTTACTAGCATTATATCTTCTATTGAACAGAGGTCGTGTTTTGCAGCAAGAAGTAGAATACTGGATCTTAATTGGAGAGCCGAGCAGAAAACATCCAACAATACACTGTAAAAGGTATGTTATTTCATAAGAATTTTCAAGTTAGGCATTTTTAAAGAGCAAGCAATTTGTATGTTAGTGGTCCTTAGGAGATACAGACTTTTCTGCTGAATTCATTTCTACTGAATGAATATACTGTAGTTTTAAGTGAAGCGGTTGCTTTAATGGGAAGCTTCATCTTGACTTCGGGGCTAGCTTTGCAATTTTAGATGTGGCAGGACAGAGGAAAACCAAAGTCTGTTTCTCTTAGATGTGACAGCATATTAGTCAGGCAGAGAAGACACGTAGTGTGCCTGCAACCATATCAGATGTGATTTATAGGCTGTGTGAACCTTGACTGAGCACTGGACGTCTCAAGATCTAGTTTAGATGTAGGTACAGCCTGTGATCTGCTGCATCATTAGTTTATGCATACATAAAACCAATATATTCATGGTGAGGTCTCGTTTGTAAGAAGTTGGTGAGTAAACTAGTTGCACAGACTAGGACAGCTAGAGGGTTCTGTATTGAAGTTTCCTTGATTTAATTCATCATGGCAAATGTAACTGTTAAACAGTTTTCTCAGCTTTATTTGATGTTCTATTTTGTAGAGCTTAGTATTAATATCTGGAAGGAGAGAACAGTGCAAAAGAATACTATTTCTCAGGAAAGAAGTTCCTTAGCCAAAACAAAAATTTTAACAAATATGCTCTGCCATGCAGGCCAGTTTATTATGCAGTAGGGTTTATTTAATAAATTAGGAAAAGAACTGCTGGGAGGGCAAGGAAGTCACAGAACTACTTTTTCTTTTCTTTATTCTCTCAGTTATTTTGAAAGAGCTTATCTGATATAGATAGACGGATCAATCTGAGTACCTAAAACTCAGTTTGTCTTTTTCTTGGTTTGTGATGTGACTGTCCACAATTGTGAATAGCTGCATGTTTTGGACTGCTGAGATTAAGTGCAACAAAACAAAAAAATCACACTATGTATGTGTTTCCTTTATTGAGAAGCATAATCCTATGCATCCTACTGACAAACATTGTCCTGTGGTGTATGAACTACAAATGGGAAATGCAAACTCATTTAATACAATAGATGTCACCATGGTAAAAAACCAGTAATTCCTCAGTCCCACCAAGAGCTAGCAAAAAGTTCTGTGTATTAGGTAGGATGGGGAAAAAGGTTGGGACAGAAATCTGTTTTCTGAACTTGGAAGGTGATATAAAAGAGAAATGTGTAATTTGACGTTTGAAGAACTGAAAAAGTGATATATAGACATAAAGATGTGTAAAATACAGGGATAGTTATTTGCACTGGTCTAGAAAGAGCTATGAAATTGTGAAGAGCTGAGTAGATGGGGAATGATTGAATTAGAGGTGGGACTTGAACAGAATGGAAGTGTGGGTTATGGGTAAAACTGTCTAGTAGAAACATTTAATGGATGAGGAAAACAAGGATTTGACTGAAATGCAATGCAACAGCAAAAGGTATGATACAGTAAAAGGAACTTTTCTCTTTGCCAAAAGTACATTTAGCTTCTTCCTTTCAAAAAGTTGGTGAGTTGGCAAGCAACACAACAAATGACTTTTGATGCAATTATTCGTTTTGGAAGCTATTAACTAAGAGCAATACAATATCTGTGAATGCTTCAATTTAAAAAAATTAAGTTTTTATATCTAACTTGATGTCTCTAATACAGAGGTGTTTATATTTTACACATTTGTTTATCTTTAAATTTCTTGTAAGACTGGTTAAAACCTCAGATTTCTATTCTTCTGTGTGTAAAGGAGGAGCATGGTTTTGAGGCTTCAAATTCTCAGCAGAGTAGTAATCTTATTTTGTAGGTGGGCAGATATTGTCACTGACCTAAACACCCAAAATCCAGAGTACCTAGATATTCGACACCTAGAGAGAGGACTGCAGCATCGGAAAACAAAGAAGGTAAGGCAAATGCTATTTAGAAGGAAGAAAATTTGTGATAAATTTTGGCAAACCTGTTCATACTTAAGCAGTTAAAAACTTTTTATGAAGTGATTGCAGAAGGAAAAAGTCAAGTGTGCGTACTCACATGCAGTCATGAATGTTTACTTGCAGAACAAGACATGATTTAACAGTAACCTGGCATATGCTAGGCTGTCTGCCTATACCATATGTTTGGTAAAAATATTTAACCTTTGTTGGCTTAAAATGAAGCTGCAGCAAGTATGGAAATATTCTATAGATAAATTATAGACTGATCCTCTGAATCCTCTTGATGCTCCATGTAGTCTGGAAAGAAAATACGGTAGAGTATCAGACAGAAGAATACATGTGCATCTGTTAACTTTATTTATTGTTATGTATTATTTATGTATCGTAACTATATATATTACTGTATTTCTTTCTATAGATAAGCTTCTATCTTGTGTGTGGGAGAGGGGACTCTTTTTAATTTGCAGGTTGAAAGTCTGACATAATATGCTGGAGAGATTACTTGAAATGTGGTGATATGGAAGATGGTGTCAGCATGATGACAAGAGACCAGAACAGACAATTTGTGTGAAGATGGCTGGAAAATAAAAGCACTAACAGAACATAGGTTGTGTTAGCGATAGTTTGTACTAAACCATGAAGAATGAAGTGGATTATTTAAAAAGATAAGAAAGAAAACAGATGAATCATAGACTGACCAAGGCTGGAATACGCCTCCAGGACCATCTAGTCCAACTGTCCACCTACCACCAATATTTTGGCACTAAAACAGTAATACGTCTAAACATTTCTTGAACACTTCCAGGGATGGTGACTCAACTGCCCATTCCAGCACCTCTGGGAAATTATCAGAATTGATTGAGCAAAGTTTTTTGTTTTGTGGGTATGCTTTTGTGTTGCTATAGTTGTTGGTTTGTTTGTTGCTGATTGATTGATTTATTTTTAAAGAATTCTGTTACCTGAGAATATCTTTATTTCAAATATCTACTTAAGCACAAAAGCACATTTGTAATTTATAACAAAGAACTTTTTAAATTTTGTTAGGTTGGAGGAAATCTTCATTGCATCATCGCCTTTCAGAGACTTAACTGGCAAAGATTTGGTCCTTGGAATATTCCATTTGGAAGTGTCAGACAGGATAAGCAATCCCTAACACAAGGACAAGGTATTGCCAAATCTGAAAGTGAAGACAATATCTCTAAAAAACAACATGGACGACTGGGTCGATCTTTCAGTGCTGGTTTCCATCCAGAGTCTACATGGAAAAAATCTAGTCTTCGTGAGAGAAGGAACAGCGGGTATCAGAGCTATAATGATTATGATGGAGATGATTAGAATGAACTTCAGGTAATAGAGTTTATACATCAAAGTCAGTTTTAATCAACACAGAGTAGGGGTTTATTAGTCCTAGGATACATATGAATAGAAAATATGGTATAAAATACAGCTTTGTAATCCTTAGATCAGTTATGAATTATACGGTTGCAGTGGATGGCATCTGATACATGAACTGACAGATAAGCACAGATTATTGTACTTTTGTAATCAAAAGCAGATATGACAGCTAAATCAATCACTTACTTTGAAATGACTATATTATATCCTGATCTGTGAGAATAAAACAGCAGATTGAAATTAGCCAATGCAACAGATTTCATTGAAAATACTTGATATTCAGAAGCATGAAAATGTACTATATGACTTTATAAAAAGGCTTATACTGCATATGGTATAAGGATAAAAGTAAACATTTGCCTTCCTTTTTAGCATTCCATTTTAAGGCTGCTGATATCCAGTGAAAAGAAAGAAATTACATAGGTTAGAAAACCTTGTCAGATTAACAAAATGAATGTATATTCTCAATCTAGTTGTCAGTAGAATTCTCTGAGTCAGATAATGGTGTTTTGTAGGTAGATCCCAGTTACTTTTCCCATAGTGAGATACCTGTTTTAGACTGAGAAGAATTGCTGGTGGCAAGGAAGGTTTGAAGAGGGTCATTTACTGCTTTTGCTCT
Organism: Lagopus leucura; assembly: GCF_019238085.1. Taxonomy (NCBI): domain Eukaryota; kingdom Metazoa; phylum Chordata; class Aves; order Galliformes; family Phasianidae; genus Lagopus; species Lagopus leucura. Next base: position 37,839,366 of record NW_024962262.1, read on the forward strand.
GTGGATACAGTAGCAGGTTTCCTATCCTGTGAGCTCTGGTGAGCAGTGACTGCGTAACACAAACTTGTGAAAATCAGTTTTATAAAGCTGCATTTAACCTGAGCCCAATGAGCTGGCTGAACGGAGTGTTCTGCTGGCAATTCTTTTCCTTGTTCAGTCTTAAAACTGCTGCTGTTTTTGTGCTGCTCTCTTAATTTTGTATGAAGGTGATGCAAGTGCCCAAAACTGCTGGCAGCCCTTATGATATACCTCTATGCCAGCAAACAATCCATGTCTTTTCGGGTGTCCACGTGCAGTCTTTTTTTTTTTTTTTTTTTTTTTCCTTTTCTTTCTGGTTTATTCAATTGTTCGCCCAAATGCATCTCGATGGTTGTAACTTTGTGTGCAGACATTCATACCTGCTCAAGGATTTTTATTTTTTACATAAAATGATTTGTCACGTAATGCAGGGTTTTTGTAGGTTGATGCTATTGTTAACCAAAAATGGGAGGGAGACTTTTGGACTTCTGTTCATTCAATAAAATTTGTTTTCTATTTTGTCTTGTTTCTTTTATCTTGGTAAGATACGTTGACGGAAGACTTTCAGGAAAATAGGTAAATGAAGGATTGGATTAGCATACAGAATCATTAAGGTTGGAAAGGACTTGCAAGATCATGAAATCCAACCACCAGCCTGCATGCTGGGAGACACACAGTTCTTGAGCGCCTTCAGGGAGGGTTACTCCACCACCTCCCAGGGCAGCCTGTGCCTGCACCTCAGCACTCTTCCTAAGAGTTTATTCCTTCTTTCCAGCCTGTTTAGCTGACTAACCCTGGGGTCAGGACTGCTTTGCGTGCTCAGAAGGCTGCATACCCTTCTGCTACTTAGCATCCTACAGCTTTCAAGCTGATGGTTGAACAAAGCTCTTGAAAACGTAGGCGCTTTCCAGGTGAAAACTTCTGCATGCTGAATTTAGACGGGGAATTTAACGCTTTAAAAGGTTGAGCTCCCTGTCCTAGCGAGAGCCGTATAGGGCGGTGCCGCCCCGCCCATCGCAGCGCCCTGCTCCACCCCGCCGGCTGCCCTTCCCGGCGGGCAGCGCGGCAGGGCGGTGAGCACGCATGCGCACTCCGCAGAGGGAGGCCGGGAGGCCGTGGGGGGGTTTCTCGGCTTAGATCGTGTTCCCCTCTCGCGTCGGACTCCGCCCCCAGACTCTTCCTGCGCCGCCAGGTGAGCGGTGCTGCGCGCCCTGAAGATTGTCCGTAGGGCGGCTCGGTCTCTCGCTGGGGTCAGACCGGTTGGGGGGTACCGGGCGGCCGCGGGGAGCGCAGACCCGTGTCGCGCTTGACCGACATCTGGGGGTTCTCTGGTGTTAAACCCTGAGGGAGCCATCCGAAGCGATGGGACGGCGTTAGCGGCTTCGGGTTATTTGTGGTAACAATGTTCTTGAGTTTTCGGTGGTAAAACTCCAGCGGTTCATTCGGTTCTTGGGTTTTATGCTTTGAATTGTGCCTCATGGACTCTTCTCTCTCAAGATAGCTAAGAAAGGACAATGGGAGTTCAAGGGCTTTGGAAACTGCTGGAGTGCACTGGAAGACCTATAAACCCACAAATACTGGAAGGAAAAATTCTTGCTGTTGGTATCCTTTAAAGTAAGGCTGAGGAGCCGAATTTGTAAGAGAATTTATTCAAACCACTTCACTTAATTCTATACAAACAAGTTTGTTTTGTTTTGTTTTTTTTTTTTAATTATTTTAAATTGTGACAATACTTTGATATTTTGCCCTTCTACTATGTACTGTTGAGGCCTCACCTGGAGTACTCTGTCCAAATGTGGAGTCCTCAGCACAGGAGAGATATGGACCTGTTCGAGTACATCCAGAGGAGCACCATGAAAATGAACCAAGGGGTGGAACGCCTCTCCTGCGAGGACAGGCTGAGAGAGCTGGAGCTGTTCATGTTCGTGAAAAGAAGGCTCCAGGGAGACCTGAAAGCAGCTCTTTAGGGAGGCTATAAGAAGGAAAGAGATAGACTTTAGCAGTGTCTCCTGCGACAGGACAAGGGGAAGTGGTTTCAAACTAAAACCATTTTCAGTGGGATTTAGATTGGAAATAAAGAAAAAAGTTGTTATGATAGGGGTAGTGAGTGAAGCAGTGGAATAGGTTGCCCAGAGAGGTGGTGGATGCCTCATCCCTGGAGACATTCAAGATCAGTCTGGAAAGGGCTCTGAGCAGCCTGACCTACTGTAAGTGTCCCTGTTCCTTGCAAGGAGTTGGACTAGGTGACCTTTAAAGGTTCCTTCCAACTCAAATTACTCTTTGCTAATCGTTTGTAACTTCTGTATGAGCTTTCCTGTCATATAAACTTGGTTAAATACTGGGAAAATGTGAGAAAGATGTGGAAATAAGTTATTCTTCTTTTATTTATAAACATTGCTGAGGAAATAATGCTTGCTGCACAGCAGTTTCAATTTTGCTTTTTGTCCAGGGCAAGAGAAGCAGGATTTACTCTCTGAAGTTCACAAATATATGGATAACAGTGGGTTCAGTAGGCCAAGCATGGAACAGCAAGCCACTCGGTCAAATTTGCACTTTATAGAAACTGTTAACATGCAATCTTGTGTCTATATCATATTATCTCCTCTTAACCATTCTTTAAGATATCAGTATTTGGTTGAACCAGGCAATAAAGGGAGTCAGAGATCGTCATGGTAATACTATACAAAATGCTCATCTCCTCACTCTTTTTAATCGACTCTGCAAGTTGCTGTTCTTTCGAATTCGGCCTGTCTTTGTTTTTGATGGGGAGGCACCACTTCTGAAGAGACAGACCTTGGTATGTACCTTTTCTGAGTCACTGCAATATAAAATATGGTGCATGTCTGTTGATACTGAGTAGCCATTTTAAAATTCCTTGGATTCTGTTTATACTTCTCAGCCATGAGGGTGGGAGGGCTTGAAGCGCGCTGTTGTCCAGATGTTCTTCATAATCCCAGTCTTTGTCAGCTTTTGGAGCATGCAGCTTCTCCCTTTTGATTGCTATATTTTCAGGTTTGATTTTCACACCTGCCAGATTGTAGAGAGGTGGATGATGGCAAAAGACTGACTTCTACTTCAGAATGGATCTGAACATGACTCTTACAAGCATTTGTACCCAGAACCTGAAAAACACTGCAGTCCCACAGAGGCCACTGACCCAGACTTAGAGGATTTGAAGGCTATGCCTATGTAGAGTGAGTTAGGAGTTGCTCATAGGCTCAGCATGCAGAATTATAAGTGTTGTTCGCTCAATGCATATCTTCAGCATCCAGCAAAATTAACTGGTGTTTTTTGTTCACAGGCAAAGCGAAGGCACAGAAAAGAATTGGCCGTCAGTGATTCCAGGAAAACTGCAGAGAAACTCTTGAAAACATTTCTGAAGAGACAAGCTATCAAAGCTGCTCTTTCTGGCAAAAGGCAGGAATAAAAATTATTTTGCCTTTGTTTATATGTGGCAGCTAAGTTTTATGTAGCTAAAAATCATTGTTGTCCTCTTTTTTTTCCCTAAGCAATGAAGCTTATCCCAGTATTTCACAAGTTCGAAGAGAAGAAATTGATGATATTTATGTATTGCCCTCTTTAGAGGATGAAGAGAAAAACAGGTAGGTAGAGTTAAGAAAAATAGCTTAAATGATTATAGTAAAATGAGATAAGAATATAAGATACTGTTTTTGAAGTTGTTGGAAGATTTTTGACCCATATGATTCCTTAATATGTAACATATCTTCAGTTTGTGTTTCATTTCAATTTCTTTTTGGACAGATTGGATTGTAGCTTGGATCCAGAGGCCTTCTAGTTGTTTATTTTAGGGTAACTAATAGAACAAGCTTTCAGCCTGTAGATTAGATTTCTACCCTGAATTCTTGTTGAGGGCAGAAAGTGCTCCCTCGCTTTCTATGTCTACATCTATGAGAGTAAATGAACCTGACTGTTCAAGTGGGTAGCTGGTGTGTGACAGCTGGATGCTGGTTATTGTCCCCTCATCCAGTGGTGTAGATGCACCAAGCAGAAGTAGACGTATTTGTCAAATATGTGACATCTTAAGTAAGGGCAAGGGAGATGATTGACCACCACTGCTTTGCCTGTGTGAAGCCCCATCTGGAGTACTGTGTCCAGGCCTGGGGTCCCCAGTACAGGAGGGATGTGGAGCTGTTGGAGTGGATCTGGAGGAGGTCCACAAAGATGATCAGAAGGCAGGAGCACCTATCCTGTGAAGAAGGTTTGTAGGAGCTGGGCTTCTTTAGGTTGGAGAAGGCTCTGGAGAGACCTAATTGTGGCCTTCCAGTACTTGAGGAGAGCTTACAAGCAGGAGGGGGCTGACTTTTTAAATGATTTGATAGTAACAGGGTAAGAGGCATGCCTTTAAATCCAAAGGGGATCTAGGTTAGATGTTAAGAAGAAATTTTTTATGCAGAGGATGGTGATGTACAGGAACAGGATGCCTGGGCAGGTTGTCTTATCTGAGGAGGTGTTTGAGACCAGTTTGGATAGGATCCTGGGCAGCCTGATCTAGTGGGTGGCAACGCTGCCCACAGCTGTGGGATTGTAACTAGATGATCTCTGAAGTCCTCTTCAGTCTAAGCTATTTTATTTGTGTGTGTGTACTTTGCTGTTGTGTGTGTGTTTTTTTTTTTTTTTGTTGTTGTTGTTGTTGTTGTTTTTTTCCAAGTGTCAGGGAGGGAAGGCTAATATCCTTTTGCTTAAAATACACATTTCATTTACCTGAGGAAATGTCTTTTTTCTTGCTGTGATTTTTAGCTCAGAGGAGGAAGAAGAAAAAGAATGGGAAGTAAGAATGACCCAGAAAAAGCTACTGCAGGTGAATACATCCTAATTCCCTTGTTATTGTGAACTATCCTGTCATTTAAATGCTATACTTCTTTAAATAAAAAAAAAAGTTTGAGTTTGATGGTATAGGTGTTACTGTAGCATTACTGACCAAGTAAGCAAGGCGATTTTAAGAATGCCATGATTTCCTACAAATCTAAAAGCATAAATGGAATTTTCTTCACTTGAACACAGCAGAATAGGAATTTTTATGGCTTCATTTTGAACTACTTTCTCTGGAATAAGAGTGTGTCTTCTGTAATATAAAAAAAATGAAATGTGTGCATTTTTTCATGTGTTTATGTGCAGATAAGCAGCATATTGAACAGAATTTGCATACTTACCTGAGTACAGAGTGACGTTGAAATGCATTGGTTTTCACAGACAAACTCTGTATTCCTTTCTGATGCACTGATCTTAGAGGAAGAGGAGAAAAGAAACACTTCAGCTAAGCAGAATGTGTAACGAATTGTAAAATTATTTTTTCTTTCAAAAACAAACAAAGAAAACCAACATTAAATAAACTCTCTTGGAAACACTTGTCAGTGTTGGAGGTAGTTTGCAAAAAAAAACCAAAACAACCAAACCTCTTTGGAAGGATAAAGCCAGGCTTGCTGAGGCTCTAAGACTGTCTTCTGTGATTCATGCTGAATATATTTTTATGGAAAGAATGAAACCAAGTTTTAAAGTTGTAGTTTATATAGAGTGCATCAAACAGTATAGGAAATGATAACAAAGATTTTATAAGTGTGTTTTTTTTTTTTTAATTTGAAAGGATGATGAAAATATTTCACTGTTTTTAGGCTGTCATACAAAATTAGTGTATATATTTTTCCTGTTTTTTTTTTTTAATAGGAACAATTATTTGAAAACCCTCATGCTATAGATATAGATTCAGAAGATTTTAACAAGCTGCCTCCAGAAGTAAAGCATGAGATCTTGTCTGATATGAAGGAACTTACTAAACGAAACAGAACATTATTTGAAGCAATGCCAGAGGTAATATTTAAAATAGCGTCAAGCCATTGTGGTGGTTCTATTACAGATGAATCACATCTGGAGAGCTTTACTCACATACTCTATTTAATGAGAAATGTTATGATAAGGGGGAAGGAAAAGCAAGCAAGTAATGACTCCTAACAGATCCTTCCCATGTGTGCATTCAGTGTCCTATCTCTTGGTTTCTACTAAAATTGCTAATTTGGTTTGGCAAGAATGAAAAAAGCATGCTGTGTGTCATCCCTCAGCAGCATTATGCCCAATGTTTCAGTTACAAGGAACCTGCTGCTAATGCGGATAAGTCAGGCAGAATGAGTGCAGCTTGGATTACAAACCCCCAGATTGTTAGGGGAGCTCACAACTGCAAAAAGACCTGCATGTTTGTAACTTAGATGTGATACCAAAGCCATTCTGAGATGAGTGGGGAATCCTACAGTGCTACTTGTAGAATGGCTTTCTGGAGCACAAATATTTTTAAATTACAGTATCAGATGAAATGATAGCTTGTGCCTCAGTGCAAGCTAAGCACCATTTTGTGGTGGACAGCATCTTAAAAACCACCCACATGTGGATTCTGTTATAATTGCATTGTTGTTAAGATGGGGACTAGTTCTGTTAGCCAGCTCGCTTTTGTTGATCACATCATTTAGAGCTCATTGTGTTTAACCAGCACTCAGAACTCCTTAATGGTATCTTTTAGAATTCTGTTGTGTATTGCAGCAGTAATAGCACTGTCACTTGTGAGTGCAGCAGTCAGTAAATGCCAAATGTTGCCTACTTAAAGGAAATAAGAAAATACTTCTATTAAAAGGCTTTCCAGAGCATGGTAATTGTGCTTGCTTTAAAGGTGCAGTTAGTGTCATTTTTTTAAAAATTGACTTGGATTCTTTTTTTTTTTATTAAGGACTCCAGTGACTTTTCCCAGTACCAGCTTAGGGGTTTGCTTAAGAAGAGTCACCTCAGTCGGTGCATAGAAAATGTACAAAAAGAGTTGAATCAGCAGCACTCGGGTCAAATCCAAACACAATATGACAATGAAGGTGGTTTTGTGAAAGAAATGGAATCTAGAAGGATAATCTCTGAAGACTCTTCTCACTATATCTTAATAAAAGGTATGTCAGGTCTTCACTTTATAAAACCTTTTATTCACTGTGTGCAGTCTGCAGCTTTTAATTTTAAGAAAAGACCTGAATATTGTTTACAGGTGTATGTAGTGAAATTTACTGTACTGTTAGACATAATTGACTATGATTGGCAAATGTAGAAAACTGGCTTATTAATCTTCAAATGATGGGTTTTTTTTTTTTTTTTTCTTATGTAGTGTGGAATGCTAGTATAAAACAGCATTTTATCTTAAAAAAACCTATTTTTTTCAGGTTTTCAAGCAAAAGAAGATGCTAGTAAAGACTTGGAAGCTACTGCAGGACCCTCATCAGAAAGGTCTGAATTGAATAAAATAAATGAATCTCCAACTAATGCAGAATTAATTGCATCTGACAAGTTGCAGACAGACAAAGATAACAGTGTAGTCACAGCACCACCCTCTCCCCAAACATTGCTTGCTATCCAGGCAGCAATGGTGGAAAGCAGCTCAGAAGAAGAACTGGATAAAGAACGACTAAACCTGACTCGATCTGTAATGGAAGAAGGCAGTGTGTCTCCAAGAACACTGCGGGCAATTCAGCAAGCTCTGAATGATGATGATGAAAAGGAAGAAGTTGTTACTGTTAGAGCTGATAGAGTGCAAACAGAAAGGTCAAAAGCGAAGGATTTTCTTCTTAGTAGCTCAGATGAGGAAGATCAGATTCCTGAAGTGAAAGAGGATAAAGAAATACTTATATCTACAATTCATTCATCAAACCAAGCAATTGTGCAGGATATTGAATTTGGACAAAGGAGTCAGGAGTTGGGAAAAAATTGTATTACACCCAAGGGCACCAGTATGTCCACAGATAAAAATTACTCTTGTGTTGATGATACTGAAAAAGGGAAAGAAGTTGTAGACACAGAATTAAATGGTTCAAAAATAGACTCAACTTATTTGGAAGACAAGGATGTGAACTTGTGCATTCAGAAGCCAAGCTGTTCCTCTTCACAAGCTAGTACAGGGCCTTCGGTTCACAGTGAAACAGCAGGATTTTCTAAAACCGAGGAAAACTTGAAAATTTGTGAAATTACAGAGGAAGTTCATTCACAAACAGAAGAGAGTATATCTGAGGTACAAAAGGAAACTGAAATTCTTCCACCAACAGAAGGTCCTAAGGAGGGAAGAGAAGGGACATTACAGTCTGAAGACAGTGATTCTGATGGTATGTGCATTTTAATTGAGTAAAAAGATAAAAAGATAAAGCCTTACTGTATTTGAAATCAATTGAATTTAACCTTAACCTTGTAAGAAATGCTTTTAAACAGATCTATTCCTACATGCACTGGAATTGGGAAGAAAATCTGAGCTATATTTTCCCTATAGTGTCGTGCCTGGGTACACAATATGGAAAAGCAGGAAAGATTGTTTTTCTATACCTTGAACTCGATTAACTTAGATGTGGATGGTTAACTACTTTGTTTGTTTGTTTCACAGTTCTTTTATCTGTTTATTTCATATAGCAAAAGCAAAAGAACAACCAAACTAGCAAACCCAACCACAAAACAAAACAAAACAAAAAACATACCAACCCACTGCCCCACTAAAAAATAAGTTGAAACACGTCTTTTTTTAAACAAACAGCAAGAAGCTGAGCTCTTTGTTCTCCCCTTGTAGGAAGCTTCATTGAAGTGGACAATATGATTAGTAACGAGGATGAATTTTCTACTGAATATGATGAGAGACTGGGTGATAAAACAGCACTTTCGGAAAGGGAGGAAGATGGACATGATATAGTCACACAGAACTTGCTGAATGATTCTGATGAAGTGCAACTGGCAAGCAGTCAGAATGCTGAAAAAGAAGATAATATTAGAGATGCAGGAGATGAGTGGCAAGACATCAGTTTGGTAACTTTGATACTTGTCTAAAGCTGATAGTTAAGTGCTATGTCGCGAAATACTTTTGAAGGAAGACCATCATGGAACTTTTTCATAACTGTAATATATTTATTTAAATTCTGTAGGGGCATTTTTTTAAAGATGACAATTAAACAATACCTGAAATCAGGAGAAGTGTCCTGATGAGGAGACTTAGGTATGATCTTATAATTTACCGCATAAGAGAAGCTATGACTGTTTCCCGACATGAATTAATGGAGCTTATACTACTAGTTGTGGACATAGGTATTATTAGATAAAGTATAAAATGGTTGAAATGACCAAAAACTTGTTTTATTTTTCAGGAAGATCTAGAAGAATTAGAAAATGACCTTTCTGCTGAACAGGAAATGCTTCAGTCTCAAAAACAACAGCAGGAGCGTGTTGCTTCTTCTGTAACAGGGCAAATGTTCTTGGAAAGCCAGGTAATTCACTGAATCATTTCAGTTTGATACAATATAAGACATGCCCTCCCACCCCTACAGTCAAATGTTTTCCTTTTCTTCCTACTTAATTTTTTTGTATAATTAAAATAGGAGATTCTCAGTCTCTGTGCCTAGTACTTTTTAGTGGAAATTAGGATTTGCTCTGAAATATTAAATACCTCCTAACTGTGAAATTGGCTTTTTCTGAGTCACGTATTAGTATATTACAATCCATTTTTCAGATGAAGTATTAACTGTTTTGTCTTCATCCTACAGGAGCTTCTCCGCCTATTCGGCATTCCGTACATTGAAGCTCCTATGGAAGCAGAGGCACAGTGTGCTGTATTGGACCTCACTGATCAGACCTCTGGAACAATCACTGATGATAGTGATGTTTGGTTATTTGGTGCACGGCATGTTTATAAAAATTTCTTCAGTCAAAACAAATATGTGGAATATTACCAGTATGTTGATTTTCAAAACCAGCTGGGTAAGGGCCAGTGACTGTAGATACAATCTTTGATAAGACACTTTTTTTTGCCTTTTTTGCCTTTTTTTTTAATCTTTCTGAAGTTGGATTTCCTACAGAAACAGATAACACATGCATAAAATGCAGTGTTCTTTGGAAAGTCTCTAAAGACATTCAGTTGGATTGCTGTTTTTATTGCCAGATGGAAATTTATTTTGGATATGTTGACACATAACAATTAAAAAGGGATCCTATGTACTATGTAAGAAGGTTTTTCAGTTAATATTGACAGCTGTTTCTTCTTATTGTTCTTGAACTTCCTAATCAGATTCTTGCTAATTATGATGAACTGTTGAGCTTTAATGTTATGTAGTATATTGAAGAAAATATGAACTAGTTCTGCATAAACAAGACAATAATAATAATAAAAAAACAACCTATAACTCTTTTTAAAGTCACTCTGATCTTTGAAAGATCACTCTATGATCTTTGAAATCATATTTTAATACCTTCAGTATGGGAAATTCAGCGTGCAGTGGAAAATGTATCTCTGTTTTCTTTTCTCAACAAAGAGAAGGCTATTATTTTACTTATTGTTACTTATCTTAGATATGCCACTGTAGTTTACTTGAGAAGAGTAAAATAGCAAACTGTGCTTAATTAGCAAATGCAGCTATGGTGCTTGAGGTAGCAGTAGTTTATTAACACTGCTCTAGAATATAATTTAGCAAATCTGGATGTTAATGCATGTATATTTCTTTTGTTATTTGTCTTTCAGAAAATACAGTATTTTTAATTTGTAAGGGAACATATGAGGAATGCGGTGGCTGTATTTGGTTTACACTCTTTCTTTCACAGGGTTAGATCGAAACAAGTTAATTAATTTGGCATACTTGCTTGGAAGTGACTACACTGAGGGAATCCCAAATGTTGGCTTTGTAACAGCGATGGAGATCTTAAATGAATTTCCTGGACATGGATTGGAACCTCTTCTAAAATTTGCGTATGCTTTGCTGGATTTTATTGTTTTTCTTTCATATTTTTCTGTATTTTCTGGTCAATATACTTTCTGCTCTTAAGTATACAACAAAATGTGTGACCATCATCAAGGAGGCTAACTGAACTATAAAATATGTAATCCGTTGTATCGGTACTTGAAATGGCAGGTAATCAAAACGATGTGTTGATGCAGCAATTACAGCAAGACTAGTGAAGACAATAGAACAGCTTTAAAACTGTGCAACTGCCTCCAAGTTCATTGCAGAGCTGGATCCCTAGTGGAGCCAAGGTTGTTTCTCCCTGAGCATGTGAGAAGGTGCTGTAGCTTGCCCATAGAGAAAAGAGACTTGATGACCTGGAAAGAGACAGACAGGTAGGCTGTGGGGAAGAACAAAGTTTGAATTGTGCCAAGCCAATTGTATTGGCCGTTGTGAGAATCACAGACTCCTAGAATCTTTTCGTTGGAAGGGACCTTAAAGATAATCCAGATCCAATTCCCCTGCTGTACACAGAAGCACCTTCCATTCCTGGAGACATTCAGGGCCAAGCTGGATGTGGCTCTGGGCAGCCTGGTCTAGTCGTTGGTGGCCCTGCACATAGCAGGGGGGTTGAAACTGAATGATCTTTGAGGTCCTTTTCAACCCAGGCCATTCTATGAATCTGTGATGCCACTAAACCAGGTTGCTCAGAGTGGTTAGAAGTTTGTTTTTTTGTGGTTAGTGTTTGTTTTTTTGATCTCTGGTTTTTATACCAAAAACACTCCAAAGAATGATTGTTACATGTGGGGTGTCCTTCCCTTTGGCTTCTAAAGTGGAATCCAGGTAATGTTTGCTACCTTGGCTGACAATGGCTGTGTTTACTGTATGTCTTGTCCTTTTTACTTTCAGATTCTTATGCCCTTTTGGCCATTATCATTTGAAAATCTCCTATCTCATATCTTGCAGTAGCTGAAGTAGGGAGTCTGATTAAAGCCATTTAAGATAACAAAGTGGCTGTTGGCAATTCAAGTTACATTTTATGGGAACAAGTGAATACTTTTCTCTGTTTTTCAGTGAGTGGTGGAACGAGGCTCAGAAGAATAAGAAAATCAGACCTAATCCACGTGATACCAAAGTCAAGAAGAAATTGCGGGAGCTGCAGCTTTCTTCAGGTTTCCCAAATCCAGCAGTGGCAGAAGCATACCTGAAGCCTGTGGTGGATGAGACAAGGGGCTCATTCACGTGGGGAAAGCCTGATGTAGAGCAGATTAGAGAATATCCTTTTACTATAAGACAGGAATTGCTAGCTAAAAGTACTCAGCTTAAAGTTCATATGGCTAGCTAGTGCCTCAATAACAGAGTGTTAAATTCTTAGCATCTCACTGGTGTGATGGACCTCCTTACCCCCATCTAAATGTACTTTCCTACACTGATACTAACTCTGGAATTGAAAAAAAATGTAGATATATGTACATGGCATTTGAGGCTGTGCTGCCCTTCTGCTTCACTCTGACTTACTGGTCTTACTGCTGAACTGACTAACTTGTGACATTATAATTCTATAACTGTACTGTCACAAGTAGATTTCAAAACCTGTTTATTCACCACATTCTTTGCAATAATGCCATTTCTTGCAGCAGTTGTAGCTTGAGCTGCAGTGAATTGTTGAAAAGTGATGGCAACGCATACAGAGTTAATAGTGTTTTAAACAGTAAACCAAAATTCCAGTGTTTGTAAATGTAAAAATAAGGTTTATTTATAGATGTTGTGTTTTATGACAGTGCTGCATATCCAAAATGCACTTTTTCTTTATGAAGACATGCTTTTGGAAATGCTGATGTTAGAGTTCTGTACCTAACAGAGATGTAATGTCATGATGGAAATACATAGCGTAACATTAGAATCATCCACATAACTTGGCTTTAATAACTTAAGATATTTTCTGTTTTTGTAGTAGTAAAATCTCTGAAGAAACTTTCCTCTAGGCATTGGTTATTTGCGGAATTTCTATTTTTGTGTTTACAAAATAGTAGCAATAGCCATTTTTGTTCCTTAGCTTTCTGCATATTCTGTAAAGATCACTTTGGCTGGACTAGGGCAAAGACAGATGACATCCTTTTGCCTGTGATAAAACAGCTGAACTTGCAACAGGTATGGTACAGAGCAATGTATACCTTAAGGCTAGCTGGAAAAATGTAAGAATCATTTTGAAATGAACAGCAAGGCTATATGTTTCTCAGAAACTGGGATTTGGACATTTTATATCTTAATGTATATTTATATTTTAAAATCTTTAAATGATTCTCTAGATTTTATTTCTTTATGATCGGGTTTATTGTGAGGCATTCTACTTAATTTCAGTGGTTGCAATTTTCATAGTTGATACAAAGCTTTATCACGTACCTACCTCAAATCCAGGTTGCAGGACATAAATAGAACTACAAGTACCTCCAGTACATTTAGTGCTTTTAAAAGACACTATATGGAATCTTAAAATGATTCATAAGAATGCCCCTAAGATTTTAGTGAAGATTTTAAGTGGAATGGACCATTGAATACCACACTCATTCTGTAAGAGGAAGTGCGGAATGAAGCATTTATCAAGAGCCCCTTTATAATATTATTGTTCTTCACCAATAAATGTGCTTTGAACTTTCATACAACTTAAAAGTGAATAGTGGTGCATGCTGTGATACTCTGAAAGTCAGTGATAGAATGGTTTACTCGTATTCTTTTCTTCTGCTATCAATGAGATATAGTCTACACCAATCTTTTAGGCTCTCTCTGTCAGTCAAAGGAGTGAAAAGTACCACAAAACAGGTTAAATCCATATACTTTCAGACTGACTAGAGCAACCTGTGGAAGCATCTGTCTCTTAGCCAATTTTATGGATAATATAGAGGACTAGCATAGTTTGTACAGCAAGCCTAGTTGTAGTTAACAGATTCATTGTGTTTGACTTCTAGTTCTACTCTCAAATCTGTAGCAGCACGTGATACAATTCCATTCAAATGATAGCATTTTGTTGCAGTAGCGTATGCAGATACAAAGTGCACTAACAGTATCCCCTTAATAAACATTCTGTTGTTTTAACAGCTTGCAGCTTAGCACTTTTTTGCAAGGATATACTGAAGAACACTACAGAGATTCTCTGTATCAGGTTTTAAAATAGAACTGTGTTTCTACGTAAAATCACACGTGCAATGTTAATGAAAAAGTTCACTCATTTTGCCCTTAGTTTCTATCAAAGTTCTCATTGCATAATTTATAATAAAGTGCAGTTATTACTGGAATCATGCATCTTATTATCTGTGTGCATTCTGATTTCGTTAGTCTTTATCCTGCTTTAATTTATAATGCTTTGTACTATAACTTAGGTAACAACTAACTTTCTGTCACAAAAGCATCCAAAGCTGTTTCACTGTTTTTGTTGTTGTTGTTGTTTTGTTTTTTAATAGACTCAGCTTCGAATTGATTCGTTCTTCAGATTAGAACAACATGAAAAACAAGCTATTAAAAGTCAGAGACTACGCAGAGCTGTGAGTTGTCTAAAGAGAAAGGAAAATGATGAAGTTTCAGAGGCTACTGCTGCTATGGAGGAAGAACTTAGTCAGCACAAGGAAAAGAAAGGGGAAAGTGCTTCAGGCTGCACAGATCATCAAGGCATAGTGACAGAAATTCAAAGTGGAAAGAAAAGAAGGCATTCAGATTGCAGGAAAGTGCATTTATTTGGAGGTGGTTTTGTTGGGAGTTTGCATCTTTCAGAAACTTCTAGTGACTCCTCAGCAGAAGAATCAGAAAACAGAGATTTAGACAAAAGAAGGAAAATTGCCTCTAAAACAGAGACAGCAGACCACAAAAAGAGCTACAGTAGCTCAAGTGGTGAGGATGAAGAACTGGGAAACATGATTTTGGTGACTGCCAAACCTGTATTTAAGGGCAGAAAACAAAAATCACGGAGTAAGGGAGGAAGAAAGAAGAGGAGGTCTTAAAGGAAAGAAGTCATAAAAAAGCAGATTATGTAAATGGGCTTTATTACTTAAACTCTGTAAGTATTCTGATGATTTTTTTGGTATAAAAACAATAAATTATCCTTATTAATCATGCATTTGTCATGAATTGTCTTTGTGTCCAGAATTTAAATAGGGATTTTAAACAAGAAAAAAAAATACTTTCATCACAATTGCTCATAAAAGCTGTATGCTGGACTTAATGTAACTATAAGTTTAGGCCCAAAATTGTATCTATTCATTTGCATTCTCACTGAGATAAAATAGCTATTAAAATCACATGCAACCTGTTGCACCCTGAACTTCACACTTATATAAAACCTTAATGACTTAATTTATTTCTAGGTATTGAGAGAAAGAAAATAAGTTCTATTAGTCTCGGTTCCCTTATTCTCTGCATCATGCCTGCTCAAAGTATAATGTTGATTATTGAATCATTTATGGTACAACATTAACCATCATAATATGTCATGGAAAATAGTACAGTAGAGTAAATTTGATAAGCAATTATAGATTGTATGTTCTGAATGTAAATTACATGTTAGACGTGGAATTATTTGAGCGTAGCCACAGACAGCATTTGTTTCCAAAAGTGATGCTCAGAAGTAGTATGGAGTTTTTCTTACAAGTCCCTTAGATTTTGCCTTAGAGCATTTATGTGGGCGTGTGTGAAATATTTCCATTTGCTTTCCTGCCCAAACCCTTTGGCATATCAGTTGCTCCTTCTGAAACTGTCTTAATTCAAGCCAGATTTTTTTCTTTATCCTTATATCTCCACACAGCAGGATTCTGTCAGCCTGCACCCCACCCTCTACCCAGCACTTCCCTGCCCACCCTTGCTTTAGTTTCATCCTTGGGGAGGATTTTATTAAAAGTGCAGGGGATTCTTCCTGGAAAACTACTTTCTTGCTAGTGCTTCAACAACCCAGCATACAGATCCACTGGTTGCAGCACTCTTGTCAGATTATTTTATGAGATAAATAATTTGCTAGATCCAGACTTTCTTTTTCTCTCACCTCTCTCTCTGATTATAGAACTTATTTATAGCTCCTGTGGGTTAAGATGGAAAAACAGCGATTGCTGCCAATCACACACATGTTCTTACATTACATTTTAGTCCTTTTTGCTTTTTGATCTCTCAGTTATTATTTTTTTTGTAATTCCTCACTGTTTCATTGCCTGAAAGTCAAAGTCCATGCAGCTAAGTTGTGAAACATCAGCCTTTCCTGGAAGGATGAAGGGTTGAGGTTCACTAGGTAGGATTTGGTCCTTCTAGCTGCAAAGAGTCTAATGTATAATGGAGTGTTTTCTGGGTGAAAAATATCCCTTTTTCTGGGTGAAAAATAGTACTTTCGTAAAAGATTGTCACATTATAAGTATATTCTCAGTCTGGACAGCCAGTTTACAGCTTTATTTTGCAGATTACTTGAGTGTTGCTGTTTTAACTTTAAAGGGTAGATTAGGCCTTGTTTAATAGCTTCTAGATGTAGAAATATGATAAGATACATCTTTGATTTCTGTAAGGCTTGTTCAGTATTCTTGTATAATAAATTATTATTCTATGTCACCAAGAAACATCAGCTGAGGTTAAAATTTGGCTGAAAAGTGGTGAAGTAAAGAGGTAGTTTCTATCCTGAATAGATTGTATTCTAAACAAAGAGAGGTCTTAAAGTTACCTCCATTTGTTCCAGTGGCACTAAGTGATTGCAGTCTGCTGAGGAAATCTACATCTTGTTTATGTGGAAAGAGGAGTGATGCATTTATATTTATGTACGTTGACAGCTGTCTGAATTGAATATTCAACTGTAGGTTTTGTACCTTGCTGCTGCTCTGCATTTTTTTTATGAGTATGTGTTTGCATATGCACAAAATGCACTCCTGTTTTGTAAATTGGCCCTTTGTGCTTGGAAGAAGCCTTTGTCTGTAAAGAATTACTTTTTGTTCTTCAGTTACTTTTTAGTGACAATGAGAAGTTACTAAAACAACCTTGCTACTGTCTTGTTACTGCCAAAACTGTTTGGAAATTGGTTACTTTTTTGGTTGGAGCTCCCCTAACTAGGTACCTACTGCTGTTATGAGATCTTCTGTGCCCTTACATAAAATAGCCATGGTGCCTTGTGCCTACTTTGGGTTCCTGCTGCAGCTGTCAGGATTTATTACTGCTGCTGGTGTGGGGATGTTGGCAATATGTAATGCACACTTCAGAACTTTTCTATCTGGAACTGCCTGGCAGCTAACTGCGAAGCAAACAATTTGACAAACAAGGATTTTTGTTGAGTGTGATCACCAGGAAGATAGAAGCAGAGATTTAGGTAATGTTAACTGAAACACAGTCAATGTGGCTTGCTGTGTGTTTTACTCCAATTATTTTCTATCATTTGCCTTTCACTCTGTAAGTCAGTAACTGAACTGTTCTGCACCTGTGTGTTTTTAGCTGCTGGTAGTACTACTGAATTAATATGCTGAAGTCAGACGGGTTGTGTAGTTCTGTATAACTTAGAGTATTTTTGGAAGGGGAAAAGAGTGCACAGAACTAAAATAAATAAATAAATAAAATAAAAAATTTCCTTTAAGACTGATTGATCTTACAGTACAGCATTGCTTGTACTTCAGAATACTGAAGGACTGATAATCAACCCATTACTTTCATCTTCTAAATAGGAAGAAAAGTTGTCTTTTTCATACTTCTGAAGTAGATGATAAGCAGATGAATGTCTGTAACACTGCTTCACACTCATTTCTAATGCTCCTTGGTGTTCTGAATATAGACTCAATGATTTTCAGTTCTACTCAGCCTACCTTCTCTGTTTCCCACATAATGTTGTTACTATTGCAAAGTTCATAGATAAACATAAATGCAGTAGCAGTTTTTTTGTTGAATGTGCTGCAGTACTGTGTAAAAGCCAGCTAATTTACTTTTCACCTTGAAATAGGTTAATGCCTGCTGGCACTGCTGCGAAAAGTTTTAACCCCTCTGCCTTTTGTAGAGTAACATTAGCAGTGTATCATGTATGCTTTCTAACAAGACAGGGTTGTTCTGTGCTATTCACTCATCCTATGAGTGAATCCTTTTTTGATAATAAAGCACCAAGAATTTGAGAACACTGGTTGTCTGATTTTCTGCAGATGCTGAACATCGAGTTGTTCTTTTTATATCACACTATGCTGCAGCTTCTTGTTTAAACTTTGCCCAGTCATGCTTTCCCTATTACATTTTTCTGTGTATGTTCTGTATCTGTACATTTGCACATACGTGTTCTGTTTTGTGTATTGTTAATAGGTCCTGCTTCCTACTTGTGTACCACTTTTGCTAATTGGTTATTCCCTTCCTTTTCAGGCTAAATCAAACTACATGAGCTGGTACAATTTTTCTTTTCCTTCAGAAATTAGCTGCTACCTTCCCATTCAAATACTCGTAAGCCTTCTAATCTTGATTTGAATTGATTCTAATTTTTAACCACTCATAAAATAATTTTAAACATTTATCAAAGCATTCTTTTTCCCCAATGTATGTTTTTCCCTCTTTGAGAGTAGAAAGCTAAACTTGCTTGCTACTTCTGACTCTTGAATGCTCTGATATTCATATTTGTACATCTTAATACAAGTAACATAGCATATCAAATGCAAACTCTGCATGTTGTTTAGATGTTGCATTGGGAAAGAGGATGTAAAGCAATTTTATCCATTTTTAGCAGGTAGGCAGGCTTGTGCTTATCTGTCGGTGGTCTTCTGGCTTAGTATGGATTTGACATCGTCACAACATAATCATCTGAATAATGAACAGAGAAGAAAATTAGAAAGACAAGCAGGTAAAGTGTGTATTATTCTTTTCTTGTTATGCTCAGGAATTCTGTTAAGTAGAAGGAACAAGGCACCTTGCTGACAGTGAGCTATCTTACTTATTTCTCCTGAAGAATTGTGTTTATGGCACTTGTAGAGAAAATGCAATAGATAGCGCTGTTGTAATATTCTAGCTATGTAGTAAATAACTGCTATGCCAGCAGTCTTTGGTATGGTGATTTCCTACCAGTGTCTGCCAACTTGCCGCAGCTATTTGCCTGTGACTAGTTCCAGGGAATGAAACTGTGGCTATGATTGAGCTATTCAGAATAAGTTTGTTTGTGGAGTGACAGTTAGGCAGGATCAGTTATTACAAGCCCAGTTTCTGTATAGATAGCCTCACAGCTGATCTTAACAAGGACTGTTAGCAACTTTAGTTTTTTTTTTTCCTAAATAGATCTTAAGCTGCTCATTTTCAAGATCCAGAAACATCAGGAATAGAAGAGATTTGATTGAACTGAGATTTAAAGCAAAAATGTCCCCAAAACATTAGTGTTGCCAAAACAACTATGCATGCACATTGCTTTTAAATTTCTTGTATTAAGTCTGAAAAGACTGGGAAGGGCAGAGGAGCAAGAGGGGAATCCCTTTCTTTCAGAAGCTTTCTGTTAGTGTCTGGAGGGGCTTTTTGTTTCCCTTTTTCTAAGTCATCATATACATTACAACTGAAGGGCTAAGAAAATTAAGCACCTAAAATCATAATCTTCTCTAGAAAGCTGATATCACACAAGAAAGCAGCTGATAGAGTTTGGTATCGATTGCAGTTACAAAGTCCCTGTTTTGCATGCCCTAATCTGGAGAATTTCTTTAATACATTTCCCTTTCCTATTATGTAATCCTGACTTCAATGAAAAGCTCAAGTTGATCCCACGTGTGATGAGGCATGATTGGGGTAAGAAATATTTAGAAGTATTAATATTAAATACCAAGCCATTAAAGACTGAAATATTGATGACTCTTATTACACTGTACACAAGAAGACTGAGTTCCAGTTGCACAGGCATTGCTATGCTTCTGCAAGTTTGGCTTTCTAATACTGATACTTTCTTCATGCAGGATTTAGGGCAGGGAGCAGTGAGTCTGCATGTAATTACTTAAGCTTTTGAATTTTTAAAATAAATTGAATTCTGGGACATAAGATTGATTTATGCAAAATTAGTAGGTAGCACAGGATCCTTAAATACAGAAATATATTCCTTTTAGCCAACAAACTTGATAGCAGGTTGCTCACTTCTTTCTAGTAACTCTACTTAAAGAGGACGAAGAGACACCAATAGAAAATGGCACATCTTTGGAGTTTCACAGTTTATCAGCATCAGGCTTTAGCACATCAAGTTCCATTTCATATTCTGGAGGCAAGTGTGTTGAACCTACTGCATGGAGAATTACTGCTTCAGTGCCCTCAGCCTGTACCTTCCTTGTCCTCATTTTCCTCTGCCACATTCTCCATTCCCATTTTATTCACTTCGTCCATCCAGACTCAATCTCTGTTTCTTAGGATTCTTGGTCCGTTTCAGTGTCTGAGCTCTTTGTATTTGCTGTTCCACCACCCTGTTCTCCTTTTATTCACTGTCATTCCTTCACAAGGTTCTGTTATCTCCATTGGCTTGTCACAAGTTCTCTAGATTAGAACTCCTTATCACAGCTCATGATTACCATTACTACCAGGTTCCAATTTACAGGTAGATCCTCACCTGGTCTGATCTTTCCTAGTCCCTTTATCCAATCAGTTCTCCAGCACACCTGCATCATTAATATCTCTTTTCTTTCCTCTCATGACTTCTCTTTTTCACTAGCTTTTACTCTCCTTTGCTGAACTTTTTCTGAGATCAGACTGTACCACTGCTGCCTTTGTTTCTTAGGACCTGAAATTACTTTGCAAGTTTTATATTATTTACATTCACCCCGAAATAATTTTATCTCTGAGACAAAAGGAGAAGAGCAAGTTTGCAACTTGTCCTTGACACTTCATCGTCTCACTTTACTTGGCTGGGGCCCAGTTTTTAATCCAGAAATATCTGAGAAAATGCTGACCTGGTAACCTTCACATATCTTCCAGAGCTTTATAACAGTCATGCTCCTTCTCTTCCCCTGCTCAACAGATGTCCTCATTGATGGTGATTCCTGTCATCATTTCAA
This sequence comes from Lagopus leucura, assembly GCF_019238085.1. Lineage (NCBI taxonomy): Eukaryota > Metazoa > Chordata > Aves > Galliformes > Phasianidae > Lagopus > Lagopus leucura. Next base: position 37,860,094 of record NW_024962262.1, read on the forward strand.
GTCTGGGTGAAGTCCAGAAAGATACCTTAAATGGGACATGGTTGGAATTGAGGCAAGTGGGAACCAGCCTAACCCTGTAACTTAGAAGTTAAGAAGTTAAGCTGGGATGAGGGAGTGACTTAGTGTCTTATTTCCATTTCCTGGGTTACTTCTAAGGACGTTTCTTACCTTCATCTTCTCCTTTTGCTGCAGACCCTTTTCCCCTGACTTCAAAGACTTTTCTAGAAAGGAAAAAAAATCCTTGGACTGGACTATAGAGCCCAAGTCAGACTATTCACAACTGAGTGTCCAGTTTCTAGCTTGGCTTTTCCTTGCTTGTTATTCTTCTGGACACAAATCTCATAATTCTTATTTCCTTATGACCCATCTTCAATGGTGGTGGAAGGGAGGGGATCCACTTAATTCTGTAGAATTGATAGATGTGTGCAAGAAGTGAATTTGACTTTTTCTAAAGAAGGCCCAAAACTCAATTTCTCTGCTCTCTGAGTGCTTAAAATGCTAAAAGATTCTTTATAGTGGACGTTGCAATTAGCAGAGCTGGTTAAAAAGCGAACTTACTTCTACTACTGCCACCTGTGTTCTCTTCTCTCATTTTTGACCTGGGCAGGCTGGGAAGTTGTGTAGAGTGGAACCTTATGAAGGCAAGTGTAAAATCCTACACCTGGGGAGGAATAACTACACACATCAGTACAGAGGATGGAGATGGAGAGGATAAAGAGGAACTCTGTAGAAAAGGGCCTGGGTGTTCAGATGGGCTACACATTGGCCATGAGCCAGCAGTAGGGCCTGGTGACCAAGAACATCAGTGGTCAAAGCAGGTCAAAGGAGGTGATCCTCCCACTCTGCTCTGCCCTGGTGAAGCCACATCTGGAGTACTTTGTTCAGTTCTGGGCTTCTCTGTTCAAGAAAGACAGGGAACTTCTGAACAAGGGGGAGCAGACAAACTGGAACACTGTTAAGGACCAGATGGGATGTGACAAACGTAGAAAGCATGAGGAAAGGCTTCTTTACTTTGAGGCTTACAAAACACTAAAAAAAAACTACCCAGAGACTCTGTGTAATCTCTGGAGATATTCAAGACTCACCTGAAATCTTTCCTATACAACCTACTGTAGGGAACCTGCTTTAGTAGAAGGGTTGATGATCCCCAGAGATCCTTTCTAACCCCTTCAATTCTGTGATTCTGTGATTTTTTTTTTTTCCCCTTAGTTTGAGTTATGTTTCTATCTTAAAGAAATCAAAACAAAAAACAAACCCCTAAAACAACAACAATTAAAAAAATACCAAACACAAACAGAAACAAAAAAACTTTTTTCCATTAACTGTTATCTCAGAAATATTTTAAAAAGATATAAAAGCAGTACGTTTGGAAGTCATGTCATTAGTTAACAATATTCTACGGCTTTGCTGCAGGATCAACCCAAAATATCAGAACTCAAATTTTATTCCTCATAGCTGACATAGCTAAATTTCAACAATTAATGAACTATTTCTCTGTGACCTCACAAAAAGCTCAAATATTGTCATGGATTGATGTTGTTGGGTAACTTTCAGGTCCTTTCTTCAAAGAAATATTTTAGAAACTTGAAAATATTGATAGGGAAAATTGGCAGACATTATGTTGGAGTCACTTCTGTTGCATTGTTACATGGATTCTTCTGGCATACTGTTAGAAGAAAATATGAACTTCCAATGACACGAGGCCTTTTTGACCAGGCAAGATAAGAAATGTGGAAGATGATGTTAGTCAGTAGTGTCTAAGTTACTCATCCAGATTACTCCTAATCTATCAGAAAATTTTCAGTCACCCTTTTATAATGCAGAGCAGAGCAAATAACATGGAAAAAAGCCTACTTTTGCAGTCAAAAGGAAATCATTTAGTTATTATTAGAAATTATTATAGGTGCTGAGCACAGGCCTGCAGATATTTTCAATGACAGACAAACATGGTTATGTAATAAGTAATGGGTACATTTGAATTTATTATATGTTCATGAGGTAGTCTGACCACAGTACTTCTATTTTCAGCTTTCTAATGGTTTTAGATGACCCATGACTTATATGAGGCTGCAATATCAGTGACATGAGTTTCATGTTGAGAATGCACCTCTAAAACCTGGATAAATCCATTACTGGAGAGCGTAGCCTTTTCTCATCTCCTTGCACTCTGTACTAAGGGCATTTTGCCTCTTGGCTGAGATTAGGCTGCTCGTGGGTTACAGTTTTGTATTTCTACATTTCCAAGTATGAAGTTTCAAGCATTATATTACACTGATGTAATAAATCAGATTAATCTATATAATATAACTTGTCCTTGCCATCACTTCAGCGGGTACAGCCTGGTCATCACCACCCTCATATGTAGGCATGAAGACAGGAAAAATTAACTTGGTAGTTTAGATTAGTGATTTTTCTTGATTGATATTTTGATTTATGTTCTTAGAAAGGTGCAGGTTTGGAAGGTCAAGGGGATGGTTAAATTTCCCTCCTGTTCCCTTCCTTTCAGGGTCCTTAGGCTGCAGTGGATTGGAATGAAATAGAAATAGATGGATGGAAATGAAATACTGAAGTGATGTCACCTGGAATTTGGGGACTGTTCTGTGATTCAAGATTGAATATGTTTCCATGGAGCTATCTGTAATGTTTACAAGACGAGGACTCTGACTGCGAGACATCAGTAACTCAGTAGAAATTATGAGGCTTCAGTGTCCCTTAGAAGTACAGGCTAATGTAGTTCTGGGATGAAGTTCTTCTGGGCCCTTAGAAATGCCCAGATGAATTTGCAGGGCTACATTTTGAGGTTTTCCATCAGTATAGTAATGTAGCTTTTATCCAGTAAGCTTTTACAGTTACAGAACCAGTTGCAAATCTGCTCCCTTACAGATCTTTCTGTGGGTTTCTTGTCAGCATTGGTCAGCATGGATATACATTGCTATTACATCTATAATATCTATCATGTGTAGTTGTAAAAATATTTCTAAGTACAGATCAAAATGGTAAGTCTTCTGTGATTCTTTACTGTGAGGTTTACAGAGCACTGGAACAAGCTGCCCAAAGAGGTTGTGGAGTCTCCTTTTATGGAGACATTTCGAACTTGCCTGGAGACTTTCCTTTGTAACCTACTTTAAAGCAGAGAACCTGCTTTAGAGGGGGGTTTGGACTAGACGATCTCCTGAGGTCTCTGCCGCCCCCTGTGTATGTCTTATAACTAAACTCTTCAGGTGAGAGTATGTTGCTTCTGAAGAAGAGAGAATGTGTTTGCTGTAGGTCTGAACTTTGTCAGGTCAAGTTCCAAGCTGAAGGCTTGGATTTCATTCTTTTTGCCAATTGGAGAAAATCCATGAATGCAGGAGAGACATAGAAGATGGTTGGGTCTTATTTCTTTTGCATGCTCCCTTATCACCTTGTTCTGTTACACTATTTGACCTTAGAAAATTAAATAGAGTTAGCCCGGCACTTGAAAGAGACTAATCTATGATTTCCCTTCTCCCCCTTCCCCTGCTCCCCATAAATCACTGGGTAAAACTACATTTTTATGTATTAATCATAGAGTCATAGAATTGCTCAGATTGGAGAAGACCTTAAAGATCACCAAGTTCAACCGCAAATGCATTAACAAAATACTTGAAGGATGTTTTGTTACTCAATCTGCTGATTGTGGGTGAGTCAGAAAATGTAGATATTGACTACAGGTATATTCTTCATAGATCCCATGTACAGGGGTTGTTTTCTTCCTTTATCTTAGTCACATCATAATTCTGTTATCAGGATAAATTATCAGTATATTTTAATTTTAATTCACAATCCTTGTCTTTGTCACTTTTCCTGCATTTTAAGTGCTGTTTAGCAGTGTTTGTTCTTTATCAGTTTGGTGAAAAATGCATTAACATAGGAAGTATCAATAGGTGTGTGTTCAGATAATTGGCATGCTAATTACTGATGCACAGTACCCAAGTGAATTTTAAGATTACTGTTTCCTGGTGGAGCTGTGTACTACCCAAGTACAATTTTTATGTAACTCCTGGTGCAAACAGAATAAACAATTACGTAGAATGTTTCAAAACATACTATTCTATTTCTTTCCTAGCAAAAAAAACCCACCAGCATGCAGATAATGTTAGCCTAAGGCCCATTTTTGTAGTTTCCCTTATTGTTAAAGATGTTCTAATTTGTTGCTTGTTTTATCCCAACGTATTCTACGTATTATCTTGCTCTGCCTTCCCCTCCTCACCTCCCTAGCTCTGTCTCAGTAGCACTCAGGTCCTTTTCTTTCTTAAGGTTTTGTTCTCGTATAAAACATTCTGCTTGATGTTTAAATGCATCAGCAGAAAACCTCTAGTTCTCTAAATGAGATTCTGCAGCTTCTTATACATTTCCGTAATCAGCTTGCCACTAACTTCAGGACACTAGTCTTCCACATCATTTATTATCTCTCTTTGGAAAACTATGTTCTTGGTGTTTTTTTTTTTTTTTTTTTAATAATAATAATTGTAATTGCTTTGCCGGTGAGAGTGATGTTTTCACGTTTTCATTGCTTTATTAATTATGTCTTTGGTATAGTGCAAAATTGTATCAACATACAAGACTGTCCTTCTGCCCTTGTATTAACTGAAAATCAGAGGAATTCAAAGAGTATGCTCCAACAACATTAGGTTTTTATGATAAATGAAACTTTACCTGGCATCACAGAAACACAGAATATCCTCATATGGAAGAGACCCACAAGGATCACTGATTGAATCCAACCCAAGTCTCCACACAGGACCTCCCCAAAATTCAAACCCTCTGTTTGAGAGCATTGTCCAAACGCAGCTCAGTGCTCTGACCACTGCTGTGGGGAACATGTTCCAGTGCCCAGCAGCCCTCTGGAGAAGAATTTTTATTTCAAAGGACTCTCCAAGTCATTAACCTGTTAGACAGAAAATCTTATGAAAGTTACATAACTTCAAATTCTATTTTAGGAAGGATTTATGACATCTATAGACAGAAATTTGTTTGTGATCAAGATCAACAATTCAAGGCCAGAGGAGTGCTGTTTTATTAACAAAAATTATCTGAGTCTCTATATGCTAAGTGGGCAGGGTCAAACTATCCCTTCTTGACGTAAATATGTTTTAGCACATGAAATTCCAGTAGTTTCTGTGTTTGCATGCAAATGCAAAGAGATCAGTAAACTGTACGTACATTTCTATGTATATAATGTCTATGTATGTAGATATACTTCTGTGTCTCTCCAAAACATGAAGGAAGAGAAAGTGATAGCCCACTTCATTAAACTCAGGTAAATGAAGAAGGGAGGAACCAGTTCTAGCAGACCTTTATGTTCTGATGGTTTGTTGTGTGTGCTTGAGTAATATTGCTGGAAATACCCAGTATGAAATTCCATTCTTACAAGAACTGATTCAGGTCAGTGAAGCCTCCTCTTCCCTTGTCTGACCCTTTATTAGTGATGGGTCTTTCTATCTTTAAATATCACTGAAATTCTTTCACTGAGTTGTAACTCAACATTGCAACTTGAATAAGGACTAACACAGAGTTGAACACTTATAGGAGAATAACTTCCTATCAGCTTTTTATATCTGGTATCAAGAAAGAAGATTTTGATCAAAGCATAACTAGCAGAACTTTAATACTTTAGCAGGTATTTGAAGACTTTATTTCACTTGGGCTTTGCTTACACAGATAACAATATTCTTCTTGCATTATAGATTTTCTACTTGTTTGTTATTTTTCTGTTCTGACTGCTCTGAAGACTGTAGCAGAAAAAAAAATTTTTGCTTTATTTTTGTTTTTGTGTGTATCTCAGTCACACACGGAGTTTAGTTATTCTGAACAATATAAAGTAGAAAATAGAAGAGTGCTTTTTGGACTGTAAGGAAAGATTTATGTGGAAGTAAGCATGTCTGGCTAAAGGTCTGTGGTCTTTACTTTGTCATTAGTTTCTTGGTCCTGATTAAATTTCTCACTAAGGTGAGTTTTGAAGCCTGTCTTTCATAGACATACAGTGAAACAAAGAGAAGATTGTGTTATGTCAGCTTCTTCATGTATCCCACCTATGGGATTACTGAAGGAGTAAGAGGGCCAGTGATTTAAGTGGTATTAACTAGTAGATTTAGATCTCCTCTTTCAGGAGTATGGATAATTTATCCTAGGCAGGGAGCAGTGGCCTACAAACTTTAATAGTGCAGGTACAACACAAGCTTTGAGTAGAAAGATTACTGACAATATAAAAAAGTAAGTGGGAAATGTTTATTGAACACGAGAGGGGTAGCTGTAATACTTCTGGAGCTTTATAGATCTTTGGGCTGAAGCTTTGTAAGTTAAGACTTTATAAGTTAGGGCTTTTCATCAAAATTGGATCCAAAGCAGTTATCAAAAGAAGAAGAAGAAGAGAAAAATGGCTGTAATTGAGAAGTAATAGAAGGAATAGCTTTTTATTTTGACAGCTAGTGCTAATCACAGAATGAGATCAGACTGCTGTAAGCGGTCTGAGAAGATTAAAAGCAGTCTAGATCTAGTACACTTAGACACAGGATGATAAATTAAATACACTTTACAATATCTGTGATAAGAAATCCTCATATTATTTTTTCATAGGAAAAAATTACTGTGGCCTCAAAGCAGCATTTCTATCGTACGTAACTCCTGTTTGTTTAGAGTTTCCTGCTCATGGGCTCAGTGACATATGTGCCTTCTCTCAACTTTACAACTCCTGCAAGCCTCTAGTGTTATGTGCTGACTGTAAGCTATGACTTAGCATCTGATATTTTAAAATATCATCATTTTAACGTTAAGATTATTCTATTTATGTTACCTTTAATAAATTATACTATTTAACTTTCTTTCTAGTGGTGTATATATATTATTTTATTTTTAATTTAGTTGTGTCATATAATCATAGAATCATAGAATGACTTGGATTGGAAAGGACCTCAAGGATCATGAAGCTCCAACCCCCCTGCCTCAGACAGGGCTGCCAACCTCCATATCTAACTCCAGACCAAGTTGCCCAGGATCCCATCCAAACTGGCCTTGAACACCTCCAAGGATGGAGCATCCACAACCTCTCTGGGCAGCCTGTTCCAGCACCTCACCACTTTCATAGTAAAGAACTTCCCCCTGACATCCAGCCTGAATCTGCCCTTCCTCAACTTAAAACCATTTCCCCTTGTCCATTTACTTTCTGAGCTGCATGGGCACACTGCTGGCTCACAACTAGTATTTTATTTTTTTTCCAATCGATTTGTGAGATACCATCCTTATTTGTAATTATTATTATTATTTTGTTTGTTTGTTTGTAGTTCCAGGAAAGGAGAGAGAGTTGCCTCTCTTGATAGGTTATGGCAATAAAAATACCAATGCATACAGAAGAGCAGTGGCTTGGAGGGGAAGAAAATGTAGGCTCTTCTATAATGCCAACAGCTGCTGTTCTCTTTATATAGATTTACTGAAGGATGGTAGTCAAGTATATTCATTTCTAATGGCCACTGCAGTTTCTGTGCTGTGTCATCCAGTTGTGTGTCATTCTGTGCCATCTTGATGTTTCTGCCTGTGATTTGGATGGCAACTGCAGGCCTGATAGAGAAATTCTGCTTTGGAAAAGATGGTAACCCAGTTACCACAACTTTAACATGCTTTTTAGGAGGTATAGCTTGTAAACATGTTTTGCTTTAGCTAATTTGCCAAGAGATTGTGTCTGGCTGTGAAAGCAAATTTACTATGCAAACTCGGAATGATTCTTGATTTTGCAAAGAAAATGCTCTGGAAAGCTTCATTTACATGTTATCTGCAACACTGTGGTGCGGCTTTGTGTGATGATTGCAAAAGTGACACTGGCTTGGTATTCAGCTAAACGAATGAATCCTTTCTTGTAGAAGGGTTGCCCTGGATTATGTTAGCTATCATAAATATCCTTCACATAGCAGCAAGGATGGCATTCAGGATGTCAAGCCAGCTGGAAAGAATCCCTTTTACAAGGCTCTGTTGGTGTGGGTGGATAAGCTTTCTTGACAACAGTAGTGCTTTCTCTCCTGTCTGTCATAATTTGCGTTGCTAGGATCTGTTTCACAAGTTTTGTGACAGACTTATATATGATATTGTGATTCCTTTTATTTACATGGGGAAAGTGAACATTAAAAGAACATGGAAAACAATAAAAAGTCGAGGCGCAAAAGACCATGAGAATAAATATGAGAGCAGCTGTTCTTGAAGTGAAAAATAATTTTCTGTTGGTTTGGTGAAATGAAAAGTAATATATGGTAACATTCCCCTTTTTTTGAACTTCATTTTTCTAGTAAAGTGGAAAAAATTACTTTATATAGTCATAAAGTGAAAACTTCTATTACAATTCAGGAGACTTTCTATATATCATGCCATTATATATTATATATTTTATTTATTTTACCATTAATGGTAAAATGCATTTTAGGTCACAAACATCATTCCAATTCCTGCTTCAAATCAGCATTTCAACATAAATTGGTGATTTCATTGTCTGCCCTCTCAGCTTATTTAACTTTTTATATTCTTACTTCCAGGGGAAAAAGAAGAAGAACAAATAGTTACTGAAATCATGAGAAGACGTTTTTTTCCTGATGTTATAACTTATAAGGCTTGGGAAGGCTTTCACTTTGCTGGCCATGAGATAAGGATTACAGAAGCCACTGATTGTTATGGGGCAGTTGTCTGGCCATCGGTACAATATTTACATAATATTGTTACTTTCAGTTTTGGAGTCTTCTAACACGTTTAGTTGGTTTTTTAGTGATAAATATTTTTTATTGTGTGTTGTGAAGTTAAGGATAATATTCTATACTTTCTCCATTCTACAGTTCCCAAACCTGAATTTAGCCTAGTTTTCCTATGGCTTCCTGGTTCTCAAAGCTTAAATGATATGCAGGTCACTCCAAAGATATTGCCTCTTATTTATTTCTATGCAATCCACAACAGATACAAAGAGTACAGTGGCACTGTTTGATAGAGCACATTCTCAGTTAAAAAGACTTTTTCAATATAGTCACCACGGTTAGCTATGCATTTTTGCCAGTGATGAACAAGAGCCTGTATGATGAGCTCAGAAAAATCTCCAGCAGCAGAGGTGACCCATTGTTTCACAACTGCCATGACAATGTCAGTGTTAGGAAAACATTGCCTGTGCAGTCCATCTTTCGTCAGCACAAAAAAATGGAATTCAGAAGGCACTAAATCCAGCACTATGTGGTAGAGCAGACCATCCAAGATTGGCAGTGTGCTCCACAGTCTTCGAACTGCTATGGGACCTGGTGCTATTCTGTTGCAAGAAAAAGGCTGTCGTCTTCTCTGCTGTTTATTTGGAAGTTTGAACCTTCAGCTCAGTCAGTGTCATGATGTAGCAGTCAGATTTAATGGTTTTTCAGGTTTCCAGGAAATCCTGAAAGATCTCCACTTATGCCAAAAGACTGCATATCACTTTATCTTCTGAGGGCTACACCCTGAACTTTTTTGTTTGATGGAGAATTCATATGTCACCACTCTGTGGACTGCTGTTTAACTTTGGCTTATAGTGATGACACCACATCTTGTCACTGCTAATGATGTGATCCAAAATACTGTCACCTTTAGCCTCATACAAACTTGACAAAGTTGCGTATGGTGCTCTTTCTGTTCATGTGTGAGAATTTGTGAGGACCACCTGCCATAAACCTTGTGATGTTCCAGCGTTGCTAACGTTTTCAACACATTGAAGCTGATATCCAGCTCCATACACAGTTCTGTGGTTATTATCTGCTGATTCGTGTGGATGAGCCGATTGAGACTCTCTATTTTGAGGTGTGGCAGTTGTGCATGGCTGTCTGGAATTCAGCTTGTCTTTCATGTTGTCACTGCCACTATTGCAACACACTTCCTACCACCTCACTGTGCTCCCATCCACTGGTTGGTCTCTATAAGTGTTCAGGAAGCATCAATGAATATCAAGGGATGCAATTTTTTGTTCATTGAGAAATTAAACTCATCATTTCTTCATATCCACTTCCATGTCAGAAGTCATTTTGTCAAACTGTCCCTCTGCTGCCAATCATCACACAGCAACAAAATGTAACAGAGTATTGGCGAAAGGTTCAACCTCTACTGCCATACCACCAAAATCCATCTCTGATGTCCTAGGCCAACATAATAGAACAGAAGGCATTACTTTTGGAGCAGCTCTCATATTTCTTGTTTGTGCCCCTTCACACAGCATGTATGATGTGATGCCTTCTCCTCTCCAGTTGAAACTTTCTGGTCCTATTGGCCAATTAGAAGCAAATTTTAAAGGAAATGTGGGTCTTATATGAAAATTACGTTACTGTACGTGTTATAAATAAATGACCCTAAAAAAAAGAGAAAGCAGATTCAGAAAGAACTCAATAAGGTGCTGACACTCATAGATGCTACTTAAGCTACTCAAGAGAAAAATTTAGCATGTAAATATGCAGTCATGGGAGAAGATTCACATAGGACTTCCAGTTTCTTAAAAAGACAGAAACGTGTGTGGAAGTGAATCCATGCTCTCAGGAACCATCATTCTTGGCTCTTGATATTACAGAATCACAGGATGGTTCAGATTGGGAAGGATCTCAAAAATATAAGAACTAGCAACGTATCCACCATACAAAGAACTTTCTTCAGTCTTTTGAGTTTGTGCAATGCAGCTAATGGACTGTTTTGAAATAATTAAGAGTGAAAAAACACTGCTGCGGGTGGACAGGTGCCACAATGAACCACTGACACTTGCATTGCTCAAAGAATCTCTCTAAAATAGACAGATTTCCAAGACCTCTTATAGAATCAAGAGGACTAAAAGCCAAGAGGCTCCATTGTTGTCCCAGTATCAGCTTCCTGTGCTGTTTTTAAGAAGCATGACCATAATCCAGCTGAGGAGAGTTAGTGTACTCTCCTGCTTTGGATGCCAAACACTTTTCCTTAGCAGAACTGGAGAAGTTGTTTACACTGTATCTCTTAGCAGCCTCAGTGAATGTCTTCAAGGCAAGGTTGGCTGGCTGTTAATTATTCTCACAAATCAAGGGCTACACTGAAATGCACATTTTTTTCTGTGGAGGTTTAGTCAATTTTTCTGTGAAAGGAAGGAAACCTCCACTGTGTTTCTATATTCTCCCTTCTGTTCCAACCTGCAATACTTGAAATCTTCTGAAAAATATCAGTCACATTTGTCAAGAATGCTGAAAATTTAAGAGAAGTTAAGCTTCTGCATGGAAAGGAAGCTGAGTTTCAAAGGTTCCCTAATTTAAGTCACAGAAGTTTTGAGCCTGCCAGCTGGTTTCAACAGCAGAACATGTCAAGACACCAAGGGACGAAATGATGGGAATGAATGGAGCTAAAAGGAAAACTTGATAGGATTTGTTTTAGAAAGTCAGTTCAATATCACGCACAGTCTTAAAGAACCTGGCTTTTATTAATACAGTGTGCACAAACTTTCTATTTTTAAGTTTTGTTGATTGAGATATCTGTGTGTTCATATGAAAAATCTTGTTTTTTTTGCTCTGATTTAAGAGGTTGAAAGCAAAAACACCGACTTTCTATCTCTTACAAAGTCAACAGTCCTCCTCCGTTCCTTCTATATTTTAATCTGTTGAAGTGAAACCAAGAATAAAATTTTGCAGAGCCAAACTGAATCATTTCTAATTATTTTCCCAAATGGCAATCTGTACTGCAAGATAATGTAGCAACCGATATATGTATTTGTCAGTGTAGACTATATGATTTTCTAAGTGTGGGAAATAATACAGGAGACAGGCTGGAAACTGTCTTTGTGAGAGGAGTAAAAATAGCCATTTGTGTTTCTAGAGTGATCTAAAGAACACTGGTCAGTGTGAGATAGGACAGAAAAGCTGGAGAAGTTTCTTAAGTCATAGTTTATAAATGTATACATAAGGAGTCAATTGTAGAGGGCTATGTAACAAGGTATGGACATTAAAACTAGAAAGAAACTGAACTAAAAGTAAAGGGGTGAATTTATTGGCCCTTTTTGAATCATTATGATCATTAATTATTATTTTAAATAATTACTGCAAGAAACTAGCAGGAGTTGTGGATTTTCTCTCACATGCAGTTCGTATATCAAGATGTCTTTGTGACAGACATGTTTTAACTCAACCAGAAATAAGTGTGGGAATTGCTGACTGGAATTTTACAGCTCATGTTATGCAGTGTGACAGATTAGATAATTGCAGTCATTCCTTCTGGCTGCAATGCTTTGCAAGACCATATCGAAGCATGTGGTGGCATTTGTTTTGTCAGCCTGTAGAGCTCAAAGATAGTGAGTCATGTTCCTTTCAGGACAGTGTTTGAATGGATATTGCTCATTTAAACAGACATGAAATTATAAAACATTTTTTTTTTTTTTGCATGCTTGTAAATGACAATGTGTATTGAGTGAAGGTTTTTATTTAATTTATTTATTCAGTATATTCATGGATTCCCTCTCCTGCAGGCTCTCGTTTTGTGTTATTTTTTGGAAACCAATTCTAAACAGTACAATTTGGTCGACAAAAATGTGATTGAAATTGGAGCTGGAACTGGATTGGTCTCTATAGTAGCCAGTTTACTGGGTGAGTACATACCACTGCTCTTATACTTTTGGAAAAGTATACTGGAAAGCAAAGGAAGTATGTTAGTACTTCTAAAATACAGTTATTTGACATTTTCTAAGAGAAAGAAGAAGTGAGTTCCAACAGGGTTTCTTAGAAATTTGTGTAGTTTTTTCTCTCTCTCTCAAACTGTAAACACAAAGGTGTAGATGCAATAAAGAAGGTCCCTGTGGATGTTGTTACCATTAGCAGTGTTAAACAGGGGACCAACAAATAAGAAATTAGTGTCTAAGAGGATGTCAGTGTCAATAGGGTAAAGTCAGATGCAGGCATGACCAACACATCATCTTCCATTGATCAAATAAATACCTCTTGGATGCCAGGTCACTTCCTTCAGACTTGAGTTCAGCCTTTTCTTTCAGCAACGGATCCTTGACTTTTCTGCTACAGAAACTTGTTTTCTCTCATGGCAGCCTGCCCTTCCTCAAGAGTAATTCAAATCAGTAACCCCTGTATTTGAACAGAATTTAGCTTTCTGCAGTCTGAGAAAGCTTGTTGATATGTTAAAAGGAAAGAACCTGAGGCCATGCCTAAATCTAGTGCTGATTTTCTGCAATTAGTAACTGTTACTCTTCAATTCCCAATCTCTCACTGTGCTTTCATTGAAAATTACATCAAGATGTAGTATTTGATTTATCCCCACCCAAGCCCAGCTGTCTTTAGATTGCAGTCTGTGCAGCAGAACTGCTGCCAGTTACCAAATATTTAAGTACAATGAGTAATAACTATTGGGAGCAATAACAGTGTTCGATTCCCCTAGACAGAAAATTTGCTAAAATCGGTTCCTTGTGCAGTGGCTTTTGCAAGTGGGCTTTTACTCGAGTCTTGAAGTATATTGAAAGATTGTTTTTGTTTTCTTCCTGTCACAGGTGCACTTGTGACTGCCACTGATTTGCCAGAACTGCTGGGAAACCTTCAGCACAATGTTCTCCAAAATACAAAACTGAAATGCAAGCACCAGCCCTGTGTCAAGGAGTTGTCCTGGGGAATTGATCTGGAAAAAAACTTTCCCAGAGCTTCATGTCACTTTGACTACATTATGGCTGCTGATGTAGTTTACCATCATCCCTTCCTGGATGAGCTCCTACTAACTTTTGACCACTTGTGCAAGAATGATACTGTCATTATGTGGGCTATGAAGTTTAGGCTGGACAATGAGAACCAATTTGTGGACAGATTTCAGACACTCTTTGATTTAGAGGTGATTTCTAATTTCCCTAGTTTGAACATAACCCTGTATAAGGCAATGAGGAAAGGCAGGATGAAAGTCAGACCTTCCAAATTGTCTGTCTGAAAAAGAGATATATGGGGGTGATCATCTCAGATGCTTTGTAGCTAGTTCTCTTTGTAATAATTTCTACATAAGTAGTTGCCTGCATCTTTACGAGTGACATTTTTGAAGCAAGTTAGAACAAAACATTGGTTTTCCAGTGCATCCCTACGGAATTCCTGAGTTCAATTTGCTGAAAGTTTTATACATGGAAGAAATGTATTTCTGATGTTTTCTTGGCTTTTATGTGCTAAATTGACGAAACTAATAACTTTCATAATTCTCAATATTATTTTTATGGGATGTGCAATGAATATTTCCTTTCAAATGCAGTTTTAAACAGTGTCTTATGAGATTAACCAATCTTTCAAAGATTTACTACAGTCTTACATTTTGTATTTAACAGGTGTGATGTTAAATCTATTTTTCTTCATTCCCACCATAGCGTTCAAATCCTTCCTTCAAATGGCCCTTTACATGACATTAACTGAAAGGAAAAATGGGAGATATAGTATCACAATAAAGGGAGAGAGACTATTAGTTACTCCTTGATTTAGTGATTGTGTTTTCATAGAATCATAGAATGGTTTATGTGGGAAGGGATCTTTATGATCAACTAGTTCCAACCCCCCTGCAATAGGCAGGGACACTTCCCTCCAGACCAGGTTGCTCAAAGCCCCATCCAGCCCGGCCTTGAATGCCTCCAGCATGGGAGCATCCACACCCTCTTTGGGCAACCTGTTCCAGTGTCTCACCACCCTCACAGTAGTGAATTTCTTCCTAATATCTAGTCTAAATCTACCCGCTTCATGTTTAAAGCCATTTCTTTCCCTTCCACTTTTTATTTAGATTCAGGGATTCTTCAACAGACAGCTGCACATGTGAGGCAACAGGGAGTTAAATATTTTGTTACTTGAACAAAGGTCTGGAATAAGAATAGTACATCATATTCACAGGTCTCCATTGCAAAGACCTTAAATTTTTGGCTATCTGCCCATTCAGAAATAGACTGGTATTTGCACCTCAGGGAACAATGGAAAAACAACAGTGGCATCAGGGTAAGTATTCTGCAGCGTCAGCTGGAGGTAGAAAATGAAACCTGCTTGTCACAGTGTGGCTGAGACATGGACAGACTAGACTTTTTGCAAGGGCAAATGGAGCATTTTTCTCCTAGCCTCTCCTAGTTAACATGTGTTCCCAGTTTTAGTGATCAGATTAGTGTACTTAAGCACATAATTTTTTCCTTTGTTCTTACTCCCAGCATAAAATTTGGTTTTCTGAGATAAAACTTTCTACCGTTAGACATGAAGTGATGCAGACAGGAGAATCCAAGCTGCCAAGATTTTCCAGTGGGATTTGGGGACCCTAAAGCTGAAAGGAAGTAGTGGGAGGATAGGTGAGTATTTGGCAGGAAGGATCTGGATGTAGGAGGGTTGTGGAAAAAAGGTGGATGTAGTGAAAAGGTGAGATGAAGAAAGAGAAGAGGTTGCAACAGTGACACTAACTTCAAAATGTTGGATCCACTGACTGAAAGGGGACATTCTCTGTAACAGCAATTACAACCATCCAATCCACTGCAATTGAAACTAAAATCCTTTCATCCTAAAAAGCATCTCTGTTTACAAATATTTCACAGATAAATGGATTGGCACTGGATAATGAGCAAGACAGCTCTGCTTGCACCAAAATCCTCCAGTGAAAATATCCTGTGAACTACAAAGCAACGCAGGCTAAGGATGAAAAGAGAGAATCCAGCAAAGTAGTAAAGTGGGATCACTTTTAATACCAATGAGCCCTTCTATTTTGTCTGAGGCTGTCCCCCACTGAGCTCCTGCTGAAGTCAACAGGAGCTGTGTTTGTAGAGCAGATTCAGAATTGGGCTCTTCAGGCCTGACAGCATGGTAATGTTTAGTGTAATCTAAAACTGCTCCCCTTTCTCACAAGTTGGTCTAAGCAACACTGTGTGAAGTTTCCTGGGAAAGCTCCAGAGCCTAGCTGCTCTATTGTATGAAGGCCTTTTGTCCTCTGTTATGATAGGCAGGTTATTAGCCATGACCAACGGGTGGTGGAGGTTATATGTGGCATTTGCCTGTGGAGTTTATTTCTGCTCTTTGAGAACAGGTCTCTCAGATGGCTGTCAGATATTGCATTTTCCTAAAGTCGGTTATAGTTCTAGTAATCACTTACCCTTTGGTCTAAAACTTCAAACAAAACTCAAGTTGTTATGCAGAGCACATGGCATTGGCATAAAACTATGGGTGAAAGAATTCCACCTATATGAACGCTAGAGAGACTCTGTAGGTTTACAGGCTTTTACATTATATTATGGAATGTTATGCTAATGATATTAATTGAAGATATGTATTACTTACTTATGTATGTATGTATGTATGTATGTATGTATTACTTACAGTCAATTCCTTGTTTTCCATACTCTCCTCTATCAGTAACTTATTGAACAACAATACCAACAACATGCATAAGCAACTGGACAGCATTTTCTAGGTTTTCCACAAATGTTTTACTAACCACACAACTTTCACATGCTAATATTTATTATTACCATTATTATTATTATTACCAGTGTATATATATAAAAAGATTAAATAAATTTCTTTTGCTGTTAATCATATAATATCTCAATCAAAGTCTTTATAAATCATACTTTTTGCTTCTAAACATTAAAGTAGCAAAAATTTTCAGCATTGTATTTTTTCTATATAACCATACTGAATTTTTGTTTCTGTCTCGTTGAATTGTGATATTGCAGCTCTGGGTGACTGGATTGCATTTTCATTATTAAATTCACTGATTTGTGCTTTTGCCTCTTATAACAGCTGTAAGAAAAAGCTATAGTCATTGAAAAATCATTCATGTGACAGTAGAGATTGTTTGAGCAAAACTCATTTTCATTTAGAAGTAGTAAAAATGGCCCAGACTATGAAATACAACAGCCAGGGAATATCCAAATAAGTATCCATGGCATAAATGGCAGTTGATTAATTGCACAATCACTTGTCAGTATTAGGTGAGCAACAAAGGCTCTAGCTGCCATGGGTGTCTTTAATCGTGATTGATACTGAAGATCTATTGAGTGCATTGATAGATGTGACTATCACCTGAAAAAATACTGCATTTTATAAGCAAAGAATAGAGGATCCTGAGAACAGGATGGGGGTAGAAACACTGAACTGAACCCTTCAAATTTTGGAGATCTGAAAGGTATAAGATACTTTTCTGTTCGTAATTTCTGATACTACACTGGTAACTATGAGGTGACCTGAAATAAATTCAGTGAGAGGAAAATAGTGGCTGTTGAGATGTCATTGCTCCAATGATGTACTTCAGAAATCGATATGTTCATGCTCATAATAGCTCTGTGACGTAAGGGAAATATGGTGACACAGTTATAGAGCAAAGAGGGAACTGAGCTAAATGTCAAGTGATGTAACCATAGTCACAGTACGAAGTACAGTAAAAAGTTATTTCACAGTAAAAACAATATTTCCTGTGTTTTTTTTTTTCTTGTTAGAATTTGCTCACATGGCAGCAATGGAAAATTTAAACTAAATTCATTATTTCCTAAAATAAGACCCCATGCATCTCTGTAAATAAATAAGAAAAACATAGGGAATGTAAGCACTCAGATTTCATGTAGTTATTCCAGTCAACCATGTAATAATACATGGAATGCAGCAGCTACAACAAAATGCTGGAATTGTCCAGGTAGGAAGTTACCTCGTAGTTTGCAGACATACGTACCTGGAAATGTCTTCCAGGTGGGTTCATTGCAGTCTTTCCAGGAACTGAGCTGAAGCAGACTGGACTGTAGCCCTCAGCTAATGTTTTTATCCCACTATGTGCCTCCCTCACTCTTCTCAGGATTTTCAAACCCCATTCCAGGTACACTGTCACATAGAGTTAGAATTTAATCCCTCATCCTCCCTTCCTGTCCTTTATTATTAGCAAAAGCATTGCATTTATGCTGTTTATCTGGGAGAAAAGGCTCTACAATATACCTGTATGACTCTTTTTCTATCTCAGGGAAGATTATTAGTTGGAAATTGAGAGACAAGTAAATCAAGGCATGAGATTCCAGAGAGTTTCTACTGCTACCCAGACATAAGGTTTGGATGCTCTGAAATCCTGAGTTCTCATGTCCCAAGAGGTCTGTAGTTACAGAACTTTTCTACAGAACATTACTCACTGACTATTACAGATGATTAATCTCCACTGTCAGATTATTGCATTATTGGATTATCCGGATTATATGTTATCGGATTGTTGTTATTAGCCATAGGTCATCTGTCCTCTATGCTACTGAATCCACTCACATTCCTTTCAGGCTTGAAGACAGTTCATGAAATCAGAAGAGGCTGTTGCTCTCATGATGCCTGTGATTATTACACCCTGTGTGAGAGACAATGTCTGCTTCTTTCAGCCTTGGCAGCAGAGTAAAAGTATCATTAGATATTGGCTGTGTTCCTGCTAGAAGTTCATCAGATTATAGTAGCATTAGAAGTGCATGGACACTCAGGGTAACAAAATGGATTTTTTTGACAGTGGATGATACCATTTTTATTAGGAACACATGGTTTCTCATGATTTATTCTACTGATCTATCAAAATAAAAATGTTAGCAATATTCTCCAACTGGGGAACAATTGTGAGCAATCACAGAAGTTGCTCTCGATGCCCTGAAAATGAAATCCCAAAAGACTCTGCAGTCATGCTGCTGTAAAAACTAAGAAAATCACACATCTCCCTTCCAGTTTATTGAACTTTGAACAGCACTGCTTTGATTTACAATGTGAGAAAACAGATAGAGGTAGATGGTAAATCTGATTTAGAAGATCACAGCAACTGTAATCTGACAGAGCACTTTCTTGCCTACTTCTACCTGATATGGATGGCTTCAAAATATTTCAAAGTGCACACCTTCAAGACAGTCTGCTCCCTTCCAGACTGAAGTGCTTCATCAAAGAAAGGTAACTTTTGGGAAGCATTTTAATCTGAATTAAGATGAAAAGTCTTCCAGGTTCACCCAAATCATTTGGAGTCTGGGTGATGATAGTGAATGCCTGAGGAGCCCTGTACCCAGTGCTGTAGCACAGGTGCTTGAAAAACTTTATACACACTGGATGGGGAATCGTTAACTTTTGAAATCTGGTTTTTCTTGCAGCACAACAGGTAAATAAATAATTTCGTAGTACACTCATTGTAACTGAGATATTCTATAGAAGCTGTGTTTTGTACTGCAAAATAGGTTTGTCAGATGATTCCTCGCTAATTCTAGTTTGGAAATTTCAATGGGAAGAAACCTGTTGAACAAGTTGTGCAAGAGACTGGAGAGATAAGAAATCACATGGAAATTATTGCTAAGCCATGTAAAATAACACAACAGTATTCACTGCTTTTTTTCAGACTACTGCCCAGTTTTCAGTAAGCTCCCAGTAGGTAGTCTTTATACCAGGCCATAAACAACTGAATAATACAGGTAGGAGAAAGATCATATAGGAAAAACTGTCTGATACTTCGTGTGAAGAGAAATCTGCCTTTTATTAAGTATGTAAGAATCCCCATTTGTAATTTCTATGCTACTTGTATGGAAAAGGTATAGGCTATCCACGGTGTCACTATGATCTAGTCATGGAAAACAAAAATATCTACTGTGTGTCTTTCATCATTGTTCTCACATCAAGAACAGAAATTCTGCTTCTACCCTTTCTCACAAACGCATTTGGTCCCCAAATTTTATTTTTCTCACATACTGTAATGGTTGTGGCAAACAGGGTTGACAGAGTTTAGGAAAGGGGGAACTAATAGGTCTGGGATTCTTTGTCATGCATGTGGCATTGTCCATTTTCCTCCATTTCAAAACAGTTTGATGTAAAATGTATATGCACTTGAAGAGTGATCTGGAGCTCCTTTTATTTTAATCCATTCAAGGTTAAGCTTACTCTTGGGTCTGTGGGATCACTGATCCTGTGACTCCTGTGTTCCCAAACCTGGAGCAGTACAAACTCAGAAAGAAAGTGGAGATTGTTCCCACTAACTAGCTCCAGGATGAGAAGAGAACTTGATCTTCCATCCTTTATCTTCTCGAGGAAGCACTGCAACCTCTAGACCAGTTTGCCACAGGAGATGCAGATTCCTTATGCAGACAAGCATCATCTCTTGAAGCTGTGTCTATCCTAGAAAGATAGAGATACCAACAACTCTGCTGTTAAATCATGCTTGAAACCTGATTTACATTTGGCAGCTAATGCTCCTTATATTAACACAGTTCTTTTTTTTTTTTCTTAGCATAGAGACAATTGTTTTGACTACTAAACAGTGTTTGTCAGTCTTTCACTGCATAGCATATAGGCTTTGTATGTTTGTCAACTGCTGATTAACTAGTATCACATACAGTGTTACAAGCTCCATAAATGCAGCCAACACCTTCAGTACACATATTTTCTCTTACTGTGATAGTTAAGAAATTTCTTATCTGGGTACTTCATGTCTTCCAAGGGAAAGTGTGAAGATAAGCACTCCTTTTTCATTGAATTTTCACATAAAGAAGGCTTGTGCTGCACAGAAAACTTCCACTCAATGTCTGTATCTCCAGTTATTCTTATTTCATTCCAGCTGACCTGATTCCTTGACCACCTTTTTTCTTTACACTTCCTAATGTTTGTCTTCCTCAAACTATAAAGTTCCCACAGAAACTCAAACTGGTGTGTTGCCTGAGCAACAAGTAATCTGAATCAAATCAAACACTTCAACATATCATGAGCTGTGAATATTATCTTCTCACCTCCTTCCTGACAACAGAAACCTCTATGATACATTTTTTCAACACGCAAATGTCTGTGTTTTCCTTTGCCTGAAAGTTATTTATCATAGACAAAAGGCACAGTTGGTACTATCAACTGGTAGTATCTCAGTGTTGCACAGCACTATTTATTTGTGTCTCTGCTGAACCCCAAACCTTCTTCCTCACTGTCTTTTTGCAGGGATTCTTCTTCTGAGAGTTCTCTCCAACAAAAGGGCAATGTGTCCCTTGGTGTGCAAAAACCTCATGCAATCTTGTCTCAGTATTTGGACTTCATGCCACTCTTCTGCTACTCCTTGCTATTTAGGCTGACAGTGGTAGATGACTCTTTCTCTTCAGCCAGAAAGTTGCTTCCAGACAGCTAATGGCTTCTACTTTCCCATGAAGTATGATCCCCACATAAATGTGCTGAAACACTGGGAAGTAAAAGATGGGAGCAGGGTCATCTTTTTAAAGGTTCAGGACCAATTTGTGTCAACAGAGATACACAACACCACTATGCTGTGAGCTATACAAACTGAGAGAAGAACTCCCAGTGAACAGCCCAGCAGGGAAGAATTTGGGAGTTCTGGTGGACAAAAAGCTGAACATGAGACATCAGTGTGCACTTGCAGTCACAGAATTATAGAATCACAGTATCCTTAGAGTTGGAAGGGACTTCTTAAGGCCATCTAGTCCCACTCCCCTGCAATTAACAGGGAAATCCACAGCTGGATCAGTTTGCCCAGGGCCTGATCCAGCCTCACCTTGAAAATCTCCAGGGATGAGGCACCTCACCTCCCTCAGCGTAGAAGATTTTTCCTTATATCTAACCTAAATCTACTCTCTTCAAAGCTTGAAACTGTTGTCTGGAAGGCCAACAGTGTCCTGGACTGCATTGAAAGAGGGATTGCCAGCAGGGAGAAGGAGGTGACTGTCCCCCTCTACCCTGCCCTTGTAAAGCCCCATCTGGAGTAGTGTGTCCAGACATGTGACACCCAATACAGGAGGGATGTGAAGCTGTTGGAGCAGGTCCAGAGTAGAGCCATGAAGATGATCGGAAGTCTGGAGCACCTCTCCTATGAAGAAAGGTTGAGGGAGTTGGGCGTATTGATCTTGGAGAAGAGAAGGTTCTGGGGAGACTTCATGTATTGAAGTATTTGTCCACCAGTATTTGAAGAGAGTTTCTAAGCACCAACTTTTTACATGGTCTGATAGTGATAGGATGAGGGGGAATGGTTTTAAACTAAAAGAAGAGAGATTTATTTTAGATATTAGGTGGAAATTTTTTATTCAAAGGGTGATGAAGCACTGGCACAAGCAGTGCAGAGAAGCTGTGGATGCTCCATCCCTGGAGGTCTTCAAGGCCAGTTTGAATGGTGCCCTGGGCAGCCAGGTCTAATGGGTGGCAATCCTGACCACTGCAGCATTTGGGACTGGATGATCTTTAAGTTCTCTTCCAACTCAAATCATTCTATGACTCCTTCCTGTCTGAGACTGGTAAAGAATGTCTCAAATTAACATGAGGCAATTGACTTATCTTTGTGGATAATTTTAAATTTGGAAGCATCTTTTTGGAGTTGTTTGCCTTCAAAAGGGAAGGCTCAGGAATGTTTACTGGCTGAAGAATTGGCCTGGGAGTAAATGAAACCAGATTGGTACAGAAGACTTGGAGATGATACTGCTGTATCTTTTGAAAGCAAGATGCAAGTTGGCGTCTCCCTTCTTCCTTTTATCTACTAACTTAGATTTGCAAGGCCTGGAAGAAGTTCCTGCTGAGATCCCAAAGCCAGAAGCTGACACTCCAAATGAGCTGGCTAGGCTACTTCAGACTATAAGTAATAGTGCTGTCATCATTAGTTGTTTTCAACTGAACAATACAAGCTAAGATGATCCACCACTGCTAAAGATCAGCACCTGATACCAAGATGTCACTGGATCAGGGAATGTTGAACCACTTTGATTTGCTGTGTTTGTGTCTGTCTGTCTGTCTCTCTTTGCCCATTTTCTATCCTTTCTCTTTATCTTCTATTCTTTTACTCTTTGTAGTAGCTGGTGCCTAAAGTTGTCTTACCTGTAATGCTTATTAATTGTAGTTAGCTGATTATCCAATTTTACCTCCAAGTAGTAGTTGTTGTTGTTAAGAAAGCTCTCGATAAATTGCTGTGTAGTATTCCCCTGAGTCTTGGATGAGTTCCTCATGGTAGCCTCCGCTTGCTGACTAGGAGAGGCACATCTCAGGATACAAAAAACTCACCTTCCTTGAAATCTAGGACAAGACACTTCTCTCAAAGAAGTCAGATATCAGTGTATGTATCTGTCCTCAGTACACTTTCCCAAAGCTGTTAGGC
Organism: Lagopus leucura; assembly: GCF_019238085.1. Taxonomy (NCBI): domain Eukaryota; kingdom Metazoa; phylum Chordata; class Aves; order Galliformes; family Phasianidae; genus Lagopus; species Lagopus leucura. The sequence goes on from NW_024962262.1 coordinate 37,883,140, forward strand.
ACAATACTGACTGGTGAAAATTACTTCAGTGATGAATCATAGAATCATAGAACGATGTGGGTTGGAAGGGACCCCATGAAGGCAAAGAGTGTCAGAGCATCTAATATATATTGAATATAACATGGGTGTTTAGTAATGATAGGACAAGACTGTCCAGGAAGACTCTGCTTGTACTACTCTACAGCTAAATGGTCTAGAGGATTTATCATTTTGGGACAAAGGTTGGATAAAATCCTTTGGAAACTATAAGGAACAGAATCAGCTGTGAGATTTAGAGGTGGATTCTGTCACAATCTGAACAACTTTGCTGCTTACATTTTGGGGATTTACAAACTACTACTTGGAGCTTTATGGCAACATCAAAATTTCTGTTTGATGCTGTCTCTCTTTTATTTGTCCTTTAGTGCTTTATTCATCCAGGATCTCTTTCATTTCTCAGGTGTGTGTGCTGCTGGGAGTCACCTGCACAATGGATGCACCTGTTGGCAAGCAGAAAGAAACAATATTTATCCCTTTTAAAGATTCTGTGTTTTCTCTGTAGGTGCTTTGCAGCTTCTCCTATCTGTCTTACTGAGGCCTAGTAAGATATCCTGGAAATATGAGATTGAGATGGAAGGACATGAAATAACACTCTCCTGACTGCATGTAATTTTGTGAAGTTAGAGCCTTTGTATGCCCCTGATGTATTGCAAAAGAGAAACATTCCTGTCACTTCTTGTGATCACGTTTGTGAACTCCATAGCACATACATAAATAAAAATCAGGTAGAACTGCTTATGTATGGTTTGATATCTTCTTAAAACTAAGTTTTATTTTTCATTAATGCCTGTCAACAATTAGTTTACTATCTGTATCAATAAATCTCCTTGGAAACCACTAGCCTGACAGTAACATTTGAGTGATTTACCTAGAAAAATGAACGTTGAGTTAGATGATAGCTCTCATCTCAGGCCAAATTTGACGAGGTTGAACCTGCTGCCTTGGCAATGTGTGTTCAGCTATGTGACTCTAAATGGCAGAGGCTATTAGCAGAATAGAATTTGTCATACAGTGGTCTTTATAATGGGCTGTGTTTTTCCTGTTCTCCCATATGGGAAAGTTTCTGCATCTGAGTATAGCTGCTGCACTCATCAGAAGTTGAAATACAAAATACTTTTCAAAATACTTTCTAAATCTAAAGATGCTGAATATGTACTAACATAGACTTGTCTGCATTATTCTTTTGGCATGTATTAGCTGCACATTCTTTTAACTTGAACTTTTCTTCTCCCTGGTTTATAGTTTCAAGATTTATTTGATAACTTTTGATGTTTTTCATCTTTGATAAGGAAATATGAAATTTGTCTCACAAAACTCTACGAGATGCTTCTAGGGAGATTTATAGATTATAGTTAAATAAACTTTGTCAGATTAAAGGCTTACCTGCTAAAGAAGTGGCAACGTTATGACTTCATTACTTCTTTCTTGCTTCTTAATTCGAGATGACATAGTTAATCTTCAGTTTTTACCCAAGAGTACATGGATCTGTCTCAATTTCCAGACCCACCTGCCACGTGTGGACTGTACTCAGGGAGTTACTTCATTCCTACAAGTTTGAAAAGTAAAAATCTCATACTGGCCTCTGGAGGTCACTGTAGCTCTACAAAAAGGAGAGAACCACTAATTAACGACTGACTAGGAAAGGATTTGGAGACAGAGTGTTCTAGAATATGTATGTTTACGGTGTGAAAATCGTGTGATAAAAACAATAAAATCCTTTTGCAGAATGTGACTTTTTTTTTTTTTTTCCTTCCCAAATTGTGCATATTTAAGGTTTATTTTGAGCAAATAGTGTAGGAGTCCACTTCCCACATGTTCCTTTCCTATGTGCTATGGAAATTTCAAGTGTTTGGTGCGCAGGAGGTGGTCTATGCTAGAGCCCATTTTCTCATCTTTGCGTAAAGAAGGAAATTTCCTATGAAGGAGTATTTGTTACTGCTCTGCTTCTCTTAGCTGACCATCTCTCTGGGAGATCCCACAGCTGAGGATGTAGGAAAATAGATTACTGTACTGGGGGGATATTCTGAAATTTTGCATTTTTCCTTCTCTACAGTGAAGTGCACCATCTGCCCTTCAGAAGACATATGATGTGCTCAGCTCACAGCTGAACACTCCCTTGGGCACCCACCCTCCTGGAGCAAGACCAAAGAGCAGCTTTTGCTACTCTTGGTCACTGACACATAAACAAGAGACTAAACTGGCTATAGCTATTCTGTCACTAAACCTTCTTGACTTAAATTTGTTACCTGCATGTATAACAGGGGCACCAGGTAAAGCTGCAAAAACCTGTCTGAATAGATGGTTAGACTGTCTGGCCTTCACACTGTTCTGACACCCAATGCAGTGGCTGCTGCTGCAGTGGCAGTGCTGTCAGCAGTTGAGCTGCCAGCTTGAAGCCAGCTCAGGAATGCTGAAGTGTTGGTGGTAATACATAAAGTGCTTTTCTGCTGCAGAACACTTTAGCATATGCTCATGCTCAGACTTAGCTATGTGTCCCTGACATCAAATGGAGCATAAGAATTGGAGGACATAAAAACTTTTTAAAAGATGTAGAATCTGTTGAGTTCTTATACCAGAGTGCTTACGAAATATCTCATCTCTTGTACTCTAATAGCTGTTCCTTAGAGCTGTTTTACAGTAAGGCACAGATCTTGCCTCCAAAAAGCCTTCAGCTAAAGATAAACAGCATGTGAAAAGTGCAAGTGAGGAAAAATGCAGAGAGACTGACATACATCTCTATCTACCGATACACTTCTATGGAAAGCACTGAGGTTTGGGCTCACCCTACCTAAGCTACAAGCCTGGTTGCTTTAATTTCCTTTCATAATGTGGCAAAAAAATGGCAGGAAAGGTCACAAATGTGGTGTGTCTCAGAGAGAAGCCAGGGTCCCTCAATTACCTTCTTCCGAGGGAGGTCATAACAAGCCAGTTTAATAGAGAAAAAATCCATCTGAGCTTTAAGATCTGCTGTTTATACATACCTTGACATCTGTTTGATAATCTATGCAAATAACCCACATGTCCATCTCTGGACACTGTTAATACAAGTTGTAGCTTATATGTTTTGAAGATGAGTGTGCTGTGAGTTAAGATAAAAGGCAATCAAATCCTAGAGTGAAAGTCTGTAAGTTCATCTGTCTGCATAGATATTTAGTCTTCATGCAATCAGTAAAAATTGGAGTTGTAATGGACTGGTGCAAAGCACAACAACCCTTCAAGGTATCTAGTGTAGGTGTGGACTCTGTTACTATGCTGCAGCTGCTGGTTTTATGTCTGCAACACAGTATATCTCAACAAAGAGGCAAAGAACTTGAGCTTGAGATTTTGACATTTCCTTTTAAAACATGCATTGTCTGATTTTTCCTGATGAAAGAATGTCCACAAAGTGATTAAGCCTCTTTATTTAGAAACACTCGGAATGATTATTAATGGGGATTTCACGAGTGTTTCATTGACCATTCCCTTAAGAGTATTGCCTTGTAGACTACACATTTTTAAGGCTGAAGTTATCTGTTAGAGTTTTTCGGTGTCTTTGGGGAACTCGTAAGAATCTGTCACGACATTAAAATTGACATACTTGACTTCACTATGTGCGTAAATGTGATCGATACATCATTAGAATTGAGTCCTGAGCTAGAGCTTGAAGGAAGATAGACATTTCATTGCATGTGTCCCCTGCACAAAAGGTAGTGTAAAAATGCTTTAGAAGGCATCAGGTGAAAATGGAAAAATAGAGGGATGAGTGTAAGGCTGGTATCATTGCTGGGCGATGGTACCACAAGCCATAAGGATCCTTTGGCGCAAAGGAGGAGGCACAAATTCCTCCCTGTTGCGAGTCTTGTCTCAACAGGATTATAGACAGAAGGGAGAGGCTGGTGCAAAGGACACCATGTGAGGGTCAAGGTATGAGCTCTGCTGCTTCCAGCTGGAAATAACTGGCAAGGCTTAAATGCTGACTTTGAAGGTTGATCTGATTTTCTAGCTTTCTGAGCTTGTCTCTTTGAAAATTAAACGTGGGAACTTATTTGAGGCTGCAATTCCCTTACCTACATTTGAATCCTATAAAAGTAAAGCAGAGGGGCAGTTTTCAGGAGGAGGAGTCTGAGTTGAATATGGAGTAAGCTTGGATGCTGTACTTGGGTTTCTAGATCAGACCTGGAGAAGAAGGGACAAAGAAGCCATGAGGCAGCACCAGGCAGCAGAAGGGCAGCACCAGGCATTTAAGAAAGTCCTGAAGAAAGGTGACTGCTGGTGTGCTTTCTCAATATCGAGGAATCACATTCATTCTTCTTCAGAGACAATATGGGATTCATGCACTTAACAACTCAGCAGCCAAATTGGCTGTTTTCAGAATGTTTTGTGCATGCAATCTTTTCCTACAAATCAATTTGCATATCAGGAAAAAAAAAAAAAAAAAAGATTTTGGAGGAAGAGAAGATAGTTTTCAAGGGATTCACTAAAAAGATTTCACTGTAGAAATGTGTTAAGGGAAATTTTTTTATAATGGCTAACATTTGATCTTGACCTCAGTATAATTTGGAAAATCAGCTCTCTAGCTGCTGATTAGGAAGTGTGGCTGACTCCTGTATAAAAAGCAGCCTTGCTTTAAACAGAAGCTCTAATACCTTAAAGACATTATCAATCGGTGTCTTTAACACCACATCAGACTCTCCAGGAGAAGCAGGGCCAAATGCAGAGTGTCATATCTTGAGCTTGACTTTGCTTATTATTTGTAACTGATTGATTCTGAGCAAACGTCTTCATTCCTGCATCTGTTTTCTGATCCAATATTGTTTTCCTGCTGAGTGCTAAATTTTCTAAGGCATTCCAGTTTTTCCAGTCTTTTTTTAACAGTTCTTTCCTTTTTTTTTTCTCAAAGAACTGTTGCTTGAGCTGTTACCATGTGTTTGGGTTATCTGACAGCCATGGCATAAGCTGCCTTCCCCTTGTATACTGTCCTAAGGAATCTATTACGAGTCTCATTCTATATGCACCTCCTGTTTTACATGGCCCTATGTTCGCCATGGTGGCACATCTGAGAGCAAAACCCAAACTTCCTGATCTGTATTTTCAAGCTGTTCATGTTCTTCTGCACTTTCTGTCAATACAAATCCTATTGAAATAGTAGCTGTAACCTCTACCTAACCTTTAGCTGATGGAGACGAGCAGATTAAAGCAAGCAATCTTTGCATACACTCATGAGCCGTCATGAGCCTTGAGCTTTTATGGACCATGAGACATAAGAGACAGGGTTATGGTGCAAACTGGATGTGTCAACTCATGTCTTCAGTGTCACTATGTTCTGTCTTAGTTCCTTAATATGAGGTTGCTTTCAGAGGAAAAAACTGGTCTCAGGCTTTCTCAGGCTTTCCCCTTTAGTAGGTTAAGTCCTTGTTTTGTTATTACCTTTTATTCCTTTCTAACCTTATGAGGGCTTGCTGTCTCCAACAAGGACAACCCTGAAATACAAGCAGGTTGAGGAGGGTTTCTCTTTTCTGTAGGAGAGGTGATGGTCAGATCCCAGCATTGCTCCAGATGTCAGATTCCACTGCCACACAAGGCTGTGTGATGTTCTCTTCTTGTGTGACCTGATGGCTGCTGCAGATGCCCAAAACATTGCCAGCAACTGCAGGAACATTGTAATACTCTTTACCAGGATGCTTCTGTGAGGAGTGGAGTTGTTTCCATGCTTCATGCAAAGGTGGAAGGATTGTCCTGGCTTTCTGTTAGAATATCCATGTACCAGACAGAGAAAGAAAAAACGTGCCTCCAAGCCTGGCTCCCTTACTGCTGGGATAGATTCTCAGACTTCTTTCCTGGCTGCTAGGGCTGTCCTGAATGGCTGGGATTTCTTTCAGCCAGCAAATGCTCTTTTGTACTTGGACATTGCTCTGCTGGTTACTTTTTCCTGTCATAATCTTGAAGATGTGGCAATTTTCCATTGCAAGTTGAACTTTCTTATCTTTAACATTATCAAACTACAGCAAAACAAAACCATCTCCAAATGGACAATTTTTACTTTTGATCTTGCCATCAGTTGGGACATTTGATCTCCACTCCCTCAATTTAACAGGATTCGATCACAAGTGTTACAAAGGCTTGGAAAGAGGGTAAAAACTGAAAAATACTTTCAGTGATTCATATACCTATGCTGTGCATAGCTCATTGATAACACTCACTTCTCTGGTTTGCCCATCTTCTGAGAGCAGTGGAGATACTCTCTGGTGGCTTATAGTGTGTATGGTCAAGGCACAGAGGGTGGGCAATTAGCAGGGCTTAATTCTAGTGGTTGGAATTCTGGTTGCAGCATGAATGATTTTGGATGTGCTTCCAAAATACTCTCTCTTGGCATTAAAAGACCCCACTAGAATTACATCTTCTGTACTGATTTTTCTCAAAAAACAAACAAATCTTTGTGTTTGGTTAAAAAAGATTGCTGAGGGCTGTATTCTGGACTGCTATGCTCATTTGTCCACAGCAGATACTACAGAAACACATGCTTATACATATCCAGCCCATCTTTTAATACACATTGTACACGGTGAACAATATTGTCTGACCCTGGATCACAGTTTAGAAAACATACAGTTGGGCAATTTGCAGTAAAATTTGGATTTAGACACATTACTGCTAGACTCCATCATTCCCAGTATAACAGACAAAGGAAAAAGGCATTCAAATAATGAATTGTCCACTGAAAAAGCTGTAAATCCAGACTCTGCTCTGAATTTAACACCATAGAACTGCCTTAATGAGCCATAGGCTGCCAGCTACTGACATGATGTTCGGCAGGAGACTGAGGGCAAGAAGGCTGTAATGTAAGAAACATTACAGGATTCACTGGAAAGCTGCAGATGTATGAAGAAATAGGTAAGGAGAAAAATCATTACTTGCTGTTCAGAGCAAGGAATAACAGCTGCAGCTGAGGGAGGTGGTGTTGTCACTCTGCAACTGCTTAAATATCATATAACTCTGTGATTAGATTTTCCTTTAGGATTTATTCACCACTGCTCTTCACCTTGCAAAATGGGCATGACATTTGGTTGGTGCAGTTGCACTGGGAGATAGGGTACTGCAAGGACATCAGGATTAGTTTGGCTCAGTGCAGCTTGAAACAGCTCAAATCTGAGTCGATATACTCAAAAACAGGAAACAAGAAGAGCCACTGTTCTTGTTTATCAGACAAGTCTTAAGATTCTGAGGACTTGATTTAGCACTGCAGAAATCCTCAAATTATCCATACTGTAACTGTTCAAACAATGGAGGTGCAAGCAGAATAGCTTAAGAATTTGTACTCTGAGCAGGAAATCAGAAATGCATGTGTTACTAAGAGAGTTGTTATTATTCAACATTACATGTGATCCTAATATAGGAATAAATCTTTTACAGTATGCAATATCATTTAGATATTAAGCAACACTTGGATTTTCATATGTAACTATTAAAAGAAATGCAAAGTTCCTGTGTTGATGTTACATGGCTGTGTTACATGTAAAGAATTACATTGGTTGTATCATTAGGGAAATTCACCTTCTTCGTGAAAGAAACAAGGTTTTAAGCAGCACAACAAATGGATTTAAAACAAAAACAAAGGTAAATTACCTTTCACTTCCATTTAATGTCTGCCATTATGGAACGCTCTGCAGGAAAGGATTAGATTACTACCTGTGGACCTGGACTGGGATTTATCTTGCCGAGTTTCACACTTTTACATTATCATTTTCTACATTTTCTGCTAGGGAGCAGACTTCTCAAGTCCTTAAAATAGATGCTTGGAAACATAGTTCAACGATCTTGCTTTAAATGCCCACCTGTGGATGATGGGAACCATGTTCCAGAGGTGTCTGCTTCTTTCTCGTGACTGGAGAGGGAACGACACAGCAGGCTCAGGAAAACCCACTCTTTCTATCTTCTGAGTGCCCACACAGCAGATATAGTTGAAAATGACAGCACAACATTTCCCAAAGTACCCTACCATTTTCTCTTGCCCTTTGTTTCTAAAAGCTGTGCAGAAGGAAAGAAGAGGGAGGTTAATTTTTCAGGAAGCACTCCTGTGCAGTTCAGGTGCCGGAGCACTGGCAGCACTGGCACAGGCTGCCCAGAGGCTGTGGGGTCTCCTCCCTGCAGCTCTCCAGAAGCCACCTGGCTGTGGACCTGGGCACCCTGCTCTGGGTGGTGCTGCTGGAGCAGGGGCTGGGACACACAGACACAGAAGGCCCTGCACAGCTCAGTCAGACTGGAGTTCTGGGATAATTTCTCCAGCCATGTTTGCACAGTCTTTGACAAGGGGCTCTGAGAGCATTTGCTAACACAATATGTGCCTTGGCCCTGCAATTGGCTTTCTGGCTCACAGGCTGCAGACTCCGTGTGGTTGGGTCCTGGTGCTGAGCTGCCCTCAGATGGGTCTGCTCTGCTCACTGGGGTGCCCTTCACTTGTCCCTAGGCAGCTTCTGCCTGCAGGGACTTTGGCTCTTGGTTTCACATGGCTGTAAGCCAGCTCACAAAAACAGTGCAGGAATATTTCTTGTTCTTTCAATTCTTGGCTTTTCTGTTGTCAAGGGAATCCAAAAAGAACAACCAGGGTGATTGTTCTTGTGAGGACACACAGTCCTAAGAACTTAAAACAAATAATCATTTCCCAGGTGAGAACATTTCAATGACAAGCTGTGTTAGAATTAGAGAATGACAGGGGCAGAACAGGGGACATTGTCCATCTAGATAAGAACATGCTTAGGAAACATTCAGATTTCAATGAAAAACAGAATAAAATGTAACCTTATTTTTTCTTTCCTACAGTCACCCTCCTCCCCTCACATCTCACAGCTGATCAATAATTTGCTTTGACATCTGAGCTGTGAAAAGAAGAGGGGAAAAAAAGGGAGCTCATGGCAATATGCCACCTAATTATATCTACAACACAAAATCACTGCTTCAGCTGTATCTGACAAACATCAGGGAAGCCTTAAAGCTAACTATGCATGAAATTTCGAACAGACATACTACATGTGTGAAAATTGCCTGCAAAACATAAAAAAGGATAAATTCTATACTTCATTGTGTTCTAATTAAATAGACAATAAGGTACCGTATCTGTTTTTTTGTATTTTTTTTTTAAGCCTTAGATTCTTGCATACCTTATTATAATAATTAACAATACCACTGCATGTGAAAATCAGTTTTGAGGGAGCTGATGCCCAAGTTGTCATGAAAGAGAATGGTGAGGAGAATTGCTTTATACTTGGAGAAAAGGAAGCTGTGAGATTTCAAAAATAATTATCATGACTGTGAAAAATTTGCTTGGCAGTTCATTTCACTTGTGTCTCAGGGCTGCCATTCTTTCTTTTAAGTGATTTCTTGCTAGGTCTAAATACAGGCCTCCAGTGTGAAGCTAATTCCCTACTTCAACTTTTAAACTCGCTTTTGAAGAGAACTGGGAAAGAATTATGTTTGGTGACTTCCATGATATTCAGAGTCTGACTGCACTTCATTTTCACTCTTGGAACGAGACTTCAAAGTGCCACAGAACTATTAATCCATCCTCCAATGTTAGCCATTTATTATTACTGTAAGTTCTTATTTTGCTGTGGTTGGCATCAGAAAACGCAGGCTAGCTTTAGTGGAGGGAATCACGAGCAGCTTGGTTGTCAGTAATATTTGACTTTTCAGAGCTCAGCATGTGTCCAAGGACTTCACAGTCTAAGGTCTTGCTTTTTTGGCTGTTAGTGCAAATGCTTAATTTCACTCACCTTAGCAGTTCCCAATCAATACATTAATTTATATTATTTTTAATAAAAAGGGAAAAATGAGAAACGCTAGTAAACAGTCTCAAATATTGAGCCTGGTTATAAAGAATTCCTTGGTGTCCAATAATGTAGAAACAGTACTCTGTTGATGACATACATACTGTTTACAGTTTGTTTTTAATGCAGTTCTATAGGATGTGTCAAGAGCATTCCTATAAGGGGAAATGGAACAAGAAATGCTTGTTATGCGCTCCTGTTAGCAGTACACACTGCAAATAAAACTAAGCTATGCTCTATTACATTTTGTCTTGGCTCTGTCTCCAAGGAAAAAAAGAACTAAACCAAAACACACAGACACACACACACATACACGAAAACCACAGGTTAGAATCTCTTAAAAAGAATGGCCTTGAATGGAAAAATTACCTGTATTTCTCTAAGCTCATTGAAAATGTATCATTCTGTGACAGACGTGACATTACTTATTTTTTTCCTCCCATGCTGTCTCTTCTGAATGTTACCTTTTAATTCTTGATGCCAAATCTCTTCTGAGAACATGCTTACAAGTATGTTCATGGCTAGGAGCATGGCAAAGGGCCCTCGTAAGGAACCACAAGCAAATGTGAAAGAAGGTCTCTTTTCCCTGAGAGAAGATGTAGGGAGGAAGTACACCTGGGAGGATGTGGTTTTAAAGCAAAAATGGTTACTCTAAGGCTCTGGGTGCAGAACTTTATACTCATCAAAAGAGGGCCTCTTGCTTTTGTTGCATTTCTCAGTCCCTGCTATTTGCTGCCTACATTTGTCTTTCACTACCTTGATGATCTCCTAGCGACAATGACCGACTTCTTGTGCAGATGTGTTTCTTATCACATAAGCAGAGAGGGGTGTGATGTTTTCTGTGTTAGCATAACAGTAATTAATATTGAGATGACTGGCACTCGTGGCAGCAGGGATTCTACTTTAATTTGAAAATGCACAGTGAAATTTTGCATGTATATCTGGATATATTGTGAAATAAATTTGAGAGTAAGAGTGAAAGTCTTTGATTTATTTGATGATAATACATCTGCAAACCTGTCCATGAGTACGTTTTATATTTCTATATTTTTTACTTGTAGAAATGTGCACTGCTTCAGGGTTTTTTTTTTTTTTTTTTTTTTTTTTTTTTTAAGAGATGTGTTACTTATGCTCTTTCTTCCCTTTTGGCTAAAGTTCTGTTTCCATAAGCACAGATAAGGGATTGTGTTCAGTTTTTCCCCTTCTAGGTAGAAGAGCAGAGAAGATACAGATTTGAACTTTCTGGCCTAAAGACCAAATATCCCAGATCATGGGCACTTGGTGAGACCACTAAGAAGCACTACAGTGTGAGAGCAACAGCCCTTCCCCCTTGCCCTGTTGCACTGTGGGCAAGGAATGTGCAGTCTGAGGTTTACTGTCCTCTGCCATGGGGTTTGAACTCCTCCTTGTCCTCCTTGGACTGTTCTGCACCAGGTTATGTGGAAGATGACCCGACAGCTGCTGTTTTGACAAAAAGCAAATTAAATGTCATAGAGAGCAAAAGTCTCCTTGGAGAACTCTTTTTATCCCGATGAACATATTCTAATTGCTTGCCAGTGGCCATGAATGTACTGAAAAGAGACCTCACTTATAACATAGGAAGAATAAAAATCCTCCTTGGTCCTCACAGCACTGAAATACTGTTTTCCTTGCCTACAGCTCTGAACTGCTCTCTTCTCCTGTTACTGCATTTATTGTTTAACTGAAACGAGCCCATTATTTAGCAAAGCAATGTGGGAGACAGTTTTTAATAAAAGATATTAAACAAAGTAAAGTTTATTGTATTATAAAGCTTTATGTTGCAACCAAAATGTTACCACTAGGAAACCAACCACAAAACTCAAGCAATGATTTTTACGTTCTGCTATTCCCATAAGAATATGAATTTTGCTCTTTAGATGTTTCATACTAAATTTCCCTCTCATTTCATGCTAATCAGGAGCAACAAGAAAGGCATTGCCATTACTTTTCCAGGGCATTTGACAAGTCTCTGTGTATCTACATACTTATGTGCAAAGCATATACTGAGGCCTTGATGCCCACTGCACATAATTAACAGATCCCTAGTGACTGAATCTCTCCATTTATGGAAAGCAGAACTGTGTCTATCCCTGTGTCTCCTGTAGCTCTGACTCACCTCTGAGACTTTTTTCACCCCATGGCAATAACTCTTTTTGTCATATGAGTCTGTCCCTTTGGTAAGCACAGGAATATTCTGAAATGATGGAAAATCTCCCACAATGATGTGTACAGAAATCACCTTTTTGTTTTCCAGCTATTTTGAATATATCCTGTATCAATAAAAGTAGAATGATCTGTCTATAGCTGATTGCAATAATTCTTAAACAAAAATGTTCCCAGCACTGTAAACACTTGAAACATGTATGTATTTGTTACATGTACTTTTCAAAATTAATATGAATCTTAGAGCATCGGGAAGAGAGAAGACACCTTTCTCATATTTCTGAAAAAATAAAAATTAAAAGTCTGTGTTTGCTATTTTTAATCTAAGGATTTTACTTTCCTTACAAGCATAGAAACATTGTGAGGCCATCAAGTGCCTGCTTATTGTCTTTATTTCCCCTATTTTGCTGCAGCTGGGTGGATCCTGCTGTCCCTACCTTTGTGACCTCCCCTCGCTTTCCAGTAGCCTGAGCTTCCTGGAGCTCAGCCCATGGCCAGATCTCAGCACAGGCGGCTGCGTTTGTTTTGTGCAGACAGCATGGCTCCCTAAAGATTTCCTCAGCTCTTTTGGCTGTGCTGCTCTCCTCCTGGCTTCTGGAATTTAAGTATTTGTCTTTAAAATGCGTTGTCTTCCAGTCCCTACAGAAACTGGGACAAACAGATGCACAGTTTGGTCCTCGGTTTGACTCTGAAATGATTTTAGAAGTCGAGGCTATAAATCCTTGGGCTGGATGAAGGGAGAGTTTATCAGGGAAAAGATTAAGTTTAAATCCAGCATTTCCACATTGATAGCAGCATTATTATTGCCACCAAGTGCACGCACTGCATATCTCACTAGTAAGTAGCTCCAGCATATCACTCTGCTTCAAGGTCTAGTCAAAGGATTTTTTTTTTTCCTGATCTTGTTAGCTTTGGATTGACCTTGCTTTATTTCTGTTCAGTTTCTGTTTGTTTAAGGGACAAGCTTCAGAATAAATTTATGAGCATTTAAAAAGAAAATCTGTTCAGACTATCTCATATGCACAAATATTCAGTAGAATTAAGGTACATTAGACAGTTTTATATATATATATATATACACATACATATGTATATATGTATAAATATTTATCAGAATGCTATTTCTTAGTAGCTATTTTGTTTTACTCAGGTGTGGCTGCTACAAGAGGAAGAGTATCAGTTTTCCCATCAGCTGAAACTTCTTTGTGGGGAAATACTTATGCATTCTTTCATACTTTCTCTTGGTCTCAGCAGTTAACCTTAGCAGTTGCCCACAGCACTTCTTGGTGGCCAGCCAAAGTCTTGGGGTGTGAAGCTGGGCTTCTGTCCAATGTGTCTGTATGGTTTTTGATGCAAATACAGAGAATATTTGTGAATACTCTTCTTTTTTTTCTTTTCAGATTATACAGTCTGATGTCTTTGGACATTTACATCATGTCCTCTTTTTTGGCCTCCAACTGTGCTGCTCATTCTGAGACTTCTGAGCAATTTCTCACTCTCATCTTCATAAAGGGCAAAGCTTTTTCTTAGCCCCATCTATGACGTCTTTTTTTAAGACCAGTCATGCACCGCAGCTGTTTCTTGTACCACATGCTGAAGGTTGGAGTGACCGGACCTCTACAGACCCATTGTACTTTGGCTGATTCCATAGATTGCATCTGGTCAATGCACAAACGATCTTCTTTCCACTTGTTCAATATCATGCACAAATGATCTTCTGTGCAGCTTGTAAACAAAGCACATTCACCTTCACCAGCTTCATAATGATTGTAGCAACTAAAACATGCTGGAGCACACGCCGATTAATTGAGCCGATTTAAACACACTACACGTGGGTGATATTTTGGTATTGCTGAACACAGAGGAAACAATAGTATGTTTGCATCAGGTATATTAATTAAATAAATTAAATTTCTATTGTCTGGATTCCTAATCAGATTGGTCTCAAAAAAGGATTTGAAGGTTATCAGCACAGATCTCTGCATCTTGAGATTTTATTATCTGGTATCCTGAGGTATCCTGACACAGTACATGCTTTCAAATTATTTATATCCTTGCTTGCTTACAGCTACCCAGCCATTTCCTACAGGTCTTTCAATATTAACACTTCCATTCAGTCTTAATCAGCCTCCCAGTTCCACGGGACAAGGGGTTAACCCGAGATCAAACTTTAGCTATTTAATGTACATGACTAAGTTGCTTCCTGTAAAGGTAAGAGGCAGCTTACCTGTGCAGATGTACCTGGTTTCCAGCTCAGGAATCTGCCCTCAGTTTCTTAAAGTGTACTGTGTTGCAGCAGGATGGAGCAGCTGACTGTATGCTTTGAAATTATTCAGTTGTTAAACGTGCTTAAAGATATGTTATTATCTACTGAGTGTAAATCAGATGAACAGTTGTCAGTCATGAAAATAATCTGTCTAATCTCACACATTCGTTTAAATGAAAACCTGCAATTGTAGTGACAGACCGTTGCATTTTTCTTGGCAAAGTCTTGCTGATAAACTTGGTGGCCACTGTTACAAATGTCATTGCAGTCATATAGAATCGTAAATTGCTACTTGAGTCGAAACTATATTTGCTGAATGATTTTTCTTCAATACATGAGACTTTGGGTGGCTTGAAAAATGGACAGAAATTGCTCTTTTTTGTACAATGACATTGATTCTTGTAAGATGAAAAACCTCTCATATCTCCTTTTAAAAGCCTTGTATGTTGCCATGAAATGAATTATTTCATGTGAATGTCTTAGTTCTATGATTAATGATAAAAATGAAGAATTTTTTATGCTACAGGAAAACATTTAGCTCTATTCAAAAGAAAACCCCAGAAGTGCAAGGGAGAAGTTCAGCAAATGGGTAGAAAAATTTGAGAGAGAAGAATTTTGTGGTGACCAAAAATGATAGTTTTGCAAATACTGCATTTTTGCTTTGGTTACCTGTCTCCCATTAAGTGCAAACTGTATACCTACCAGTGTCAATAGGTATAGAAAGAAAAATGCTGCAGACAAGGGATTTTGTGCACAATTGCAATGCTTTATGACTTCATATATGTTAGGAAAAATTTCACGCAAATAATTTGAAATACAAGCTTTGTAGCTCCAATGTCTGAACAATTACTTGCTAGCATTACAAGTGTCTCATTTAAGATCAACCTGAGCTCCATACTTACAGTTCACTCAGTGATAGCTGAGTGTTTGACTCTCTTTCATGGCTTTAGCATTTGCCACTTCTGTTATCCCTCACTCATGGCTACAGCAGTGCTTCAGAGACCCAGACTTGTCTTTTACAGTTTCAGGTCCTATCTGAAGCACACAAAACTTGTTCAGGTGCAGCCCATACATGTCTGAAGCCTTCTGGGATTCTACAGGACACTTGAGACACCTGGCAGATATGGCACAGGACATATGATAGATCAATGCTCTTCCAAAGAGGCAGGTGGAGGCCAGGTGGGTACTCTGGGGCACCCAAAATAGCCCTGGCTACCAATTCTCAGGCAGCTAAATCACACTCTCAGACTCCTCAATAGTCAAGGGGGACCAATAATGACTATTATAGGATGGTTCAGATTTTGAGTAAGTTGAATCACACTGCTATTTCTTTTTCTATCAACTGTAGAAGACTCTTCAGTTGATAATGCTCCTAATGCTAAGCATTTCAGTTTGATTAGGTCTGGGTTTGTATATCTAGCTGCTGCAGATGACACAGTAACTGCAGAAAAGCATATGCTGATTTTAATTAGTTTCTGATTAGACCGAGGCAAAGTGTTTCTCTCCGAATAACGTATTTACAAAAAGAAAAAAAAAAAAAAAAAACCCCACCAAAAAAACAACCTAGAGATTCAAGCTGGCTGAAAATAATTCATGGCATTTGTCTCAGTTTTGCTGAGAGACTAGCTTACATAAAAATGACAGCAAGCTGTAGAGGAAAGGCAGAGTTTAGTCAGACTTATTTTTAAAATGGTTGTTTCTCACATTTGTTGACTGTGTGAGGTTCCCATATTGATCAGAGCAAAAAAAGGACAACCACCAGATTTCCAGAAGAGATGTGCTGCCTCTTCTTCCTCGTACTTCTTCAGCTTGCTATCTCCTAATCATTTAACGTCTTATTCTCTTTATTCTCCTTCAAATCCTGATGTGAAGCTTCCTAGTCCTACACAGTGGTGAGTTACCAAAGCTGCAGTACATTTTGCAACTTAACACTGTTTCTACTGCTGGTTTGTTTTTATTCTTGCTGCCTTGGAGCAGATGTCGCTCACTGGAGGCGGGGCTGGTCTCTGAGCCGGGTCTGTATCTCTGCTTCTTGCAGGATATTGCCAACAAAGGTACACCTTCTTTCCCTGTCTAAAGATTGTTACTCTTCTTCCTGGGGTTCTGCAGTATACACAAAGATCATCTGGCTGCGTTTCCCCAGCCTCCTCTGCTGAAGCTGTCGCCTTTTGTGCATTTCAGCCAAGGAAGACTTGCTAAATTGAGGTTGGAACTTTTCTCTTACTGAGCCTTAAAGTCATTCTAGTTCAACTTTTAGTATTAGAATATTACAAAAAGCAAATGGAGATCATCAGGAATGGTTGTAGCCTACCGAGAACAGTCAATAGCCCACTTACTAGGAAGCTCTCCTGTCAATCCCTCCTGGGTGAAACATGTAGCCCTTGTGTGGGTTGTGTGCCTGTCACACTGAAGGCCTGCTCTCTCCTTCAGCAGGCTTGCAAGCCTGACCGCTTGTTTTCATTTCCTTTTCCTGTTTTCCTCTGGAAAGCAAATGTCAGGGTGACAGCACATTTTTTCAGGAGCATTTTTTTGCTGGTTTGTTTTGACAAGGATTGGCTCACTGCATGGCTCCATCCCCAGCAGTGTCACTGTGTGTGTGAAATAATGAGTAGCACTCATTGCAAAGCTTTCAAGCCACACTCACAGAAGGCAGAGGTAACCCAAGGTATCTCAGCCTAAGCAGCCAGTGCTGCTGGAGCTTTCATAGCACCTAGTGATCTCCATTAACTACTCAGGGAATAAAGAGTTTCTCTGGGGGAGAAGGACTGCTTCCATCAGTGCTGATCCTGTCTACATACAAGGTTAACATCTGGGGACGGAGGGCCAAATACTCTTCCCGCACCTTTAGTATACACATAAGCAAATGCTAGCAAAAGGCAGATAGTGACATTAAAATACAGTAATAAAATATTACTTAGGTAAGAGACCTTAGGGAATCAGTTCACTGGGGAATGTGACTAAACTGCCTTTTACAGATTTTCTGTGTGTCATCTGGGATTGCCGTAGAGGGGATGTTTAATTTATTTACTTGCCATATTAAATTAGATAATTTACACAAATTACCAGCCATAAATTTGCCATGGAGTAAATCAACCTGATCTCTATGAATTAGTTTATCTGTGACCTGTTTTAAGCTACCTGATAGGATTTTGAAGCACAATTAATTAATTAAACAAGACAAACGTTGTCACTCTGAATGAAGTTCTATCTTATTCATTTCAGGAATCACAGCTGTAGGTGTTCATCTCATTGGCCATGCATTGCTCCGCAATATACTTCTCATCTGAAAGACTGCTGGCTCTCTTCAAAAATCTATAAAATATTCTGTTTGATACCCATCGACCCAGTTGCTTGTTTTTATAGTGCTGAACTCATTTCCTTGGAGGTAATTGAGGCAATCAGTTTCTCATTATTTAGCTGATCCAGCTTTGGCATTTTAATTTTAGATGTTCAATAATTTCTAGTCTATTAGCTACTAACTTTGATGTACACATCTGTTTATAACTATATATTAACAATTTCCTCATTAATTTTGATGTGAATTATATATTATCACTAAGAAACACCTTACCAGTACCTGTGAAATTTTTCTGCTTTGAATTATGTTTGTGCTAGTTTCATTATTAATGGATAAAAATAACTTGAATTATAAAATGCAGACATTTATATTCAAAGTTGTGGATACTATATTTCACTTTGGTGGAAAGTTAAAATAGCTATCTGAAGGTTGTTCTAATTAAAGAAAAATCAGATATTTAAATATCAATATTTCAATAAAAAGAAAACACAAGAAATTTGTTCATTAACTCATTATCAGTTACATAGCATTATTAGCAACTACTGACACTTGAGTTCAGAGTGACAGGTACTTAAAAATATGGTAAGTTATGATATGCACCATTTACTATATAACTTTAGACATAAATTGATAAGCATGTGTGAGAAATTGGTGTGAAAGAGGGAATGGAGTGTGAAGAGAAAAACATCCCTACCATGCACTGCTGTCATTTTTTAAATAAAGTTTCTTTTTTGCCAAGGAACTTCTGCCTCTTTTTTTTTTTTTTTTTCCCCCCATCTACTGAACTGTGGAAAATTTAGATATGGATTCACAGAAAAATCCCTTGCAAAACTGTATAAAGATCACTTTATATGGAGCAGGTCTAGATTGCCACCTTTTGAGTATCCTAGCTTTTGAAAATTTTACATCCTTGTCTTTTAGGATATGCCTGGGATAAATTACCACCAAAACAACAGCCTTTCTAGTGAACCTTGAGCTAGTGCAAGCTCGCTTAGTGAAGCCCTGAAGCTATATGTTGCCACAGATATGCAGAGTTGATGCATTCCAGTTATAAGCTGTTTCCTTGTGACTCATAATATAAACATACTTTTATTTCACAGCACCCCAATCTGGTTGAGGCGAGCAGGGCCCTCTGTGTCCCTGCATCCCAGCTCCTGCTCCAGCAGCACCACCCAGAGCAGGGTGCCCAGGTCCACAACCAGGCGGTTCTGGAGAGCTGCAAGGAGGAGACCCCACAGCCTCTGGACAGCCTGTGCCAGTGCTGCCAGTGCTCCGGCACCCGCACAGCGCAGCACTGCTCCTGGTGTTCGGAGAGAACCTTCTAGGTTGCAGTTTGTGTCCGCTGCATCTTGTCCTGGCACTGGGCACCACTGAGAAGAGCCTGATGCCATTCTCTTTGCATTCTCCCTTCAGGACTTTGAGCACTTTTGTAATGTTTCTGTCTCTAAGTTGAAAGTATCTTTAACTACAGTGCCGCTGGCCATCATGAAACCACAATTCTAACATGTCTGCGCAATAATCAAGAGACACATGTAAATTAATGCTCCTTTATCACTGTCTCCTGAGAAAGGAAACCCCTTGCTGTGCTCTAGCAAGCAGGTTCCTTGTGACTGCAGCGTTCAGGAGTCAAAGCCTTGCCCTCACCTGACATGATCTCAAAATAAAGAGCAATAGGCCTTACCTGCTACCCACACATCTGGCCTCTGCTGCAGAACTGCAAGCAGTTATCATCTTGACTTGACAACCCAATGTTCATACTTTACCCTTCTGTGCTAAGACACTGCTTGTGAGTTTAATGCAGGAGGTGAGTCTGCTTTTAGAATAAGAAACACAGAGAAAAATACAGCTGCAGCATGAAAATCCAGAAAATCCAGGAGTTAGTGACAGGAGGCCAGGTGAGCATTAAGCCAGCTCCAGGAAATGTCAGTAGTCCATAAAAGAGAGGAAGAAACCTTGGGCTAATGAACTCCCATAAATTAACTTTTGGCATTCTATTCCCTCTTGGGACTTTAGACACTGTAACTTATTCAAAATACAGAGAGCTTCTTCAGATCATAAGTCTCTTCATTAAAAAAATAAACAAAGGTGAACTGAGGAAAAGGCCACTTGGGCCACCGGAGTGCATAAAAAGGAAGAGATAATGACTGTTGATCAAAGTAAATCATGAGTTTTGGGTCTACAAACCAACTTTCAGTCAGAGCCTAGAGGTTTGGAGATTTTGGCACTGATTCTAGAGACTGAAGAATTTCTCATTCATATGCACTCTTGTTTTTGTCAGTGAACATAAAATACATCGATTAGCAAGCACTTTCAGAGTTCTGCTCTCCTACCTGTTAAGGAACAAAGCAAATTAAAAGTCGAATTAGGCTTCATGGACTGTGTATTAATAAATCAATTCTCACCTAGTAGACATGAAACAGAGACAGCATTCAGATTGTTTGCTAATGTGTTACTAATATGAGACAGCCCTTGAAATGGAACATCTTATTTAAAAGTTACCTAAAAGCCATTTAGAGAAAATTTCAATTGGATAAAAATGCTGATGAAGTATGTATAAATATTTACATGTTTGCGAAGAAGACAAATCTCAGCACTAATTTCAGCTCTGTGGTAATACCTAAGAGGGATGGACAGTTTTATGGTTATTCTGAACTTTACAATGAATGAACATATGGTAAGAGTCATTGAGCTCTGGATCGCTCACCGTCCTTAGAGAGCAGTATATATAAAGATAAGATCTATGATCCTGTGAAACATGCTGCACTGACAGAATGTATCACTGGCAAATTACTATCCATGCTCCAAAACAAAATGCCCTCCCAAATTATTGTAGTGGTAGTAATGGTGATGAGAGGATGGTTGGACTAGATGATCTTGTAAGTCCTTTCCAACCTTGTGATTCTATGATTTTATGATTTCAAGAATGCTGTCTGTAAGAAGGCAAGAATTACAAACCAAAATGTATAGGCTGTCTTAAACTCTCTACCAAGAGAGAATGAAGTATACATGTGGACTGTGAAGACTTCTAAGTCTGAGTCTTGAGTCAAATTCCTTATCCAGCCAAGGGGAAGGTACAAGCATGGCCAGGCTGCAAGTCGACTCATCCTAACTGAGGTGTCAAACACAGGCCAGGCAAACTATGTCTGAAAATGCATCCACTAACTAGACACTTGAAATGATCAGCTTAGTTGTAAATAGCAGATGCTGGAAAATCTGGGAAGGTTGTAGCTCAGGTGTCTCTGTAGATGAATTCTCATTTTTCAGAGTATGTACCTTACAGCAATTCTTGTTGCACTAGGCATTTTTAATCAGTCCTCAAAGTTATTTGCATCTGGCCCTTTACTTTCTGCAGAGGTAAGGAGGCATGTAGCTTTCCTGCTCTGAATCTGTTTCAACTAAACAAATGTACAGCTCCACTGCTGTCCCTTAATGCATTCAAAGAAGTGACTAACATTTGTCACTTTTCTTGAGGAGAGAACTGAACATACAGTACAGAATTTCATTTCATTATGTTTCCAGAAGTGTTTATCAGCAAAAGCTTGCTTTATAGAGCATACTTTATGCAAAACTGAGGGTCATGATATATGAGATGGTTTAGCATTTCACTGAAAAACATGTACCAAAATCACTATGTTAAAGGAGAATAAGATAAATTTGTTCGTCTTTTTCTTGTTTATCAGGTACATAAGTGCTGAGCTGTGATGCTTTTCTGAATTAGGTGTATGTTTTCACATCCTTAGAGGAAAGGAAGAGTTGAATCTTGTGAAACATTGTTGTTAGGTCAGGTGAAAAGTGAGCTTACAGCAAGCTACAAAAATATAATTAGATGAGGCAATACACTACCCCACTAGGAAGTTTGAATACTTCTGCTACAAAGAAATGCCGTTCTGCTGGAGTTCACCAATGTCTTTGTTACAAAAAGCAGAAGAATATGAAAGCAATTCAGATGAGTTTATGTAGCAGTGAGAGAAAAATTATGTGGCCCAGCCAGCTTTTGTCACATACAAGATATTGGTACGGTTTCACCCAATAAGAAAAAAATGTTGATTCATCTACACCATGCAATCTGTAGTTTTCCTCATCTCATATTTTCCATCACCTGTTATGTCAGGACTCCGAAGCTCAAGTCTAGAGCATTTCTTGACAAGAAGCTTGAGGAGGAAATAAAGAGATCCATTGTGAGCCTATGCAGCTTGCTTCAATTCCTGCTTTATTCTGCACTTAAACAAGAACCTTGAACTCCTAACAGCATTATGACACAGTGCTCATCAGGCCTTTTCTCTGAATAGTGCTTGTTTCACTAACTTGAATCACCTCAGAGTTAAATGCCTGGACTCCCTTTCCTGTTGATGAAGAGAAATAGCAACCTTCACAATGTGATTCGTCTCTCAGCTGCTTTAAACATCCTGTGTGGGGCAAATACTTCACCTGCCTGTTCCCTATGGGATTTGTGATTAAATAAAAGATATTGGTGCACACGTGTGTATGGGGTGACTCTTCTGTAGACTTTCATGTAGAATAAATTGTCACAAGAAAAAGAAAAAAAAAAGAGAAGAAATAGAGGATAATTTTGGTTGAGTGGTAGAAAAAGCACATCCTTTTTAAAAGGGAGAAGAAAAAAGCATGAGAAATCTCTCATACTGATACATAAGAGATAGAGAGAGAAAAAAACAGTGACAGTGTGCAAGAAGTGAATATTGCCTAGTATCCAAAAGCACAATCTCTGTCTCGATCTGCTTTCATTTAATTTAATGGTATAATTCCTGCCCACTTCATGGGATAGGGCAAAGCCAAAGACAACACTGCAAATGAATACATATCCATTAGGGAATTAACAGTCACTGTGGCAGGAGTGTTTAGAAACATCAGATTTTAACTTTAAAATGTAACCTTACTAAACTCATTTATTAACAGCACGCTTTTTGACATTGGCCAAGACTTACACAGTATTAATCATCACCACTGCATATACAAACCTGTTAGTCTTTAACACGTATTCTTAATTAGCTGTGAGTATGCAGTACCACGGAGCTGATGCCAGATAGCACAGATTGCTACAGTTGCTGATGGTCCTCTGGCAAAAAGGCTGAAGTGCTTTGAAAACTCATCCATGAAAGATGTTGTGACTGTCGAGGGCTTTTTATTTTTTATTTTACTTTGCTTCTTCTTCTTCTGCTTTTTCTTTATTTCTTTATTTCTCTCTTTTTTTTTTTTCTTCTGCTATTACCCCTCTTCCTCTCTCCATGAAATGGCCTCCTCTGCTCTTTATTCTGTTCATCTGGGTTTTGATTTTGCCAGTTGTCCTTCTTGTGCATTTGCCAGCTGTGATCCCTTGGGTTTTTCTTGTCCTTTGTCTACCAGCCTTTTGTCACTAACATCCATCCTACATAGAGCAAGAATCATCTTTCCTTGTCTCTGCGGTGATCTCATTGCTTATATATTTAAAGTTAGATGGTTGCTCATTGTGTCTGACTGCCTTCATCATGTTACAAAGTGTTTAAGTTCTGTTGCCCATTACATTTACATAACATAGAATAGAATCATAGAAGAGTTTAGGTTGAAAAAGTGTTCTGAGTTCATCAAGTCCAACCAGTAACTGCTAATTCTAGCACTAAGCTATGTCCCTAAGCACCATATCAAGCAGTTTTTTAACATTTCTGGAGAAGAAGACAGGGCCATTTTCCTAGGCTTCCCATTCCAATGTTTCGCATGATAAAAGCAAATAAATATTCACAGTACCCAGATGAGTATATGTATAATTTGTAGGGACCACAGGTCTCTGTACTGGCTAACAAGGAGTATCTAATAGGCATTCATTACAGTTGGAGATCCTTACTATGCTTTTAAAAGTTTTCAAAGAGATTTAACGGAGATTCAAAGCTGAAGTACAGAGAAATACGTCTTATTGCTTAAAACTACTGAGTGAGCATCTGGGTTCAAAGTAAATGTCAAGAGAACTACAGGAAGACAGTACATATATTAAGACCCTCTAAGGAAGAGAGATGTTTCTGAAATACATTGAAGCTGTTGTTCACACTAGTGCAAAGGAAAACTCAAAGTCCTGTCTCATAAGCAAATCAGAATGAATTGGACACTCTGTAAAGTAGAGATCTCTCTGAAATCTGAAATGTAATCCAAAGTCTGATTTTTCATTTTGAAGGTGTTTTGAAACTTACTTCTACACCTACCAGCTTCTCAGCTAAGGACCAGAGCCAATAGGCAATAACTCTAAAACTGTCATATTGTTTTATATGACCCTTACACAATATTGACCTTCTCACTCATTTTTTAATACTGTATTTAGCTGTTCTTTCTATATACCATCGTGCCTGTAATTAGATGAACTGTGGTTACCCTAGAATCCACAGTCCATCTCCTTTTTCCTTGCTGTGAAGCAACCTGACTTAGGTGTCACATGGAACAAAGCTAATTCATATAACAAACTGATAGCTCTTGTCCCTGGGACTGATAAGTCAAGCTCTAGATCCCATATGAGTGAAAGCCATGCACTGACAACAAATAAGGAGGAACTGCTTGTGTTTCTGTAGCTTGTTTAAAGCATTTTGTGAGGAAAACAGTTGGGTTGTGGTGCTCGTAACAATATGATGTGCATTAAAGTTCAAATAATATTCATATATGTTCTTTAAGTACTCAAAACTGTGAGTGGTATGAACGGATACAGTCCTTAGGATGTTATCTGGCTCAAAAAGGCAATGCCTATAACGTATCTGAGAATGTAAACCTCGGGCAGTTCTGACTTGCAAATTCTCTAAAATCCAATGAACAGTAGCTACAGGAGTATTTTATTTCATGATGCAGTACTCATTTATCTGTGGTTATCTTGAACTTTATCCTTCTAGATTTTATGGAGTTAACAGTTGATGAAATCAGGATTGTACAGTGTAGGCAGGACTGGAACTCATGTAATGATTAGCTTAACACCATACCCTTAAAGTGAACAGCAGAAATCTGTTACAAAATCTATTCCTTCTTTTCATGCATTTGTGAAAGGAACAAGTAAGAAGAAGTACAGAATAATTTTGTTAAATGAAGTTTAAAATTTATGCTGTACTTTCTCAGTGTAATTTCTGAGAAGGCAACATGAAAACATTTCTTGAAACTGAAAGGTGGATTCATGCTTTCTAACTGGATACTGAAGCTTCAGCCTAAGTGAGCAGGCAGCCTCTCCTCTCAGACTAAATATAGACTCCATTTAGAGAGAGACAGGCTGCTGTGGAGGTAATTTAAAGCAGAAATACAATTTTCAGTGCTCTGAGGTCACATACTAGAGTTTGATTCTCTTATGGTGTTACTCCTGCATATTTGGGCTCTGGAGTGAAACTGGCAGAGCTTTAGTGTGGCAATATCACTCCTCCCCATTGTGTGCACAGGGAGCTTAGGAAAACCAAGGTTGGATATAAACTCCAAGTGAGTGCCTGAAAGTAGGTGGTGGGAAATCTTTCCATCATTTTCATTTTGAAAGTGATTTTCCAGAATGAGGAGGAGTTTGTACCATGTCCATTTTTCTCCTGTCTAATGTTTCATGCACCCCTATGCAAGTTTTAAAACAAGTGACAAAATCTGCAGAATAAATCTGCAGATGTTTAGTCACGTGGCTCTCTTTTTTGCTGAAAACTAGATGGCTACATAAGAAGATCCATCTCTGTCACATATGGTATTTTTGTGTGTGATGCAGAGACTACAGGGAGGCAGAAGCATAAACTGATGCAGCAGATGGAGGTTTGCATCTGAACACAGTCACATTGATTTCTTCTTCATAACAGTGGAAAATTTAGGTTGAATCTGGCATATTTTCTCTTTTTTAATACTATTTTTTTAATGTACCAAGGTGTATACTAGTTATACATTAAATGTTAGACTTCATCTTTTGTGCGTTTGATTTGAATATTCTTTCTCAAAAAGTATTATCAAGTTAAAAACTATTTACTACTGTAACCTCTTTAAAGTACTAGAATTAATTACTTGAATGGCTGTCGGACACTTGCTTACTTAAAAATGATCTTTGTATTCAGTTTTGGGGAAAAGTGTGGAGGAAGAGTATTTATGGGAAAACCAGCAGGTTGCACTGAGTCACATGCGAACATCTTTCGATCACACCTGATGTGACGTAAGCAAATTTTAAGGCGTGAGTGACAGAACACTCTTCTATTATCTGGAGATAATGGAAAGATTATGTAAGACCAGGAATCAAAGTGAGATAAAATGCTGGCAATTAGTGGGGTACGTGTGTTTTAATTCATACATATGCAATTTCATCCTCTTGTCATGAGGTAGGAATCTGTGGTGACAGATACCTTTGCTTCTTTCAAAAACAGGTTGCATATATCATCATTGTACCATGAAAAAACAATCCTTTTCTTTCCTGACAAGAATCTTAAAAGGTGCTGTGTGCAAGATTCACTTAGAAATATCAAATGATTTCTTTTGAGACAGCAAGAGGCAGAGTGGCACAGGCATCCCATTGCTCTGCAATGCTGGAGCAAGATCCTAATGCTAACTCCCCCTGGGCTCCTCTTATCCTGTTCCAAATTGTTGAGCGATGCTGTAATACAGAAGTCCCGCATGAATGCCTGGTGGGGATACATCCAGATGGGATCCGGGAGGGCATGGAGTCTCTGGGAGCCACAGGGCCATCAGCTCTGCCCGGAGCAGGTGCGCAGCCTTGCCCACTCCTTGCAGGGAAGTAATTATGGCCTTTACTTAGGGTAAGAAGTTTCACTCTGAGAGTAGCAACTAGAGGAGTTTTCCTTGTAAGGTTTCTCCTTTTTTTTTTTTTTTTTTTTTTTCTTTTTTTTTTTTCCTTCCTCCTCCTCTTATCTCAGCATAATTTTTTAGAATTTTGGCCAGGAATTTGTTATCTAAATCACATGAATGAACGCTTTTAATTGTTGCTGCTTGAACATCCATCTTGCATTTACATGTGTAAATGTCTTGCTGTTGTAATCAGCGTATTTTTAAAATTTGCTAGTGATTTTCAAAGCAACAACATGCCATATCAGTGCCAGCAGTGGAGTGGTAAATATTTTTAGCAACAGAAGAATTGTGGAATTAGACTTGAATAATTATTGGGAATTGTTTTGATACTTGTTTTCACTTTTACAGTTTTTGTCATGAGTTAGCTTTTTAAACTAGTCACAGGTGAGAAGTGAAGAAGGATTTAGAGCAGAAAAAGAGCACAGTTTCTCACAATTCACACTACTCCAAACTATCTTCAAGCCTTCTACACTTCAGCAACTGTTTCTTCATTAAATTAGAAATAAAAGTGAGTGTCTTCTTGCAGTGGACCCAATCTTTTAAAAATATGTGCTAATAGTGAAATTCAGTAGCTATAGAAAAAAGATTTGAAGAAAGTAAGACACAAGTAATATTAATTCCTAGAAAAGATTTTCAAAGTTTTAAGCTGAAGATGGAGAATGATCTCATTGTGTTAATGCTTAGGAGAGTTATTCCAAATGAATGACCAGCAAAGAAGTCTCAAATGTTTTACAGCTTACAGATTTTTTGGACTACACAGGTAAAATGAGGAGAAGATTCTTTGGAAAGCGTTGAGTATATGGTCACAAAATATGAGCATATCTTCTATTTTTCACCGGAAGATAAAAGGAAAGATGTTTCATTCAAGTTGTACATAAAGATAGAAATCAGCTGAAACTGATTTTTTAATAAACAACATAACAGAAAATAAAATGGTGAATTTGATAATTTGGGAAATCTGTTTTTAATTAGTTTAAGACTGGTACAGATCTTCCAGAACTAAAGAATGATCACCTGCAGTGTCATATAGAATTACATGTTTTCCAGCGCACTGAGGAATATATGTTTGCTGACTATACATTGCACTGTGCCTGGTAGAAAATATCTGGTGATTTTGTAATATCTGGGTAACTCATTTGGGAAAAATATTTTAAAATATAATTTAGGCTCATTATTTCAAGGGTACAGTGTGAACAATCAGAATGGCTATTAAACAATTCAGTACAATGCACTTGACTTAAAAATTGTCCTAGAAGATTTAAAAGACCTATTTGTAGCACTGTGAGAGCACTGTAGCACGATTCAGGATGATTTATTAGGATCACAGGTTCTAAGGCTTATGTGCAGAATGATAAAAACTGCAGAACTGACACAATGAAAGCTTTCTGAGAGAGACACAATTAGCTGTGTAGAAATTGAAAAAAAAAAGAAAAGAAAAGAAAATAGGTCAGAAATGGCAAGAATGCTACACAGTCATCTTCTTTTGGAGAGTGAGAATGTGGTCTCTGAAAATGAATGTGCTGACATCTCCTAAGAAAAACTATTATTTCCTCTGCCTTAGGGTTATATGCTATAGCTGTGCTAAAGGACACCATAGCACAAAGTTGGGGAAACAGCTGAACTCATCCAGGAATAACTGCCTGTTTTTCCCTTGAGGTCAATGGGAAAACTTTTGGCAAAGGTAACAAGTTATCCTTTTGGCTACTGGGAATACATGATCCAGAAATCACTTGCAAAGCTTTATTTGGGAACTTTACAGTTAGGAGGAAGAATTCAGTAAGGAAGCAAGGAGAGAAGTAAGAAAACCATAGACAGGTGAATTTTCATAAAAATCAATAGAAGAGGAAACCAAACCTACTGGAGTTTTTTACCCGGATATCCCACAATTATTTATGTGTTCTTTTATTGCTGTGTTCATTTTTACATCTCCTCTATCTCAGTTACTGATAGAATTAATTTCCACTTAAAAGGTAAATAAAACCCCAAACACAATAGGTATCATATCCAAAGAATGACAATGTCTCCTGTACAAGACATATATTTGCACTAGGTCCAGTGGGAAACAATAACAACAACCACAGCAACAACAAAGAACAACAAAAAAGAGGATTAGTTTTGTGAACTGCTGATAGGACAAGATTTGGAGGAATAAAATAGGAATAATTCATGCACAGGCTGGGGCTTGTAATGGTTGGACTTGGTGACCATAGAGGCCTTTTCCAATCTAAATGATTCTATCAATATTCGTGCCTGCAGACTCCTAAGAATGCGGTAGAAATGATACTGTCTACCTGTGAATGAATGTTATCTCAGGGCAACAATTTATGCATAAAAGGTCTGATTTTCAGATATGTTTAACAGAAGCACCTTGCACCACAATCAGTGATAAATGCCAAACTTCTGTTCAGAGAAACCAATGGAAGCTGTAGGTACTCAGTGTCAATTAAAAACTACGTCACTATTCCAAGGGTGCTTATGTATTGATGTGAATCCTTGACTTCAGATATCTAGATTTAAAAATTTTGAGCTTAATAAGATTTACAATGCAAAGCAGCCAAGAAGGAATTTCTCTCTACTCCTCGCTGCCTTTCATTGCTGTTGCTAAAGGAAAGCAGTGCCAGCTATCTCTCTAAGCAGTTAAGATTATGATGAGCTGCAGCAGTTTAGTAAATTTTTTCTCACTCATTTTACAACATACAATAAAGTATGTCTAGCAAAGTTTTACTGCTTTGTTCTCGGGAATATACTTACATAATTTGTATGATAATTTCATTAGGAATGCTACAGGTCAAGGATCATGGTTAAAACTGGCAGAAGTCAATGGACCAAGTTCTTCTGTAAATTGCATGTATGAAAACTTATTAGGTACACTGATATTGCAAGGATGTGGCTGAGATAAAAAAATATATCTATTTGTCTGTCTAACAAATGCTTTTTTTTAAGAGCAAAAAATTTTTATCTTGTATGCAATCAGCTGCAGGTGATTTTGAAAAAGCTCAGAACTCTTGGTGTTTCTACTGAGAGGCCATTGGTCCTAGACCTACTATAATTTATATTATTATTTTTCCATGCATGCATAGACTATGTCTTCAGATAGAGAAAAAAGTTAAATCAGATGTATATCAAGAAAAAGTGTCTTGTTATTTAAACAGCTTCCGCTTAGAACAACTGTTCTGAACCTAAACAAAGTCCCTTTTCTTAGAAGATGTTCACTAAGATGTCTCCAGTTCCATAGTTAAACTGGTGTTTGGGAGCCAGTATCAATATATAAGCCCTCAGCCTCCCATTTCCCAAGCTTTGCACCTGTAACATTGCAGCAGTATCAGTTGCACACAGTTATAGCTGAACACAGGCTCTGTCTGAGCACTAAGAAGAATGACATAAATATTTCTGACAAGTGAGGAATGATGAGACAAAATCCACTGTAAGTGCCTATATGAAACAGCCAGCATCTTCTGGGAGCTCCAGATAGAGTCCTGACACTTGTTGTCCTATTGAGTTAGCCATGTATAAAATATCTTGATACATATCTATTTTAGAGACTGGTGATTCAAGGAGACTAAGGAAATAATATAGGCTTATAGAACTCACAGGCAGTGCAAAGCCTCACTTCACCACAAAAATACAGAAAAACCTAGGTGCTAGTTGACAAGTCCTCATGTCTGATCTGTCCAGTAGAGAACTAAATCTGCAAAATTTTAGGGGATTTTGGAGCTCATACTTGCATGTGTTAATCCCATACTGCTCAAAAAAATTGTAACTGTGGTGAACAGCATCCATTAAAATATTATCATAAAATAGAATACAGTATTAATAAAAATATGATATTGTCATATTGACATATTGACTATGGTAATATCTCTTGTTACAACTTTCCTGCCCAGACAACACCAGACTCACTATAGTATGTTTGTCCCACTCTTTCTTGTAACAGGGATCCTCAGATTGAGCACTATTTTCCTACTGTTGTCAAGTGTCAAAAAGCCCTTTCTTGCACAACTGCTTCCTAAATGGTTGTCTTCTTGCAACCACTGTATTGTTGCATGGAGTTGTCCCATATGAGATTCAGGACTTCATAAGGTTCCTGTTAGCCTGTTTCTCCAGCTTGTCCGGGTCCTTCTGGATTGCCACATTAACTGTCCCTGCCAATTTGGCTTCATGTGCAAAGCTGCAGAGCCTACACTGCTATCCTGGTTGTTAATGAAGGCATTAAGCAGGTTTTGCCCCTGAGTGATGCCACTTTTTAGTCTTGCCAGCTGAACTTTGCACAACTGATCACAACTGAGCCCAGAAGTTCAGCCAACTTCCCGCCCACTTTATTGTTCATTTATCCAGCTCATATCTTCACACAATCACAGAATGGCCAGGGTTGGAAGGGATCTCAAGGATCACGAGTCTCCAACCCCCCTGCCACAGGCAGGGCTACCAATCTCCGCATTTAATATTAGACCAGGTTGCCCAGGGCCCCATGCAACCTGGCCTTGAACTCCTCAAGTGACAGGGCATCCACAACCTCTCTGGGCAGCCTGTTCCAGCACTTCACCATTCTCATAGTAAAGAATTTCCCTCTGACATCCAACCTAAATCTTCCCTCCCTCAGCTTAAAATCATTTCCCCCCGTCCTGCTGTTATCTACCCTTTCAAAGAGTTGATCCATATCTTCATCAATGACCTTGATGAGGGGATAATGGCCACCCTCAGCAAGTTTGCCGATGATACGAAGTTGGGAGGATTGGCTGACACGCCTGAAGGCTGTGTTGCCATTCAGCAAGACCTGGATAGGCTGGAGAGCTGGGCAGAAAAAAACCGGATGAGGTTTAACAAAAGCAAGTGTAGAGTCTTGCATATGGGGAGGAATAATTCCATGCACCAGTACAGGTTGGGGGATGACCTGCTGGAGGGGAGCTCTGCGGAGAGGGACCTGGGTGTCCTGGTGGACGACAGGTTGGCCATGAGCCAGCAGTGTGCCCTTGTGGCCAAAAAGGCCAATGGCTTACTGGGGTGCATTAAAAAGAGCGTGGCCAGCAGGTCAAAGGAGGTGATCCTCCCCCTCTACTCTGCCCTGGTAAGACCTCATCTGGAGTACTGTGTCCAGTTCTGGGCTCCCCAGTACAAAAAAGACAGGGATCTCTTGGAAAGAGTCCAGCGGAGGGCCACAAAGATGGTGAAGGGCCTGGAGCATCTCCCCTATGAAGAAAGGCTGAGTGAACTGGGTCTGTTCAGCCTTGAGAAAAGGAGACTGAGAGGGGACCTGATCCAGGTCTATAAATATCTAAGGTGTGGGGGGCAGAATGGCGAGGCCGGACTCTTTTCAGTGGTGAGTGGAGACAGGACAAGGGGAAACGGCTGGAAACTGCAGCATAGGAAGTTCCGCACAAACATGCGCAAGAACTTCTTTACAGTGAGGTGACGGAGCACTGGAACAGGCTGCCCGGGGAGGTGGTGGAGTCTCCTTCTCTGGAGATGTTCAAGACCTGCCTGGATGCCTACCTGTGCGACCTGGTGTAGGGAACCTGCTTTGGCAGGGGGGTTCGACTCAATGATCTCTGGAGGTCCCTTCCAACCCCTACAATTCTGTGATTCTGTGATTCTGTGATATCATCAAATCTACTGATTTGATGATATGGATAATATGAAGCATGCATACAAGGCCTTGCTAAAGTCAAAATATGTAGCATTCCTCACCCACCTTTTTCCATTGATACAGCCACTTATCACAGAAAACAATCAGACTGATCAGGTGAGACTTTTCCTTGGTACATTCATGTTGGCTGCTTGCAGTCACTTTACTCTTTGTATGACTGCAAGTTTTTTCTAAGAGGAATTGGTCCATTCCCATTGCAGGAGCTGAGGTGAAGCTGACTGTCCTCTAATTCCTGGATCCTGTTTCTTGCCCTAAATGTGAGCCACTTGGCTGTTTGCACTTATTGGGAACAGAATGGCTTGATTGCTGGAGCTTCTTGAAGTCATTAGAGAGATGCCAACTGGTCCCACTGGTCCCACTAACTTGTGAACATCTAAGTGAGATAAGTACTCCCTGCCTCTTTTTCTCCCTACTGCTTCATTACTATGGGCTTTTAGGAGTCTCAAGGAACTGTGAGGCCTGCAGACAAGCCTTGGCAGTGAAAACTGAGATAAGGGGTTTGAGGAAGTCATGCTTTTCCCTGTCACTTGTTACTGGAACTCTGTCCCACTGAGCAAAGGTTAGGATCACAGTCTCCCTGGATTTCTTTCGCTTCTATTGTCCTTACAGAATACTATTTTTTTTTTTCTTACCTCCTTTTTCATACCGTATTTTCTACCTAGATTTTCCATTTAATGACCACATACTGAATCTCTTCTGTCCCGTGCACTACCCTAATGTAAAAAAGGATGTTTAGTTCTTTAGTAGAATTAAGTTCATAGAGTAGAAACATGAATACTAATTGTAACTATGTATCTGATTTTCTACAGGATATAGCAAGTAGCAAATCCCATCTAAGGATGTGTGGGGTTTTCTCAGCCGAGAGAGCTCTTCAGGTAGTGAGCAATTATCACATCTGTATTTCTGCAACTTACCTGACTTAATTCCTGACTTTAACATCACATAACGTAACGCGAGAAGCATAAACTGTGAGTAATGGCCATCAGTGCAATGAACTAGCTGCAAAAAAAAAAACCAAAACAGGAGTGGGAGTTCATGCCAGATGTGGTAGTATTTTATGGAACTGATTATTTTTATGTTATGAGTTGTGCTGAGAACATTCACTTACTTCATATAATCCTGTAACATCAACAAGACTAAACTTCTGTACATAAAAGTTACAACTTCTATATCAGATGCAAGTATTCCTTCTACAATATTGCCCTTCAAATAGTAACCTTTTGTTCTGAGTTTATTGGGTAATAAATTCCAAGTATTATGTTTACAGAATTAAATAGACACCCAACGTTTTGCTTTGCAGTTTCTGTAGATACATCTGCATCAACCCTGTAGAGTGATACAGGCTCCATGCTGTATGGTACAAAATGACTCATGTGCCTCAAGGCTGGCCCAACCCAAGATTTCTGTCTTGCATTTTTCACTGCTTGAACTTAACCCTGGGTATCCAACAGGCTTTATGGTCTTACGCTATTATCATCATCATCTCTGTTTGAATTTTCATTTCAGTGTGTCTGAAATAATGCAAGTGGCTGCATTTCTACATTAAGGTAGTAATATCATAACATGAAATGAAATATGTACGCTTTACGAGCATACAGGACTTCACAGGTTATTTTCATCAAAATTTCCATGACAGTGAGTGACCAGGTTTGAAATTAGTGTGGAAATGTAGTTCCTTAGTGTTAAATATGTTTTTCTTTTGATATCAGAATTTTCTTTTATTTGTGATAATTACAGGATCCTGCTATGTTGCACTTGATACTATTTCCCTTTCAAATGTAGTTTTATGGAATACTTTTACAGCTCTTACTAGTGATGATAGTTTTCAAATGCCATCAGCTGCTTAATATTTAACATGCCTTCTGATGTCTTTAACCTTAGAGGTTATCAGATTATATACTTATTTCCTGCAAAGTGGAGAGAGAAATGGAAAATTTGTTTGGCTGATATTAAGAATGCATTCTGAGTTTTCATTAAGGCATTATCTTTAATTACTTGGGAAATTCGAAAGGTACTATTAACAGTTACTTGCACGTTATTACCAAGGTAAGAATATTTGCAAAATATTATTTTTTTTTCAGAAATGAATACTGCCTTATCTACTGCATACTGCAAAGACATGGCCAGCAAAATTTCTGCCAGTGCAAGACTGGGAAAAATGTCTGTATTAAAATATATAGCTACTCATTTTATGTTAACTTGGTTCTTCATAGCTAAGAATTAATCAAAGCTGCAAAGCTATGTGAGAGCAATAATTTCTTTCCATTTGGAAGTTGAGTAAGGCCTTATGTGTAGTTATATACTGATATATCTGATTGGAGAATTAATGCTCCTGAATATCTGCTTATTTTTTTTTTAATCTTTAATTTCCTTTGTGAGCATTTCATTGTAATATATTTATAAAGAAATTATTTCTACTGAAGCAAGAAACCAGCAGTGCTGACTCTGTGTCTTTCTGTCAGGAAACCAGAATGGCGTATAGCAAACATTTATTTAAGATCTGCATGCATCACCCATGAGGACTTTGCCAAGCAATGGGAACAGATAATTTAGGTCTGCTTTATTTTTAATTTCTTCACAGAAGTCTGAAGCTGTCTAAGTGCATTGTTGACAGAAGTGGATTTCCAGAAGATGCTTGCCTTTGATCTCCTGCCACACAGTGCAGTGGAAGTTATCAAGTGTTCTCAGGGCTGATTGAACAAAATTTGCCCTCTGAATGCTCTTATCCATCAGACCATGTCCCATATCTGTAATAGCTGTCACAGTTTTCTCACCAAGTTATCTCCATTTGAAGGAGAGCAGGTGTTATTTCTAGCATTCCTTCATGGCCTGGCATCAGCAGTCTCTCACTGTCACCGCAGGATTGTGGCAGTGGTCCAATCTGCACATTTCCCACAAACACCGGATGGCAGGGATCTAGGGATTAACAAAAGAGCCCACACCTACTTTGCTGAAACAAAACTATGGCACTCAGGCACTTAGTTTCACCTACCTATGTTCTTTTAAATCTGTTTCTGTTAAAGAAATGTTAGAGTTCAAACGAACACAAACTTTGAGCTTAGTTTTCCCTTGCTTTGGACATAGTGTGGTTGCATGAAAATCCTGTCCATAGCAAAATGAAAAAA
Organism: Lagopus leucura; assembly: GCF_019238085.1. Classification (NCBI taxonomy): domain Eukaryota; kingdom Metazoa; phylum Chordata; class Aves; order Galliformes; family Phasianidae; genus Lagopus; species Lagopus leucura. Next base: position 37,918,271 of record NW_024962262.1, read on the forward strand.
TGCTCCCTTTTCAATGCTTCTTTCAAAACACTGACAACAGATGGCTCTCTCCATGCTTGAAGGTGTGTTTTTTAATCTTTGGAGCTTCTTAATGGATGTAGACCATTGACTGAGAGATCTTGAGCAGTGCAAATAATGCTTAGTGCATCTAATTGTTTTCAGCAATTAAGTTTGTTTTTTTCTACAGAGTGGAATTTCAAAAAATGCAAAATGCCTAGTAGCATTTCTTCTTTTAAATTAATATAATGGTGAAAAATTTTCCCAGCATTTTATGAAGGAATCTATGTTACTGACTCTTCATCCTGAGTAAGTTATTGTCTTGACATAACTTAAATGGAAATATTCAGCAAAAGTAAGAAAGAAAATTATTACGGAAGTGATTTGTAATTGCAATGCAAATTTGAGGTTTCCAGCAACAATATACTGTTGTACATCAAAACTCAGAAAGAAATGCAGAATCATTATGAGTCACCGTTATGGTTTTGAGATGCAAAAATTAGAAGCAATAAGTGGAGTGCTTTTTATTTATTTCTTTTTCCTTCAGAATTTTCTTCATCCATTTACTTCATGGGCAATTGAACAAAATACTGAAGGAAGAAATTATTTCAGCTACTGTGCAAAAGACAAATAGCAGCAGTATTACCATCACCTTCTTGAGATATGTTTTAAAAATACAGAGAAGTAAATTAATAGAAAAATAAATAACTTTGAAGTCTAACTGTAGGCTGTTTTTTTGTATCTGGGAATCATAGTTCCATAGAGCAGTAATATTAGGTATACTCCTTTCTGCCCTGACTTACAGTTGGTTAGCTAATTTTAACTTGCCACTTCCTTCTACAGTCCAGAAGATTGTTGCCAGGAATCCCATGCTCTGTTGCCTTGCTCTTCCTCTCTGTCACATGTGGAGCTCAGATAGTGACCTTGGCATGCTCATCTTCCTGAGCCATCTCTGGTTTGCTTGTGGGTGTAGTCCTAAAGGATTTGTCATGTAGACAAAGGAAACATTTGACTAAATGGTAGATTAAGCCAGTTTCTAAACCAGCTGCCAAAGTATTTTTCTAATGTTTTCTTGCTGTTGCATAAAATGTCTAAGCAGATCACCTTGCCATATCTTTTTTTTTTTGCAAGGAAGTAATGAATGTCACTGGGATAGGGGTGGTGACACATGAATTAACTCAATAAATCACATGATCTTCTTTGAAATACATGTTTCTATCTGAAGGATTGTGCATTAGAATGAGGGACATCATGGCCTCATGTGCCCACATAAACAAATAATTGATATCTCAAGCTTCCTGTAATTGAGCATTCTACTGATAGTAAGGATTATGAGTGATGATATAAGCAATGCAATAAAACATGATGAAAGGTAGTGAAACCCTGCACTTTGTCTTACTAGATTTACTTGCTCACTTTCTTGGGATGTCTTCAGCAAGACTAGAAGCATAAGCTGCCCAGTCTGATATTTGTAAATTGTGGTATTACTCAAATACGTGGCATCTTAAAACCAGGCAGAAAAGTACCAATCTGGTTTTAAAGAATCCTGTTGATGCTGTATGGTGGGGGAAAAGTTTTCTTGATGATGCTTTCATTGCAGTAAGGAAGTTCATTTCAAAGTAGTTCCTTTTACAGAAATAGAAGCCTGCAGTAATAGAGGACTGCAGTAGAGTTATCAACAGGTAATCCCCATTTCTAACTGAACTGTTTTAGTTGGGAGAAGATGAGGAAGTTAAATTTAGCTTTCTAAACTGATAAAAAAATAAAGGAATGGACCATACTGGGACTGAACACTTTCCAGATAAGAAGTGTACAAGCAGATTTTTTTCTTCAAGAAAATACATTTTTTTTTCTGCCCTTTCATCCATTTCTGCTTTCCTGTATCTCCTTCATTTAAACCAATGCAGAGCAACAACAAAAAAAGTATATCTCTTGTCTATGGTTTTTTTTTTTTTTCATCCTGAAAAGGATGGCTGTTAAGAGAAAAGTGATTCTTTTGAAATCAGATGGTTGAAGTGCTTTAATTTAAACTCAAAATAAGTATGCACAATTTAAAATTTGAGGGTAAATGAGGCTGGCATTCAAGAAAAACTCTATGCAGATAATTTCAGGTTCAATTATTTTCTTATTGTCATCCTAGAGAAGAACACCTGAGTTACCAAAATAACAAATAGCAGAGGAAGTTTGTTGCATACCGTAGGAAAAATTAAAAGATAAGTGAAAGAAAAGATAGCCTCCAGTCTCAGTCATGTCAGTTCTAAAAAAGGATTTACTAAGAAAGATTTAACCCCCCTACCTTTTTTTTCTTTAACCATTTTTGTTGTCATTCCTCTGATGGGTAACAGCTGTATAATGACTAATTTAGCCCCAAAATATGACCTCATCTAATTCTTAATACAGACTCCCATCTATCTGTGAGCAAGGTACCAGGAAGTAGAATATCACTGGAAACGTGTGTTCTTATTATTTGATGATCCATTTGATCCTTAAGTGGACAAAATTTAAAAGAATTACCATTTAACAAAAGCCATAAATCAAAAACATTTATTTTACAACTAACTAGACAATATCTTTTTCTAGAAGCTTTCATTGCACCCTTTTCTCCCTCTCTGAGCTACCTGTGGCATGAGGGCCTTTCCTTAAGAATACTAGTTCCTTCAGGACTAAAAATCTGAGTATACATTACATGTCTGAAGCAGGCAAATTTTACTTAGCTAATGTGAATTTTCAGTGACATCTAGCTTAGGCATATATTTTATGTGAGTGCCTGTATGTCTATATATCTTAATATTATGTACACACATACGGTAATATCTAATTAACATGAAGAACTCTTTAGTAAAGATGTTAAGTCTTATAAAGGTGCAACATATATATCAAGAGCCAAATTAGAAAAGGTTTTTGCCATTTAAATTGCCAAGGTAAATAGAGCACAACTGAAGCAAACCTGTCCCTCTAGGCATTCACGAGCCCATGCCTGGGAGCTCTTAGAAGTGAACTTAGCACCAGTTGTATCTTATTTAACTTGGCCATTTAAAAGACTAACCCCTTAACAACTTGGCTCACATTGACCTTATCACACCTTTAAATGACTGACCTTCCCCTCTCAACTTTCCCTCATTTAGTGCACACTGAATGTTTTTGATCAGATTTGATTTACGTTATTTTGGCCAATTAGTATAAAAGACAAAAACAAGATCTCTGAAGAACATGTCTGAACATAAAATATAATTAGATTGAAGTGGACCCGTTCACATTCCTTTTGCCTTAGTTCAGAATGTGAGCATTAAGTTCTAGACGTCTTTTTTTGCCTGCTCGCTTTGCCACCCCAAAGAGCTTTCCTCAAAGCCTGACAGCTCTCTTATGCAGGGCTTGTACTCTGCTATAAAAGGAGAATCCTCCCTCTGCTTTGGGAGAGGATGTGTGGTCTGTGCAGAGGGAGCAGGCAGCCAGTGTATTACTGAAGATTTCTGCTGTCATATGTCAAGACATGCATGTGGTACAGGCATATGATACTGTTAAAGAAGTGAAGAGATTCAGGCTCTTTTCTTTCTGGTAAATCCATGCCTGAATGAGACTAAAATAGAGCATGTGTATCCCATGGATGCTGCTGCTAATTTGAAGAAAGAAGATTTTTGAAAATGATTTTTTTTTAACATCAAATTGCCGTTGCTGCACAAGACACAAAATTAACTCTTGTTAATTTACTTAATTAACTCCATGTTACACATGATCCTTCACAGATCATGCGTATTTGAAGATATTCCCACATGGAATCCCATTGTTTGAGTCAGCAAAATCAGAATCAATGACAATGGAATTAGATAGAAATTTTGTGTCGCAATCTTTGTAGATTATTACCTATGAGAATTAAATGCTCAGAACTCATAGTAATGACAGCAGTATAAAGGTTTGGACAGATTAGATAGAAAGAATATAAAATTAGTTCCCTGAGGTGCTTATGTCATCATACACATGGGTTCATGCCAACTACTGACTTAGCGTGAGATTCTAACCTATGCAATAAAATCTCTAAAAGAGACTCCATTTAAGATGAAGTGGGGATAGAGATGCCTAAGGAGCAAAGGAAAAGTAGGAAAATAGGCCCCCAAAAGCACAGTGGTGGATAAAGGAAGATTTCTGTGTGTGTGTGGGAGGAGAAGGGAGCAAGTGTCTCATCCACTTCTTGGCTATCCAACACAATCAGTGTGCAGAATGTCCTTATGCCTATATTGCAGCACCTCTTCCTGTAATAGGATGGCTGGGAAAACAAACATGGAATAAGGTCAGCCAGCAAGGACATGTAACTTACAATACATGGAAATAAATTCTGCCTTCTCCAAGCCTCTTGTGTCAATTTAGGCTTTGCTGATGACTTGCTCCACTGCGCAGCTACCAATTGTCCTAAGGCTTTGAGGGTTATCTCTGTTTTTTAAATATGCTGGGTGTAATTTGTGTTAAAATCTCATTCCCTTTCACAATTGCAAGGTTGTTAATAGCTGGGTACAGTTCAAAAATTCATTAGAAATGTGAGGACTATAATAGGAAAAAGCAACTAGTACTGTTCACCTCTTTCTCCTCTTACCCTCTTCTGTTATCTTCCCTGTAATCAAACAAATTTTTTACTGATAATAAGTTGTAAGAGCATAGGGTGAGAATAGACTATCCTTTTATTAATATCTCTTGTGTTCTAAAAAGGGGTGCTTTGTGAAGCACTTGAAGAATATCAGCTTGACTTGTCAGAATGTTTCATTGCACATATAATAAATACATCACAGCAGCAAGCAGAAGAGATGAGAGTACTACTAGTGCTGTAAGTCCCTGTTATAGAGGAAAATCAGCTAATCAAAATTCCAGAAGTACTAAGAAGATACTCTGAGCACTTCAAGGTGAGACAAAAAGTCCAGCAACTCCTTCCAATCTTACCCGGGGTTGGGAGAGAAATAATCTTTCTGTCCTCAAACCTTTAGCTCTGAAAATGTGAAGATGTAGGGACTAACAGGTAAATGAGATCAATACCGCCAATTATTAAGAAGATTCAGTTCTACAATATCTTTTTAGCTACAATACAGGAAAAAAAATGCAGAAGAAAAAAATCCTACAACAGTTATTATTTCATTTGAAGCTGTACTGTCAAGAAGACACAGAACACATTGCACTTCTTGATCTAAGTAGAATCTGAAAACATGATCACTGATCAAATAAGGATGTCTACCATTTAAAAGTACTACATCTGAGCTAAATAGCCTTGACTCCCTTCTGTGGTCAAGGGAGAGATACAGAGATCCCATTATTTTCCCCTTAAAGATGCTTATAATAAATCAGATGAACTATGTTTTAAAAGTTTTCATTTCTTTCCCTTGATAACAAAGGAGATTAGCTCAAATACAGGTTGGAGTTTTCCTTGCATACATATTGTCCATAAGCTGGAAACCTGGGTTTCAGGTTTGAAATGGAAGTGTTTAAGTGGACAGACAGGTAATTATGATCTACACACTGCATTTCAAAGAAGAGAATATTAGTAGTGTGAGCATGAGCTGCTATGTGCTCTGTGTGAAGTCCAAAAATTGCCCCTTTACAGTCAGGTAATGATTTCATTTCCAGCGGAGCCCTAGAAAGTGTTGTCTGATGATGTCTCCTATAAGGAGGACAAGGAAGATTTTCCTTGATGCCAGGGATGTCACCACCCATCAGGACACCTTGCTGCACAGGGTGAGCAGCCTTGAGGCTGTGACTTCTTGCAAGGGCTGGGTGTTTTTGTTCAAAATAAACCAACATGATGGATTGGCCAAGGACGTGTCCAGGAAACTAGTAACACTTTGAATGCTTGTATCCCCTTGGTTTTTGAGCTCGAGTTTTTTATTGGGGAAGGTAAATAAAGATCTTTTAATAGAAGCACATGCAGTCAGAAAATACGCCATCAGCATACCCCGTAGCTATGTTGTTGAGAGCTAAAAATTAAACCAATTAAATTCTGGTCTTAAACTCCACCTTCCTATCTCTGATGTCAGATTTTGAGAACAAGATACACAAAGAAGCAATAACTTTTTCACACATTCTTTGGTAGGTAATATTTCTGTTTTTTTTTTTTTTTTTTTTTTTTTATTATTATTATGTGCTTGTATGTGCTGCTGTGCAATTAAATTCCGATCTCTGGGACAAATTATTAAAAATTAAATTTTGGAGCTCAGTTCTCCTTGTATGATCTCATCATACATAAGGTTAAATGACAATATTTTCATTTTTCTTTGTAAATATTTCACATAATTTCAGAAGTTTAATTTCAGGATATAGAGTGAAAAATAGAAGCAATACAAAATAATTAGGGCTTCTCAGGAGGAAGAAAGAATAAATGCAGTAGGATGGGAAGCTCTCTCTCTTGGAAGAGTAAGCAAAGGTTTGATATCAGCTTAAGTCCACAGTTGTCTCTCCCTCTCTTTTTTTTTTTTAAAGTTTTTCTAGATTTTTTAATTTTGGTAATAAGGGGTGGAATATGGAAATGCAAAAGCCAAAAAAATCCTGTCCTAAAAAGAAATTAAACTGTTATTACAACACTTCAAGCAACAGAGTACTTACTCCCACTGAGGCCAGTATTTCAAGATATTAGTTAGCTTTTAAGATCTAAAACTAGTCTAAAATATGAATTTACAAATTGCCGTCATCTAAGCAGAGCTTTCCCTACACCAAAATAATATCTGTGTAGGTTCAATACCATCATCAGGGATGAAAGAAAAAATCAATTTGTGCAGTCTACAACCTGTGAGAACACAGTAAGATGTTATTAAAATATTTTATATTTGCTTAGGTTGCTTTATAAATGTTGCTCTACAAATACATTTATTACATTTGAAGCAACTGTATTACAGTGCTGCTTAATAACACAGTGACAATGGAGAACAAAATTATTCATCCTTTTTGACAAGTCTATTCCTGAGGAAGTTCAGTCTGCTGCATAAGTTCACTAAAACAGTGCATTAGTTGCAACTATTTAATGTATATCTCAATTCTTCCGACACAAATTAACCAATCAAACTAATGCCATCTGAGCACAGTACTGCAGTCAGTTAAAACATATTCTGCTTGAAAATAACAAACCTGATTGAAATGTTTGCTTGAAAGAACAAAATTAAACAAGTCTTAATATAGTTGAAGGGGTACAGAAAGTAAGGGAAAATAAATTATTTTCCTTTGTTTCTTTACAAGTTAGTACGTGCCCATTGCTCACTTGCTCATCCAAAGTGCATATCTTCTGGCTGAACTGCTGTTTCTTATCTCCTGAAATTAATCTGATAAGAAAACCCCCTTTTATCTTCAGAGTTGTAAAGACAAGACTCTTTGGTAAATGTATATGGCACACCCTATTTGATTTCAGTATGCACTTAAAGACAGAAGGAACATTAAGATCCAAGTTGATCTCTACTTTTAAAGGGTACTCTTTCAAGAAAAAAAATCACGTGGAGGCAGACTAAAAAATATTTCTTCTACAGTTCTCTATATCAGTAAGAAAGAGCGCTACAAAACCTTTTCCTGCTACTAGATCTGATCTCTCAGTCATTTCAGACCTCTTCTTGGCCAGAATGCATTGTTTCAATTTACATTTCTTTTTTTTCTTTAGTGCTACATCCACTTTTTGTCTCTGTCTACTCGTGTTCCTGCTCCAGTGAACATTTACAGTAGTTTCTCAGCTGTTACCGACCCTTCTGTTATCTCTTTCTCATTTATTTTCTTTCTTTACAGTGTCCTGCATGCAAGTATCCACTTATGCACTGAAATGTTTATTCCTGGAAGAGATAAAACCTTTTCATAACAGCACACTGGCAGTGATCTACCCAATCTACATGTACTCAGAACAGAAAAGTACTCTTGTGAGAAGAGTACACCTCTCTGCCCATATCTAGACTTATCATCTGTTGTTGCATGTCACATAATATGTGGTGCTATCTATCAAATGCTGATAAAGGGTTGGTATGTACAATGGTGCCTTTCTGGATGCAGGATGTTTTGTAGAAACCCAAGTAAACATTGTCTGTAATGGGACTAACAGATTTTCAGAAACATCTCAATCTGATAAAAAAAAAAAAGTATGTAATGACAAGGAAGATTCTCCCATTACATATATACTGCTAAATGAAAGAGGACTAGGTTCTGATTCTTGTCTATGTTACCAGGGACTGGGCTCTGCCATTATGGATGGGTATCAGAAAACTAGACAGCCGTATGGATGACTTGCTTCCAGGCTACCTTTCCGTTTAGCAGCATACTCTTATGTGATATGTAACATCCACTGACAAAACTGAGCATTTAAGCAGTAGAAGTGTCAAGTCTTGGGTTGTTGTTGCTGTACATTGCTTTGGGATGAAGCTGTGTTTTGTACTCATTGTCAGTGCGACTTTCTCCATCCATTTGCCAGTCAAGCTGTATTCATCATTACTTCTGCTTCTTCTGTGGCAGCCCTGGGAGTAGAAAATGGTGTCTTCTCTGTCTCTTGAGAATCCTGAAATCCTGCAATACTGCACCACTGATACCAAAGTGCTCTTCTATGTGAATAAAACACATACTCCTATACTAAATGTTGTTATTAAAGTCAAAATCTACATGTTTTTCTGGCTAAGATCAGTTACTTTGGAGGTAGTCTGGAAGCAGTCTTCTGTACAGTGCTCTGTACACTCCGCCTGTGGTCTGCACAATATTTGCAGTGCTCTTGGATAGCATTCATTTCAGGCTTCAATTGAAAGGCAGAGATGTAAGAAGCCGCACCAGCTAAAGGGAAATATATGCTGTTTGGAGGGTTTTGAGACCAGCCATCAAAGATGTGACATGGGGAATCCAGTCAACAGTGGAGCTGTAAGGACCATTTGCGGCACAGTCTATGCGCTGTGAATGTTGAAATATACTGAGCACAAATGAAATGAAATGAATGAAGAGCGTGAACTTCATATAGGGAATTAAGAAATATGGCTTAAATCTCCTTAGACAGAAGGAAAAATGGAACTCTGCTCACTGTACAGCAAAGGTTGATTGGCTAATGTACACTGAAAAGGAGAGGACAAAGGAATAGAAAATAGGTCATCAACAAAAGCTGGAAAGAAAAAAGCAACAAGCAGCCAGAATCTACCTGTTCATCTAGAACTCTGCTAAATTTTATGAGTAAATGACCATTAAGTGAGGTCCTGAGGAAAAGCAGATGTCGGGACTCCTTATTTCTAGGACCTGAGTGGATGCTGGAGTTAACTTGTTTCCAATCCAAATGGCATCATAAAGGACATACTATAAGAGTCTGCATGTATCTGTTTCTTGAAATGCCTGATGAATTCTTTGGTAAAACTGTAAGTTGTTACTGGAGTTCAGATATTTTTGCTGAACAGTTCTGCATTAAGTACAAAGAGTACATAAAGTTCGGAACATTTGCAAAGAAGTTTATGGATCTGAGTAGCCTCACAGCATCAATATTCCTCCTTTCTTTGTGTAGTCAAGATGTCCTTTCTCATTATGTAGAGATGTGATTCCATATCATTTTGTATGTTTGAGCTACACATTTTTGAGAAGCATGCCTGAAGGCAACACATTACCTCTAAACCCTTGTAGTCCTCTGTAGTTAATCTCAAATGAGTCATGCAATACAATTAGTCTTTATAACATAGTAAAAATGGGAAATCTGTCTTTGAAAACTTAATTCCAAGGATCACTTTCCTGTTCATAGCCATTAACTTATTTAAAAGTAAAAATATGTAACATTCAAACACAAACATAAATGGTACCAGGATAAAATAGATAAAAAAAGGAAGATTACATCAAAGATATAATTTACTCATTTTTTTAATAAATGGAGTCTGGGTTCCACAGAGAGAGAAACTGTTTAAACTATTCAGTTAATTAAAGCTTAATTTGTCATTAACATCATGAGTCAGAGCAACTATGGACCTACAAGGAAATAATAGCAGAAAATTCATGGTCTTTACATAGAGTTCTTTGATTCCACTAAAGTGAGATGATTTTGGGTATTTAAAGAAAAAAAGAAATAATTTGAGCATGTACTGCTACATTTATAAGTAAATAAGATCAAGGCAAGTCTCGAGGACTGTCACAAGGCAGATCATATCTGACCAATCTGGTGGCCTTCTATTGTGGAATGATGACATTGTTGGACAAAGGAAGGGCAACTTATGTTGTCTACATGGACTTGTACAAGGTGTTTTCTATGATCCTGCAGTACTTCCTTCTCTCAAAATTGGAGAAATATGGATTTGAAATCTGGACTATTCAGTACAGAAAGAATTGGTTGGATGGCAATAGCCAGAGGGTTGTTGTGAATGACTATGTCCAGATGAAATATGCTCAAGGGTGGTGTCCCCCAAGTGTCCATCTTGGAATCTGCACTCTTTAATATCTTCATCAACAACATAGATGATGGGATCAAGTGCACCCTAAGCAAGATTGCTGATGACACTAAACTGAGTGGTGCAGTTGACACGATAGAGGGAAGGGACACTATTTGCAGGGACCTAAATGGACTTGAAAAGTGGGCATACAAGAATCTAATGAGGTTTAACAAGGCCAAGTGCAAAGTGTTGCAGTTGGATTGAGGTGATCCCAGATATGACTACAGACTGGGAGAAAAACTCACTGAGAGCAGCCCTGTGGAGAAGAACTTGGAGGTCCTGATGGACAAAAACTGGACATGAGCCAGCAGTGTCCTCTTCCAGCCCAGAAAGTGAACAGTATACTTGGCTACATTATTTTTTTTTTTTTCCTATATCCTTGTTGGATATAAGGGAAAAGTCTTTTATAGTGAGGGTGGTGGAGCACTGGAATATGTTGCCTAGAGATATGGTTGATGCCCTATTCCTGGATACTTTCAAGGTAAGCTCAACCTGATCTAGCTGTGGACGTTCCTGTTCATTGCAGAGGAGTTGGACTAGATGACCTTTAAATACCCCTTCCAACACTAAGGATTCTATAATTCTATGATTCTATGAAAATAAGGGTGGCCAGCAGGAACAAGGAGGTGATTGTCCCCCTTTGCTCTTGTGAGGCCCCATCAGGATCACTGTGACCAGGTCCAAGGCCTTAGTAAAGGAAGAATGTGGATCCATAAAAGAAGGCCATAAGGAGTGCCACAGAGATGATCAGAGGGCTGGAGTACCTTTCTTTGGAAGAAAGGTTGAATGAGTTGGAGTTGTTCAGCTTGGAGAAGAAAAGGCTCCAAGAAGACCTCATTGCAGCCTTTCAATACTTGAAGGGAGCTTACAAGCAGGAGAAGGAGCAACATTTCATGTCATTTGATAGTGATAGGACACTGGAGGACGGTTTTAAATTAAAAGAGGAGATATTTATTTTAGAAATTAGGAGGAAATATTTTACTCAGAGGGTGGTGAGGCACTGGCATAGACTGCCCAGAGAAACTGTGGATGCTGCATCTCTACAGGAGTTCAAAGCCAGGTTGGATGGGATTCTAAGCAGTCTGATCTAGTGGTTGACAATGCTGCCCTTGGCAGGGGTGTTGGAACTACATGATGTTTAAGGTCCCCTCCAATCTAAGCCATTCTATTTTTCTATGACTGCCAGTGGTGTTTGCCTGCTTGAATCCTTTTGGGGTCAAGCTGAGAAGAGCATGTGGGAGGAGGCAGATTGAAATGTGATCACCCTGTTTGTCTGCAAAGAGAGTTTAGGTCTGTGCACATGAGAGGAGCAATGCCACTTGACTTTGGGGTCAGAGACTGCTTTCTGGATTATTTTATTTATTATTTATTTATTTTGCAGGGGTGCAGCCTAAAATTACATTTCTGCTGTTGTATTAGCATGCATTTGTGCCTGAGCCCAGCCTACTCTTTCCACAAAAGCTGAAGTGATGGATGGAAATCTGCTTTTCATCTGGAGAAAACTAAGTGTGGAAAACTAAGTGCAAAGTGCAGGATTGGCTGATTTTCTTTGACCAGATCTATCTGACTCCTCACCACCTACTCTGTGCGATTGCATGGCATATTTCTGGTAGGTGCCTGCAAAGACCATGAGGAATATTTGTTATCTCTGAGTGAATGATCTCTAATGGAGAGTCTGATCGTATTCCAGTGGTTCTCTAAATAACATCACTAATTCTGGTATTGCAAATGGTCCAACTGTCCTATGTTTTCTCACTGCAATTGTAGTTTGTATACCAAATGGGTGCTGTGAAAAAAAATCTGGAAAATGAAATGGAGTGGGTGAAGTGATATAGAATAGAAAGGTCATCAGGGTGATGACTTTTACAGACAACTAGGAATGTCTTCATAAAATAGTTTTCTCTGAGCTTTCTCCCGTTACTCCTCCTAATACATTATTCATTTCATAGATGCTATTCTAGTGAATCCCTCTACTCAGCTGTTATTTCCAGACTGAGTGATTTTTCCTTTCCTTTCAATAGGCAAAATATCTGTAAGCAGGTTGTACTTTTCCTCAGATGTATCAGTTTCTGGAAATGATTGCACAGACACAAGAAGTGCAGAACTGTAGCTAGCTCTGTAGTGGCAGAAGCAGGTGCTGAGAAAAAAAGGGTGTAAGAGACAAGGGCTTACATCTCCACAGCTTCCAGAATTTATTTAAGGGTATTCTAAGCTGTGACTTGTACATCAAGCATCATATTAAATTGCCAGCGATGAAATTCTGGTCCACGAATTAGTTTTTCTTTCCTTCTTTACTGTCTATTTTTTTGCACATGAATTTTGTTCATTTTTAAATTGATCCCTGGACATTCTGAAACCTGAAATATGTCTTCACCTCCATAAGCTGTGTGTTTTGCTCTGTTTCCACAGTAGGTGTGCTTTTATGGAAAAGTGGTCCATATCAGCTATGGGATATTTTATGAGTTCTGGGTATATTTTTAAAGAAAGAGCCTATGTGGAAAGAATTTGTGTTCTACCTACAGCAGATTTACTACTGACATTAGAAACACATCAGCAGCACAGCCTGTAACCCTGACATTTTCATTAATCCCTCGTAGTTAATTCCACTTGTGGGGAATTAATTGTACTCTCAAATTATTTAAACAGGGACTTACCATCTTACTATGACCTCCTTACATTTATTTGGAATTCAGATGGAAGAAAGTGGCTTTTAAAAACTGTGATGAAATCTCCCAAATGAGTAATACATAAACTCATTGCAAAAGAAGGAGACAGAAGGTCTGCAGTCATATTTAAAATAATATATCAGATTACCTAAATGATATCTGATCAGCATATGTAATCAGTATATCTGAAGCAATTAAATTACCTCTGTACAATATCAGGCAAAGTTAAATTTGTGTAAGATAGAAACAGCAAGTATGTGATTATAAATATTTCTCACTGTGGTGAACATTTGCAGTGAATAAAAATGTGTGTACTAGCTGTGTGTGCTGTAAAGAAAGGGAACTGCTCTGATTGCCTGGAAAATACTGTACTTTTCCATAAGAAGATCTAAGATATGTCATAACTTGGGGATAGATACACCACTTAAAGGAACTGATCAACTCCCTGTTTTGACCAGTAAGATTTTTCTTCATTATAGAGATTTTTTTTTATCTCTTGGCATTTTAAAGGTGTTTGCTGTTATTGCAATAAATTTCTCAACTGAATAATTTTAGAAAGGCAAAAGTCCAGTCCTCATAGCTAAATCTCCATAAAGTTGATGTCAAAAGGACAAAGATCTTAGTCTCGATTTGCCATTTCTATAGTTGTGTGTTCTTAAATCATTATTTGAGGGAGGAGGTTGATTTATGTCCTTTTGAATGTTATTGGCAACACAGTTTTGTAGTGATTCATTTTAAGTCTTTTATGAGCAAGTAGAGATATCACTAATACATTTTTATATATTATTTGTTTACACACACAGAGCTTTGAGTGTCCTCACAGAATTTTATTCCCAGCCCTTTGTCTTGATTTCAGCTGGGACAGAGTTGACTTTCTTCACAGTGTCAGGTATGTTGGTGTGTTTTGGCTCTGGGAGAAAAACAGTGTTGACAATGCATCAGTGCCTTCATTGTTGCTTTGCTGTTCTTCACAGAGCCAAGGACATTTCAGCTTCTTGTACTGTCCTGTCACTGCAAGGGGATGAGGGGACACAAGGAGCTGAGGGGGGACAGAATCAGAACATCTGAGCTAAACTGGCCAAAGGGATATTTCATGACATATGACATAATTTGAAAAAACTTGGGGAGTTGGTTGGGGAGAGGGGTGCTGCTCAAGGGCTGGCTGGATGTCCATCAGCTGGTGGTGAATAATTGCACAGTGCATACGTTGTTAAGTTGGCATATATTGTCATTTCTATTACTATTTTCATTTTCTGTCTTAGTAGCTTTTATCTCAACCCATGAGTTTTACTTTGTGGCTTTTTTTTATTTTCATTCCCAGTTCTCTGTAATGCCTTTGCTTCCAGAATTCCTCCCGTACTAAGCCAAGTGCCTGAAAGGTGTGAAGGCTTTCTTTCCATATATGCTTATCTTTTTCTACTGACGGTACTGACTCATGTTTTCCAGGAACAGTGAAAGTTGACAATGGAAAATTACTTGTATACAGATAAATTTAATGGAAACTGAAATGAAATAGTGATATAATTCCACAGCACATAGCTACTCATGAAAACATATTCAAACTTCTTCAAGGCTTTCAACTATACCATTCCAGTTTGAAGACTGGCAGATATCATGACAACTAACTGTTTGGTTTTGATTTGATGTTTTCAGTTAATTTAGTGTTCAGCTTAACTGAGATATTAGTGCTTCTGAAAAAATATATATTCCTTAGCAAACAGAAGCAGTTTTTCTTGTGTTGCTCATCAGTTCTGGCTCAGAACATCTAGACAGTCTTGTTTAGTTGCAATTTGGTTGTACTTCTGCATTGTACTTCTGCACAATACTTGTTTTAATTCTGGATGTGAACAACAGATACTGTTAATCTGGGAAGAACAAGAGCATTATTGTGAAGTATTGAGTAGCAAAGGTCTGTGTTTTCAGAGATAGGGAATATTGATTACTGTTTTAGGTTTGCATCAAATGTACAGTATATTGATTGGCTGGACCACAAAAAAATAAGTTCACCTGTCTTTTCATAGACTGACAAAAAACGATAATGATTAGCAGAGTTTATAATTATGTTTCTTGAACATCATAACCTGATTAGTCTGCAGCAACAAACTCATTTAACTTAAATTGCAAATCAATTTACTCGTTAGTTCTATTCAAACTGTACTCTCTTATAACTAAGACAGCAAATTTGTGATAGAATCACTTCTTCCATCTGTCTTTTGGTCAGCTGAAAAATTAGTTGTATGATTAAAATCGTTATATTCTTCTGTCTGATTTTTTTTTTCCTGGTTAAAGGAAATGTACTAAAGGATGCCCAGAGATTTTATGCAGAAAAGAGATGCATTTAATTTCATCTTTCTTGTTAAATCTGATTGTCAAAAAATGATGCATTTAGTCAGACCATTCAAATGTCCTTTATAGGGAGAGAGACAGAGACAGTTCCAGTGAATAATTCATCCTATAACAGATATGGGAGACAGAGGGCTTGATTAATTTTGGTGGTCCTTCCTTTTCTTTGCTGGCTAGAGAACACATCTTTGTTCTCGGATACATAGCTAGGAACTTTGGCTTGGAATATATAATCATTGAATCTTTGCAAACCTTATACCACCAACCATGGGATGAGACAGACAATTAATTCAAATACCTTTTGAATTTTGGGGTAAGCTTGTCCTTAGATATACTTCAGTTCATTTTTCCTGCAATGGTTTGAGATCCTGAATTGCAGCATAGTCAGAACATGACTATGTAGAAGTGGACTCATTGTGTTAACCTAGAACCTGCTAAGACATCAGTGTAACTTTTCAACCTGAATTGATACATGATTATCAGCATGTTTAAGTGTTAACTGGATCTGTTAGACTGAAGATCACTGCTTGATGCTTCTTAATTGCACATCCTGTGATGTCTCATCAACAGGTTGTTTCAATGAATAGAAATAACGTTGTGAAAATGGTACTGCCTTTCTTTGAAAGGAGATGATGCAGAGTGGATTAAACCAATTGACCTCTGTAAACTGGGCTCTTGCTTTTGATGATGTAAAAAAACCCTGCAGCAGTAAGGCTGGAGGCCACCAGCATCCTTTAACAGAGAAATTCACATCTCAGCACTTGTAGGGATGACAGCAAAATGGCATGCATGTGGCAGGGGGGGTTGGAGATTCATGATCCTTGAGGTCCCTTTCAACCCTGGCCATTCTGTGATTCTGTAAAAGAAGTAACATCTTTCTCAAGACCTCTTTCTCTATGGAGAAAGAACACAGCTCCTCCAAAAGTTCTTGTGAGAAAGCCCAGACCAATTGCATCATAGATGGACATTGATGCTTCCCAGCCGCCTGCAGCTGTATATTTAGGAGCTGTCATGTCAACACAACCCTGCCTCTGGCAAAATTAGCAAGACACGGAGATTTTTTTTAAAGTATGTTGTACCCTAGAGCCATAGGTTGGCCAAAACATTTAAGCTGGCTTTACTTCACACAAAACTTGGAACATCCAACTCTCACTAGAATTCATTGTAATGACTGCAGGAACTATAAGCTCCAGGCTTCATCTGGTACCCTCACTGCACAAACACCACGTACATTCAAAAAAAAAAAAAAAAAAAAAAAAAAAAAAAAAAAAAAAAAAAAAAAATCAAATATGGCATCATATGTCTCATAGTCATCTTACACATAATCTGAGATATTTTTGTTACATCTCACAGCCATAAACTTTGTCTGTATGTTAAGATTTAGTCTCAGTTCTTTCCACCACAAATTATTCCAGTGGGCAAAATTATAAATAGTTTCTGACTTTATTCAGTTCAGTGTTTATACAGTTGCTTTAAATACATACACATACATAGTATAAGCAAGACAGACTTCTTCAATACAATTTCAAATTCTCCCTTAAAAATACACAGAAGCTTTGGGGTTCAGCATGGGGAAAGAGTAGCAGTTTGTTCTAAGAATGACTCTACCCTAACTAACATCTGCTGCCCATTTTTAGATGGAAACAGGATAAAGACTTCTTATCACAGATGTTACAAGTAGCAGTTTATTCTTTTCTCATTGAAAGTGGTGTTTCACATCTGTGATTCCTCCATAGAAGAATTCACAACATTTTTCTGTTTATTCTTTATTCTATAGAAAAAAAAAATCACACCTAGCTATGTGCTATCTTCCACTAAGGGTTGAAATCCTCCTTGGAGGTATGACCATTCTGAACTTAACCTGAAGGCAAAACAGCTTCAAGCCTCTCCAAACTCAGGAACATTTTAAGATCCTTTCTCTCACATACGGTATATAAAAATAATTTATCTTTTGTTTAATATTGGGCACGTTTCTGCAGCAGTGGAAAGCTACACGTCTGGAACTTAAATTCCACAATTTCAGTTGTGTTTGTAGAAAAGCTGCCATTTCAACTCATAACACCTCAGAAGGTCCACTTGAATATGACAAAGAGGTGTATAGTTTCCATGTGTTGACAGTTGGCTCACTCTTAAAGTTTTTGGTCAGCCAAGCTCTCACTTATTTCATCTGAAGTTCTCTGGATGTTTTCTTTGCATAAGAGCTACAAGGACTAATGTTACTGAATGTATTCACAAAAAATTACAGCTGCAAAAAATTTACTGTACTATTTCTCTTAAAATTATGCTATTTCTTCACATACTTAGGACAGTTTTCCATATGTGCCCTTGAATTTTCAGACAAATAATGTATATTTACATCCAATTATGTTGGTTTGTGGTTTATATAATTAAAATATCACAGTCATTAACTACATCTTAAACTATGTCTTAAAATCATGAACATGCAAACTTACTGCTTTTGTACAACCACAGAAATTTATGACTCTCAACTACACTTGATAGCACATTTCCCAAAACTCACCTTGCTTTTCTGCATGTAGCTGTCATTCAAATGGCCTTAGACTTATCTCCTAAGCTTTATCTCTCTGCTCATGCTTATAGCACCTAAAGATCAGACTGAAGATGCAAAGCTTTTAGTTTTCATTAACCCAATGAAAAAAAAAATAAAAAAGAGTCTTGACATACAATGTACTATGCATTTGTTAAACTTATAGCTTTAGAAGAAATTAATGCTTCAAGCAATTAGTACAGTGGAATAACTTTAGCCTGCCCAGAGTAACCTAAATGAAACTTTATTTCATTACTAGCTTGTTTCAATTTCATGGTTGATTCATGTTCAGAGGAAGTCCCCCAGCTTTATCAGATCTTCCACATCAACTCCTATTGATGCTCAGGCACTTATAGAAGATTTATCTTTCTTTGGGGCATGGACTGAGGCTAGCAGACTGATTTGCTGGATCATGATTCAGAATCTGCAAAACAAGTATCTGCTTTTTTTTTTAAGCAATGGCTCAACTTTATTTTTTCCTTCTTTACAGAAACCATAATAATACATTAAATATTTTAGGAAATTATATTGAAGAAGAAATGTTAAAATTGTGGTAGCAACCATGTTGAAAATCAAAGCAGAAATTTTTTGTAAGTTAATCATTTTGAAGTCTCACTGTCTGGTATCATCAAAACTCCATCTTTTGCTAAATATTTAGCAAAAATGTAAAGCAACGGCATCTGAAAGCAAGTTTTAAGTAAACCATATATCTTTCATCTCTTCAGCTGGTTGAAACCAGAGAGGGAATTGACTATTTTTTCTCGTCTGATACAAATCCTCCATTTTCTTTAGTACGTGACGAAATTGATTTAGAGTCATCTTTTTCTTCTGTTTTCTCAACATCCGTATTAG
Source organism: Lagopus leucura (assembly GCF_019238085.1). Taxonomy (NCBI): domain Eukaryota; kingdom Metazoa; phylum Chordata; class Aves; order Galliformes; family Phasianidae; genus Lagopus; species Lagopus leucura. The sequence goes on from NW_024962262.1 coordinate 37,937,056, forward strand.
TTTTGACACAGTGTTTTAGGTATAAACGGTAGGCTGGAAAATTAATATTAAAAACATTATAACAATGACTGAAAAATACTGCATTTACATATAAGCATACAACCTTTTATTACCTTATGTTGCTAAAATATTCAAATAGCTCAATACAGTTTATTTAAAGTCAGATTTAACTATTCTATGTCAGCAACTCTCATTACTAAAGAAGTATGTTTAGAAAATAATAAGGAAAATGTTTGATTTTTTTTTTAATGCATGACTGCTTTTTGTTCCTGATAAAAGTACTGCCTATCTTTATTGCGAAGCCTTTGGGCAATTGGCTGGATCTGTGGGACTCAGTCTTCTACACAAATCTTATTTGGTAGAAACTAAGCCAAAGTGAAGAAAAACAGTTCTTCCATTGTCATGCAGTTGCCACCTTGGAAAGAAGTGGGGATATAGCTCCCAGGTTGTGTCCCTGGGACAGTGCTTGAGATGCCTGGTAAGTTGGCTCATTTGTGACTGGGAGCTAAAAAGTCCCAGCTAGTTTTGGGGGTGAACAAAAAGGATAAAGTTTCAATCCTCAGTAGGTTAGGTGTGTACTTCTAGTGCAATGCATATGAGGTGTATGTAGAAGTAAAAAGGGAACTTACAACAGAAGATTTCGGTTCTCATATTGGCTGTGAAACTAATCTTTCTCTCGATGTATGTCAAGATGTATGCTTTTCAGGATGGTCCTGGTGTGAAACTGTAAGCTCAGGCACTTTGGAGTGGTAGAGGGCTCAAGAGGAAGGCACATTTGCCTTTCTTCAGGAAAGGGTAATAACAAATCTCTGCCCAAAGTATACTTCTGTATTCAGTTGTAGGTGACAGATTGCTTCCCTTGTTCTGAAAAGTAAAGGGCCTTCCAAATCTTAAACTGATCCTTATATTGTCCCACACAGCACAGTGGTGATGAACAGTGATAATTTGAGCCATTATTAAGTTAACTGTTTTCCATTTGATTATTTTTCTCTCTCAAGTGTATGTTCCTGTTTTCTGCATATTGACAGAAAATGAGGCTGATGATGATAGCAATAATAATAATGTTCTAACAGAAAATATCAATATCTGTACTATACCTCCTAAAATCATTCCTGCAAACGTCAACTGGAAAATGCTGTAGATGAGTGGGAAAGTAAACATCAGTTCAAGTTGTTCAGCGTTGAAGGAGAGCTGTACAATTGTTGAACAGAGCTGAGTGTTTTGCATGCCTGTTTCCAGAGACACCGTACGACATCTAAAGGGAATAACACAATAGCAACTGTGAAATGGCATCCTGTGCATTCCTCTTCTTTACTAGGTGTCTGCAAAGTCAGGATCCACACAGATAAATGAAAAAATAGCACTCCTCAGCTTACAAGTGATAGAATTTTTAGAACCAGAACACATGCATTTTATGCCAATTAAGCAATTGCAGGGGAATATTATATGCTATAGTCAACACTATTGATTGTAGAATCATAGAATATCCTGAGTTGGAAGGGATCCAAAAAGGTTATTAAGTTCAACTCCTGGCCCCGCAAAGGACCACCCAAAATCCAAACCATACATCTGAAATGCTCCTTGAACTCTGTCAGCTTGGGGCTGTGACCACTACTCTGGGAGCCTGTTCCAGTGCCCAGCCACCTTCTCAATGAAGAACCTTTTCCTGGTATCCAATCTGAAACTTTATTCTCCCTCTCTTTTGAAACAGTACTCTAAATTATAGGCTGCTGTTTCTTCATTAGAAGTTTTACTTGCCACAACCCATTTGTTTGTTAGGTCTATTCTGCTCACTTTCTTTGAAGTCCAAGACATGGGCACACATGAGAAAGACAGGAGGAAATACTAGTCATAATCCATAGATAAAAATGTAAACATTATAAGTTTTATTTACATGCTGTACATTAGAAACATGGTTGGGGAACGAGTGATCTGTTGCAAAACGAATATTTAGGAATCATTCTCAGCATTGATTATTTCTTAAATAAAAGCTTCCTTCACAGATGAAATAAGACTATAAGTCAGAGAGAAATCTATACCTGCTCCAAGACAGACCAGCGAGACGAGCCAGAAAGAATCCCAAACAATAGCCAGCTGCTGGAAATATGGTACCAATGATCCATAGCTTAGGTGTGATAACCCACGAGCCTTTGTAGAGTATTCCCCCAACCACAGCAATGATGACAATGAGAACTGCTCCTGCTATGGAACCAACCTGTGAGAAAAAAGAGGAAAGACGGTGTGAATAAGAGACTTCACTGAAATTTTGTGACAACAAACACAATGTCAAACACACATTTGAATGTCTTTAGCCGAGCCACTGAAACATCTTATTAAACATAAAGCTAAATGTTTACTGCCATCTAATTCATGGGAATTACACAGATTAGATCACTGCCATTTTCCCAAAAATAGAGCTGTAAAATGTACTTCAAAGTGTGACTACAGACAGATCAAAGCTCAGCTAAAATTAAACATTAAAAACTTCAGAGCTGTAACATAGATGAAGAACAACTTGGATATTAGATTTTTCCCAGCATTACTGGGAAAATAGTAGTCTAATAGCTAGAATAATGCACTTTTCCTTCCCACTCTTTGAACAGTCACAGTTTGGGGCTTAGCACAGTATATGCTAATTAGATGCTAGATTGTTGGTGCTAGGAAATTATTTGTCAAGTGAAGGAATAAATATTTGTTGTGGCTGAAAATATTGCGTATGAGAACTGGCTGTGAGTTCATACGCATTTCTATACGGACATAGTCACAGAGTTAATCTTATTTTCTGTGGCTGAACATACTGAGATCCTCACTGCTTCTTGCCAAGGTAAAGGATAACACATTCTCTTGTAAATATTCAATTTATCTCAATATCTCAATTGTGGTATATGTTGCAAGATGTCTCACCAGATATCTATGGTTAAGTGAAGAGGTAATACATTTTTTTAACTAAAAGGTGTATTCTCTTTGAACTGGCTTCATCAATCTTTGACTGAATCTTTTTAAGGGCACTGAGTCAACAAGTGCTTTTGTTTGACTGAGATATTAACCACATGCATCTAGGAAAAAGTAACAGGGTCTAGCCATGACAAGCTATTCTGTTTCACATTGTGCTCTTATCTCCATTTCTCACTATCTGGACTTTAATCTGACAGCTACAGTTCAGTCTTTGCTTGATGCTTCATTGTCCAATATCAAGCAAACTGGCAGTGGAATCTACTGTGGGTTGCTCGCCCACTCAGTACAAATAATGATAAAATTGTGTTTTGCTGAAAGAGTAACTAGATTATCTTCTCATGTGAGCTCAAGTCCATGACTTTCCCTTAACTGAACATGCAGGAACAGCACTGTTTTGAAATCTTCTCTCACTACTATTCATGTTCTTAAGTAAGGTATGGATACATTTAGAAACATAACAGGATAAATAAAAATTTCATGAAAATTACTGGGAGTTAAAAGGAGTTATTTGCATTCTGTAATTTCTGAGCTGATAGCAGAAAAGGAATAATAAAATATAGGTAACCACTTGTCAGGTTACGTTTGTTTAAGAAAATGTAGAAAATGTTTATATTAACTTAGGGTAGTCAAGAAAGGCCAAGGATTCTCAGCACATCTGAGAATCACTTTGAACTGAGCAGGAAAATATTCAGAATGATTAATTTTCTGTTAACATAAAATGCAGATAAGCTGTTACTATTACTATTTTGGTAAGGTCTGTTTTTGCCAAAAATCATAGATTCAATGCTTCTGAATCTATCTTGCAAATATAGTTGAACTTTCTGAATAGTTTTCTTATAATTTTTAAATATTGGAACATTTTCAACACATGCACATATATATATGCATATTTAAATCAACTTCACACTCAAAATTGCCAAAAAATGATAAATTGGTTTAAAAGTGGAAATATTTTTGTTTGACCCAGAATGTCTTCATTTTGTACTATTTTGAAGGAAAAGTTCCATTTGACCTGACTGATTTTCCTTCCAATTTTCAGTTTACATTATAAACTGAACTCAGTTGCTAGCATAGTTCTAGCCAAAAAAAAAAAAGTATGCTCTTTGATGATAGCTTCTAATAACATGTACGACTAATGCACGTTTGTGCAGGGGGAAAGCAATACATTTCTGCAGTATTTCATTTGCTTTCTGCTGAAAACTCCAAGGCTCTCAGATACGAATACTATGAATAGTAATATGCTGCTTCAGTTGTGCTACAGATTTCATAATTTGTCTATAATTACCAATGCTTCAGCAGTACAAATCCTACCTTAAGTATTATTTTTGCTTTACTGGGCCATTTGTGATTAACAAATACTCCAACTGAAACAGGAACTACAAGAGCTACCAGTGAAATTCCTGTAAAAAAGAAAAGAAAAAAGATAAACCCACATATCATGTAGAAGTTCATGATGGGAGCATGCACTGTGTGGAGCAGCCAGAGGTATAGAGCAAGCCTACGGTGGATGTTTCTGATATGCACACCCCAACACATGCACACTGTACCAGCACCTGCCCATTTGCTTTTCTACAGTCTGTTATCTTTGGCAACCTGTTGAAGTAATTGCAATTCAGCTGAGCTACATGCTCATTCACCTGAATCAAAAAGGCAGACAGAAATTTGAGTGCACTAATCACCGCTATCCTGTGATGTGTGTAGCTATATTAAATGTTCACTTTGTCTGCAGGTGTTTCACCACTGTATCAAATCAACAAATGGTTTAGAGCTTCTTTTGTTCCGGCCTTCTTTCTCCAGCATGTTTTTTGAAAGCACAAGCAATATATGTGATTTTTTTTTTTTACCCAGGACAATGGGAATTGAAATTGAAGAATATGAAAGTGATCTGCTGGCTTTGTAAGATAACCACAACATGGGACTGAACGTGATAAGCAACAGGGCTACAGTTCTGCAAAGCACTGGAGCATATATTTCTAAATACTTTGACTATTTTCTCTTTGTAACTGGATGAGATTTCTGACAGGAAGTCAAATGAAGCCACTCCTGGTGGTGTAGATTGCAGCTTTTCAATGAGACTCAGCAGTTTTAATCGCTTGCTTAATTATCCACATGTGCTTAAGTACTTTGCCAGATACGGCCTCAGCTCTTAGCTCTTTGCAGGATTGTGCCTTAAAGCTGTTACCAACGCTTTCATCCAGGGAAAGCAGCTATTTCTGTATGAATTACTCTTATCCCAGTACCACGCAGGTTTCTAAACTATTTAAAAAGAAAAGAATGCACGAACTTGTGAAAAATAACTGTACTGTGTTTATAATAAAATATTTGATCTGAAGAGCTGTGGATGACTTGAGGTGATCTAGGTACCTAATTCCCACCAAAATCACTGAAAAGTAGGGAAATACATATTTTTAAAATGTCTGAGGTAATTTCTTTATGCTTCTGCAGGATGGTGATAGTGTAAGAGTGTTTGTTACAAGAAGGAAAATAAAGGAGAGTCAGAAGGGAAAGTGTGGTTTGCTTGACTTACCAATGCTGTCATAGGGGAGTACAATTGCATCGGAATCGGTCCACATCTTAGTATAAATAAAAAGACAGAGTGGCATCATCCCCATTGCGAGAATTGTGGAGCACGTTGTCATGCTGATGCTGCAAAGAAATTGGTTTAAGTGACAATTTGTCTCATGCTAGACTATGCTCTCTTCATTTCCTTATTATGACTTAGCAGCTTATGTAAAGATATGCAAGAAATGCTGCTGGCTACAGCCAATTTATCCATATGTCAAGTTAGAAAAAAAGCTAAATGCAAAGAATGGTTCTGCTGAAAAAATAAAAGAAAAAAAACACATAAATACCAACATGTTCTGCAGACATTAAACAATACGTTACAGTGCAGAGCACAGTACAATAAATTTCAGTACAAACAAAGAAGCAGAGTGGCAATCATCAGGAAGGACTGTTGGCAAGTCTGTACACACGCTGACTGGCTGGCCTCTGAAAGGTCAGCAACATGGATCAACAGCCACTTTCCATTTCACTATCAGTTCTGGACTATTTTAGAATTTCTCTCCAAGGCCAAAAAGCAAACAATATCAACAACAACAAACAAACAAATAAATAAACAACAACAAAAACCACATTAATCATATAGGAAGTACAAGATAATAAATTTCCCTTTTCTGACTTTTCCTGCTCTAGGCCAAAGAGCAGGTACTGATAATTACACTTTGAAACTGAGCGTAAGTATTGTTGCTTCCTTGGTTTGTTCAAAGATGTTTTTGTGTTAAAATACAAAGTTTTAGAATCATAGAATCACAGAATGGTTTGGGTTGGAAGAGACATCTAACATCATCTAGTTCCACCCCCCTACTATAGACAGAGACATCTCCCTGTAGATCCAGTTGCTCAAAGTCTTGTCCAGCCTGGCCTTGAATGCTTCCAGGGTTGGAGCACTTTGCTGGGTAACCCGTTCCAAATCTTGAATCTCTTGAGCCTGGTATACTTTGTTGAAAAATGAGCGTTCTGCTGGACAATGGAAGACACAGTGAGACAGGGAAAAAGATTGAAATGGAGGATATAGTTAGATTTTTCTTTGTAGTGTAGATAAAATGTTGCCTTCATATCATTCTCCTATGAGGTAAAAATAATGACAGAAGGCTTTACTTGAGAGACTTCGGAAACTTCCTCATGAGCCTCACTTTTGACAGATCTTTGATGTAGTTTACTCTCATAACAGAAGCTACAGATACACAAACTGGATACATTCAGAGATATCTGGAAGAATTCATACAGAAACAACAGAAATATTAGTTTTGATTTCTTTGACTCTGATTCAGTGTTGTTGGATATAATTACGTGGGAGACTCTGGAAAGAGAATTCTTACACATAACGGAAAAAGAGCAATGGTCTTTTACTCAGGTCTGATAAAGACCCAAGTTAATAAAGAGCTCATGTGTCTATATTTCCTACATATTTTCACAGTTTCTATATCTACATCCTACTACAAAGGCTGATCATTTGCTAACCCCTATCCCTGTTCTTGCAGCAGCTCCCAGAGGAGCTACGGAGGAGAGGAAATGGTAACACAGAAGAAGTTCTTATGAGTTAGCAAGAAATGTCTAAAACTGGTGTCCCTATGGGAAATTTCAGGGGATATTATCTGGGTCTGCACTACTAAGAAAGGTACAAAACCTCATACTTTATCTTCCACATTATCTTTACACAAATAGTAGAAAATTAATTCTTGCCCTAGCTTATGATTTAACTGCACTAGGAAGTGTTGAGCAGGACTGTAGATAATGTCGATGGCTTATTATATACAAAGATAAAATATCAGTTAAAGGCAAAACTTAGTCTGATATGCTGTGCTGGCTACAGAAACCAGCCAAGCTACTTGTACTGTTATTCTATCAAGACTGATTATAATTGCATCACTTGCTGTACCTCCTGTTTCCTCTAGTCCTTGAATTATTGTAAAAACGTAGTGCTCAAAAGCCTTTGAAATCTTAAGGTAAAGGCTTTTACCTGAAGAATAATATTTAGTACGTGTTTCCAATTTACCTCACCCTCTGCCACCATCATGAGTTATAAATTCTACTCGTATTTATAGCATCATCAATTAGGATTCTGATTATACAGACCTGACAAAGAACAGCTTAGCTCAGTGTATTCTTCCAAGGAAAGATTAGGACGGAATTTAAGACTTGTGCTGGATGTCTTTTTATCTATGTTTTCTCAGACCCGCATTCATTGAAATAAATTGTCTTATAGTTTCTACTATCATAGGTTTTTCCTCCACAGTGAGGAAGCTGGTGATTAGCGGGGGCTGACTTCATACATAATTCGAACTCAGGCATTACATTAACACCTGTGTGTAACAGAAAAGTTCACTGTTTTCAAAGGATGGAAAAAATGTCTTATTAAAGCCACAAATATTAACATTCTTAGTCAATTTGCTCTGACTCCACATCTTTCTTACTTCTATTATTTTTTCCACTTCTAGTTCAGACTGGCATATGATAAATTGGATGAATGCTCCAATTTATGTTTCTCTGCAGGAAATGGAGAAATTATCTTGTTTATTTTAGAGCAGAGTAATCAGGATATGAAAAGAAAAAAAGATGGCTCATTTTTAAAAGCTGTTAGAGTTAATGAACGCCCCAAGAAATTTTCATCAGGAGTACGATGCATTTCTACAGTGTGTTTGCTGTCCAAGACTGCACTACATATCCTACATATTTGTTTCTGAGTTTGGAGCACCCAGTCAGAGACCATCACGCTTGGTCACAGTGGAGTTTTTCCATAGCAGCTCATGCACAGGACTGCATTAATCAGTAGTTTTTCGCCTGTAAAAATTTCCTTCAGTTTGAAGAAATTGCAGAAGGTGCCAGGAGCACGTAAAATTGTCATAAGTAATTTCCTTTTGTATTAGTACCCAAAGAGAAAGGCTATGCCTGTCTGTTCATTGTGCAGAACACAAAAGGAGGAAAAATATTTTTCCACAGGTGGTTTCTTTCAAGAAACATTTTTTTCAAAAAAATGTTGCATAGCTGCTTTTTCATACACAGGACTGTGTATGAAAAAAACTTTATTATATTTTTTTAATTGCCCCAGGTCTTGGAGAAACAAAATCACAAATATAAGTCTTATGTAGTCAATGAGTTCGTAAAACTTAGTATGCTATTTTACGAAGAATTTGAGATCTTATAGCAAAGACATTCTCTAAAATTCACAATTTTGTTACGATATCTTCCTAATGAGTTATCAAGATCTAACAATAATTCTAGTCTGGTCATATTTATTAGTACTATAGTAACTAAATATCTCCACAGGAAGAAAGTTTCACCACACATCAACCAAGACAAGAAAAAAATCAGACGGTCCTTTTCAACACAAAATTTACAAAAAGCCATGAGAACATTTTAGAAAACAATCACTCTTACCTTAGGTCCATGTCACCATCCACCCAGTAGGCAATGACATTAGAGGCTGTGCCTCCTGGACAGCATCCCATGATCATCACCACAACGGCTTGAATAGGAAGCACATTAAAGGCCACTGACAGCAAGAAGGCTGTGAGAGGCATAATTCCAAACTGACAGAGAAAACCCACAAAAATACCCCAGGGTCTTCTTATGTGGTTCAAAAAATTTTTGACTTCCACATTGCAACCCATGGAGAACATCACCAAAGCCAGCATGATTGTTAGAACAGTACTTAAAACTACATTCAAAGTCTGGTTAAAAGTATCTTCTGGTAACACACAAGATGTACCAGTACAAATAGTAGCATTTTCTGGACAAGCTGTGGAGTTGTCCACAGCTGGACAAGCTGTGGAGTTGTCCAGCAACTTGGTGTTAAAATGCTGAGAAAGTAAGTAATCCTGCATTTTGAAATGCAGAACTGCTCAGAGAATCCGAGGCAAATTTTCAAGCCTGTGTAAATGATTGTTTGTCAGCCACTCTTTTTAAATGATCCAGGAAGCAATAAAGTTCAATAAATACCTGGACACTGTTACTATTCCTTAAGGGTTTGGCACAATGCTGATTCATATGGTTATAAAAGTTATGCTTGCTGATATGGTGGTAATCAATCATTTATTCATATGATAATGAGGAATCTCACATCGAGAGAATGTGTTAATATGTAAGGGTGTAAAGGAGGCTTGTGGAATAGCTAAGCGCACAAAATGAAAATAACAGGAGGAAAAGAAAGTTTAGATTTCATTCTTTGAATTTTTTGCATGCCTTCAGGAAAGCTGCTCCTGCATGAACAATGTGTGCGTTACAAGGATGTGCAGGGCTGAAAGGAGTAACTGATACTCAAAAAAACCTGGGTAGAGGCACTGAGCAAGGAAAAAAGATTCACCTTCTAAATACTGCACAAGGCTGCATTTTAGGGGATTGTAAGAACTTCTCTGCAACTGCAGTAGAGCAGTCAAAACCTCAATCCTGTCTACGGAGTGCTGCAGGCAGAGCTGTGAAGTGTCACACCATGCTATGTGCCACAGCATTCAGGTGCAAGGGTCTACTGGATTCAGGGAGTCATACTGAATGGGATGTGATCCAAGTTCGACTGTATTTCTGGTGTAATAGAAGTTATGACTGGTGTACAGTGCCAACATTCTAATTGTGTTTAGTTGCACTACTTATCATTCTTTCTCAGTTTCCATGTAGTCCTTAAAATGGTTAGGATCCTAGCCTTGAATTTTCCTGCAGTCTGCTTAAAGGTTGCCTGTATTTTGGCTTTGGCTCATGCAGCACAACTGTAGGAACTGACACCCTGACATTTTCATGTCCCATCAGCCCATGTACCCAATGACCAGGTGTCTGTTTCTCACCTTACTCCAGGCCACATCTACCCCTGTGCTGAACCCGT